>NW_006256829.1:8087489-8163107 GCF_000478725.1 Eutrema salsugineum
TGAAGTTTCCCCTTAAAAAACTGGGCTCTAAGGTGCAAGTAATTGGTGTCCAACACGGGTCCTAAAAATCAATTAAACCCAATCTCGGTATATCTCAAAGTCCAGTATAAGGTTTTAAATCATGTAAACAAAAAAGACAATTTAACAAAAGACCAAGGTTATTTTAACCAAAAAATGAGTTGTTTCTCAAAATTGGCAAAATTAACATTAATAAATAAACCTAGTGAATGTTTTAGACTAAAATACGTTAAGACACTCCCATGTGACAATATTAAGGTAACAACTGTTCAAGTGTTTTGAATCTCTCTAACTAGGAAACAACAAACACATTCAATATTCACATGAAATAAATGACTAATGTGTTAACTGCATTATAATTAGAAAGATACAAAAACACATGAACAACAGTTAACTAATATACGTTACATGGTAACGTAACACGTATTTAGTCTAAACATTTATATAATTTATTTATTTATTTTTATTTTGCAATTTTGAGATACTAATTATTTTATTTTACTATAACTTTGGATTTTGTTAGATTTCTTTTTTGTTTACAGATTTAAAAACATATACTGACTTTGAATATAAAGAGAGTAGGTAACATGATTTTTGGACAGATGTAGACACCAATAACTGCTCCTTAGAGCATGTTTATTGCAGAAACTCATATGGATTTCTTAATAAATATTTTAATATTCAATTGAAGCTAAGAATTTTCCTAAGAAATTTGTGTTTTTTGTTGGTTTATTGGTGAAACCATATAAAGCTCTTAAAAAAACTTGTTAGTGGCATCCATGGAATACTCTTCTGTCTTGTAACGGTATATCTCATTGATCTTTTTAATATCCACCCAGTAATATTCTCTGATGTGGAAGGATAAAGCACTTAATCTATTGTTAATGGCTCTTACAAGATTCTTGGAGCTATCATTAACAGATAGCATCTCACGGGAGCATCTGAGTGCTGAGTAGAATAACGACTGCAATGAATCAGAGAGAAAAATCATGGTTAGGTCTCACGAACATATATGTATCAAGCTGTAAAGAGACAATCAGACAAAGAACTGGTGTTGAACTTACTTGGATTTCGAGGGGATGGCCATGGATACCCATTCGACGATCAATCATACAAGATCCGTCAGTGACCAACAGTGTTGAAAACATATCAAATCTGGATCGAGAACCTCTTCTGTTGTGTTCTCATCAAGTGCCACGGTCCTGAATTTGAAACTTGCAGACATCAAGCCCTGTCAAGGACTGTAACAAATTACTGTTTTCTATCAATAACATACCAAACCATACATCATCAATAATGAACACCCAATACAACTTGTAACATATAAACTAATTCATCACAATCTACTCAAATTCCACTACTCATTTCCTTATACAGTTGATCAAAACAGAGAAACCACAACCAGTATACATTGTAAATGTTCAGATTATGTCACTTTTAGCACATCAATGAGTCGATTATGATGACATTTATACCAAATTAGTCATCAACCCATAGAAACATAATCACTACACTTTCCTTAAATGTTCAGATTTTGATTCTGCGAACATCAATGAGTGACATTTACATTCAAAAATCTCTAATTTAAGATGACATTCATATATACCTGCAGCTGTAATGTGTGAAGAAGAAAGTTCCTGACGATATCTCTTTCTCCTTTAAGCAAGAAAGCCAAAGCAGAAGGCACAAAGTCTCTTATAAACACTTGATCATAATTCAAAGGCAACTTATCTCCGAAATTCATCAGAGCAGATTTCACTTCCCATCATGGATTCACTAGAGGGCAGAAGAAGCTGATCTTTAACATTCTTGACCCAAATCCTCAAACGGTAAATAACAAGACAGAATCTGCATATATACACGTTCATCATTTTCAGTCCCAAATTGAGTAATAATGTTTTAGTCCCAGAAGCCGTCGGATGAGTCCGAACTCTCGGAGAGAAGCCGTCGGAGTAGCAGAATCGTCGAAATCGCTTTGAGGGAGACAACAATGACGAGATGGGAAAAAAAAAATTATCGAGCAAGAGAAATAAACCAGATAAATATCTTTTTCTCTCCAAATTTTTTTGCCCACTCACGCGGTTACACGTGACTATAAGACACGTCTTTTCTTGTCCCGAAATAAGAAACGTATATACATAATTTGGGCTTCAGTCGAGCTTAAATGAATTAAATTTAATTAAAAAATAAGTAAGAGACAGGCTTAAAAACGCCGATAAACATGGTCTTAGATTCGGGCATCCGGCTAATTAATCTGGATCAAAACACCATTAAATTAATTCTATTATTATTATTTTTTATATTGCCGCCATGTGAAGGCAAGAGACTTGATAAAACCAATCTATGTTTGAACTTTGAATAACATTAGATTTAGTTTAAATTACTCTAAATGTACACAGTTCAATATATCCAATATTTTGAAACAAAGAAAACAATAATAAACAAAAAAGTAAACACTTCATATGCTTAGCTGTATTTTATAATAACTAAATGAAAAATCATCTATAAAACAAAAGCTTAGCTGTCTGTAAATTTATGTCTTTGTGGAGGAAATGATTGTTTGACTTCATATACATGCAAAGAGGAGGAGAAAGAGAAGCAGAGTATACCATAACAACTTCCCAAAATTCGCCGTCGGTGTAGAAGCCATGAATTCTATAGGCGGCGTCTTTAAAGAGGTGGAAATCAACGGAAACCCAACTTTCGTTTTCACACTAGATCACAGTCCAAACTCCTCCAATGAAACAGCCATTGTTTCTGGTGGAAGCGACGACCTCCCTCTTCAACAACCTCTTTTCTTATGCCCATGGACACGCTTTTGTTTGGAAGATGAAAGCGAGGAGGAAAAGTTTTACCCGTTACATAACTCCCCTCTCTTTCCCTCCAGCGGTATATATGGAAGTTATGGAATCTGTTCCTAGCTTTAGATCCAGAAGAGATGCCAAAATGCCATGTTTGCGAATCAGAGTCTGTGATGAAGGTATTAAATTGCATCGAATGTGATTTTATGGTATGTTTCATGTGCGCTACCTTACCATACAAGGTAAGGTATAAGCATGATAAACATTTCCTCACATTTTACAAATGGGAAGAGGCAAGTGATTCGGATTGGTGTGAGAAATGCGAAGCCAAATTAATTATCCGAGCCGGAGCAAAGGAATTGTTCTATATTCTCCGATACGCCAATGAAGGAACCACAGGGTTCTATGGGTGCAAGGAGTGTTGTACCACACTTCATATTCATTGCTTACTTGGGAAGGACATATATATGAAGCCTGGTCATACTATCAGTGTGGCTGGGAGAGACTATCATATTATTCACAACAATTCTAATTCTCGACCAATTTGCAGTGGAAGAAAATGCCAGCGCCGCTGTCCATTCAATACTGTTTACGAAGTTGAGACTCGACCCTCATACCTAGAAAGAAAGATAGTGTATACCCAAAGCTTTTGTTGTTTGGATTGTACCCGCTCTTGATTGAGATGCATGAGTGAGCACCCAACGAAATTCCTCATTTACTTTATCAACTGTTGTTGTTATTCCTTTATGTTTCTGCTTTCAGTTTGTTTCTTTTAATTGCTAGCCGGTGTTAGGCTTCAACCCACCGGTTGTCATTTTTTTTCTTTTCTTTTCTTTTCATTGGTGACTTTGGAATTTTCTTTGTTTATGTATGTCCTTGAATTGGTGATCTAATACTGTCTCTTTAGTCTTTGCTTTATTTGTCAAATATGTTGGTGCAAAACTACAACCCATTATATCTCCTAACCTTTTTTTTTTGTTTTAGTTTTAGTTTTACTCGAATCTTCAATTACACAAATTTTTCAATGGTTTTAATCCTTTAGTCTTCAGAAACTTATTGTCGGATGTCTTTTTAGGCTAATTACGAAGTTTGGTTATGCAACCTCCGTTTGAAGGCAGCTTCAAAGAGCTTGATATTTACACTTGGATATACTCATGAATCATGATGTTGAGTAGGAGAGAGGTTTAGATGAACTGAGCCTGATTGATTCTTTGTAGTAAACATGAGCCACTGATGATCTTTGTAAGCTGCAATAATCCAGTGGGAGAACTGTTGCAGATCCATCAAGATAAAGATTTTTTGCCCCCGAAAATTGTCATAGACAAAGCTTATCTCTTGTTGACTTGTTAGATAAATCTGAAGAAAGCAAGTGATGATCACGATCTGAAGCAATCCACAAGTCATTGCTGATGATGAAACAGAGAGTCTGGATATCATAACCTTTCAAAGCTGAAGAAAAAGGAACAAAGAAGGATGTGAGCTTGTGTTTTAGTGATGCAAGTCTAAAGCTTACTTGAAGACAAACAATTTCGATCGATTAAAATTCAGCATAATCTTTTGTTCCTAATCCATTTTAGTTGTAAATCAACGACTGACATAATTTACATGTATCATTTACCGTGCTAATTTCTACTCTACTGTAGTTTTTATGGTAAATCAAGTAATAAGAGTAGGTTTTTTTTACCAATACATACGTTTACAACCTTATCTATAATTCTAATCACAAACAAACAAGTTAAATTTTTGATTTCAAAGAGGTAACCGTTATAAAATTATTAGGCATGGGCGTTCGATTTTTCATTATTTGAAGAAGATGCAAGAGTATGAATGGTTGATACTTTATAGTAACAGTGGAGATGTCTACAAGAAACTTTCTGGGAAATTGGATAATCATTGGTTGCCTTTTATTAACATCATCTCGTGTAGCCGTTGAGCGGGCAAATTCATTGATTTGGGACAAGTCATGACATATAAAAACATATCATTGATTTGAAAGCTAATAATATCTGGTTTCAGCTATTATATTTGGTAATATTACCGAGGGTGTTGAACCCCATCATATAACACGATGGACGATGGTCAGAAGTATTTAACTTTGACAACATATTTTTGTTTTATTTTTTGCGAATATTATTATTTCATAACTTTTAACGTTTTGTTCTTCCGAGTACAATCGGAGGTGGAACTGGGGCAAAAAAAAAAACGAAATATTTGATTTTGAGATCTGAGTGTTTGACCGATAAGAAACAACTCAATCATCCAACAACGGCCGGCTGGTTCGGTATATGGCTAACTCCGATTTACTGACAATCAAATTGATTCGTGACTTAGCACTACTTTCGCTTAAGATTTCTAGAAAGTAGAATCTAATTTTGTCAAGCGTTGAATAATAAGTGTGTTTGTTTTTTCCAAATGGGAGTTCTTAATAAGTTTGCTTATTAAAGTTACAATCAATATTGCCAAGTGGGAGTATTAACAGCAATTTATTTCTTCTTTTTTTTGACAATATTATAAGTGCATCATCTTATATATAAAACGTGATCAACTCTCTCCAGCTGATCGTCATGTCAACACGGGAGAGAGTGACACGTATCCCCCACAAATCTTAATTAAAAAAAAAATTTCTCTCGAAAAAACATCAGATAAAAACGTTTTCTCTTCCCCATTCGTTACGAGTCTCTCCGAGAAGGTCTTTAGAGGTTCCGATCACGCCAGACTTTGTTCTGACGGAGCTTAACTGTTGCCGTTGTAAGATTATATGTTCATTATCAGTTCGAGAAAAAACCATGTAAAATTCAATCTCCAGATTCCTCTGTTCTTCAAATATTGGGTTCGATTCGGGAACCTTATATCAAGTTTTTATAAATTTTTGCTTAATTAGGGTTTCACAATAATTGTGAGCAATTTGATTCTATTGGTTAATATTCTGGGCTAAAGATATGTCTTCGTCCTGTCCTGAGCCGAAAATCTAATAAGCAAAAGTTTGGCACCGCGGAAACAGTTTCAATTACCGATTTCAGGGTCAAACCAACAGACCAAGGTGATTTTTCTCTCTCTTTTTTTGTATCTCGATTGGTATCTTCGTAAGGATTTTGAGAATTGGAAAGACTTGAAGAATCCATTGCTTGCTCAGTTCCGTAGAGAGAAATTGAGAGCAGCTAAGGTTTGTAAAGGTTTGTCAAAGAACGGGAAGGCTCAAAACCTTGCTTAACAACACTGGCTTGAAGCGGTGTGTTTGTGACTAATCTCAGTTTCGTTTATGAACTTTCTGCCAACAGATTGACCCAAGACATCGGTATGGACAGAACATGCACTTTTACTACAACAAATGGCTCCACTGTCAGAGTAGAGAACCTTTCTTCTACTGGTAATTTCTTCCCACCTACTCATTATCTTTTCTTTTCTTTTTTTGTCCTAAATCAAGTAACTAAACTTAGAAATGGGTTTGATTCAAATGTTGCAGGCTTCATATTGGCGAGGGGAAAGAAGTAAATCTTGTGGAGAAATGTCTTCCATTGAAACTACAACAACATTGCATTAAGTATCTTGGTCCGGTTAGTATCCATTCTTTTTATCTCTGCTCAATAAGTAACTTTGCCCAGGAATTAGAACTTGTTTCTTATTGTTGTCATCTTTATGTTTTGTGTAGATGGAAAGGAAAGCTTATGAGGTGGTTGTGGAAGACGGCAAGTTCTAAGAATTTCTCGATACATTCTTTGTCATTTGACAATTTGATGGCTATGTTCTGAGAATTTTTGGTAGGGAATGGAGAATGTTAAAGCTTTCACGACTTAGTTCTGAGATCCGTGCTTTAAAATCTTTTCCTATTGTATGTTCGCCAAATTCAGGCACAGTGACTATATATATATATATTGAGCAATTGAGTTGGAAGATTTGTTGGGATTTGCCTTAATGTACTCACAATTCTTTGATCACAGGGCAATGTATTGGAATCGACGACCAAAAGTATCAAAAACTAAAAATAAAATCCAAAGAAAGAGCTCAATATAAGAAGGGTGCTATTGTGGAAGTCAGAAGTGAAGAAGCTTACACGGGTTCTTGGTATTGTGCACGTATACTTAATTTATTAGCTGATGATAAGTACATTGTTGAACACTTGAGATTTTCAAGAGATGGCGACGAGTCTATCCCTCTGAGAGATTTGGTAGAAGCCCAGAACATAAGACGAGTTCCTCCTTCGCAACTCTCGCCTGTTGCACGCTGTGAACCAGGGGATGAAGTTGATGTTTGGTTCAACAAACGGTGGTGGATCGACAGGGTTTCCAAAGTGCTTGCATGAGGTTCAATGTACTTAGTCTATTTCATCTCCACGGGTGAAGAATTGACAGTCCTACATTTCAATTTGAGGCCCGGGAAAGAGTGGATCAATGGACGATGGATTAATTCTTACAAGTATGGCTACTACATACAATGTCTTGCTATTAACTAATCTTGTTAATTATTTGTTGAATACAGGTGTTTACACTGTTATAATTCTCACAGTTTGTGCGTTCCTTTTTGTGTACAGAGAGAATGCTTCAAACCTCCATAGAAGAAGATACACTGTTATAAGGCTCATGGTACTCTGCAAAGATTATAAGCTACTTAAGGGAAAACAGATACACAGTATCAAACACTGAGAACGGTGGGTGGAATAGAGTTGTTAAAGGAAGAAGCAAGAGGCCTAGATATAAGACCTAATCCTCCTCAACTTATTTTAAGGGCGTGTTGATATGAATTGTTAGAAGATGTGGAAGCTTGGTTTAACGATGGATGGTGGTCTGGTCGAGTCTATAAGATCAACAGCAACTACATGCGATATGGTGTCTACTTCAAAACTACTGATGAGAGATTGGAGTTTGCTTACACTGATCTAAGGCCTTGCAAAGTTTGGAGGAAAGGGAAATGGAGCCGTGCTTAAGATTGAGAAGAAGATGACTAATAGTAGGTGGTGATGAAGAAGATAATTAACGTGACTTGATTATAAATTTGTTGTTAAAAATTGGTTATATGACATTTTGATGTTGGTGATGTGGTTAATTTTCTTAATATATGTTTTCTTCTCCAATGCTTACATTCTTTCTTTTTTCTTTGTGTTTTCTGGTCATTGTTGAATATGCTTTTTTTGGGAGAAACCGTTTTATTGAATTTCTTAGATATAACTACAGTTAGAAGTCTAAAACTCCAAAAAAAGAAAAAAAAATCAGAACAGTGTTTTCAATTGACTATAAATTAATCATACTAAAATTATTGACATTATTAAAGGACAAAAACCACAAACACCAAAATAAAATAACAGCAAATATACTTCAGACATGTACACATTAAAATGCACGTTTTGGTAGTTTATTTCACTGCTTTGAATAGGAGATGAAATGAGTAATATTTTAATAGAAACACCAAAAAACTAAAATACCGGAAACATGATAGGTTATTAAAAATAAAGATTTAAACAATTAAATAAAGACAGAAAAAATTATAATACCATTGGTAAATAAATTTGCAAAAAGTATTATTTATTCAAAAAAAAATGTAAACAATTATAATTAGTTACTTCTCTTTCTAAACCACAAATTTGCATCGTAGCTTCCCTAAAGAAATGTTATTTTCAACCTAAATGAAAAAATAGTTACAGATTTAAACATTATTCAAACAAAAATAAAAGAAATTATCTGCATATAGCGCGAACTTTCACCTAGTATAAATAAAACATAAATGACTATCATGTCTAATGAAGATGTCAGAGGGACGAAAAAGAAGATGAAGAAAATGACGAAAATATTACACAACTCCAAACTATTCTCGATTTCACATGAAATAAATGACTAATGTGCTAACTGCATTATAATTAGAAAGATACAACACATGAACAACCGTTAGTAGATATACGTTAAATGGAAACGTATTATTTAGTCTAAACATTTATTTATTTATTTATCTTGAAATTTTGCAATTTTGAGATACTAATTCTTTTATTTTACTATAATTTTAGACTATATTAGATTTTTTTTTACAGATTTAAAAACATATATTTGAATACAAACGGAGTAGGTAAGATAATTTTTGGACAGATTTAGACTCCACTAATTACTCCTTAGATCCGGCTAATCCGGATCAAAATACCTTTAAATTAATTACAAGATCAAATTTTCATTTAGTTAGTTAACTCTATTGTATTATTATTTGTTTTTTATATTGCCGCCATGCGAAGGCAAAACACTTGATGATTTATATATGAAAAAATAAAATATATATTCAAAAGGTTGTACGATCTCGAAATGATTAATGAATTTTATATATAAATAAAATAAAAAAATTCAAACCAATGTACTTCTCCCGTAATCTTAAAATATAAGATACTTTAGAGAGAACACAAATTGTTTTTTTGTTAATATATGAATTAAAAATAATTAAACAATTGTAGAAAAGATTACATAATACGATCGTTCTTTCATTTTCAAATAAATTTAAAGTTATGTAAGAAAGTGAGAACTTTTCATATTTTGAAACAAATAAAAAATAATCTATTAAACAGTAGCTTAGCTGTATTTTTAATAATTAAATGATCTATTACTAAACAATAGCTTAGCTGTCTGTAATTTTATGTCCTCCTGTACGAAATGATTATTTATTGACTTTATATATAAATGGAGAGAGGAGGAGAAAGAGAAGAAGAGTATACCAGAACCACTTCCCAAAATTCGACGTCGGTGTAGCAGCCATGAGTTCCATAGGCGTCTTTAAAAAAGTGGAAATCGATGGAAACCCAACTTTCGTTTTCACACTAGATCACAGTCCAAACTCCTCCGATGAAGCAGCCATCGTTTCTGGTGGAAGCGGCGACCTCCCTCTTCAACAACCTCTTTTCTTATGCCCATGGACACGCTTTCTTTTGGAAGCCCGTAGAGAAGAAAAGAGAGGTGGAGACAGAGAACGGGAAAAGCTTTTCCCGTTCCATGATTCCCCTCACTTTCCTTCTAGTGGTCTGCAAGAGGAGTCTTTGCCTGTTGATGAAACCGGAGAGGAATTCGGATGGCTGGAGCTTGGTGCAAGTTATCTTACTAAAGGGCAAAAGATACGTTGTAAGCTTCCTGTACTCCCTCTGTATTGGTGCAACAATGAAGAACCTGATGATGATGGTGAAAATATTTGCATGTGTGAAAACAGAAATGTCGGTACAGACTATTATTTCTGCGTAGGGTGTGATGAGAGATACCACAAAGAATGTGTTGAGTCTCCACTTCAAATCAAACATCCTTTCCACCCTAGACACTCTCTCCAACTTTTCCTGACTCCTCGTGGATGCGATTATCATTGTGCCCATTGTTTAACATATCTAACTTTGAAAAGTTACCATTGTACTAGCTGCAATCTGAACTTGGACCCAATTTGTGCTATGAAGCAGCTACCCATTGTTAAAAACCACCCAAAAAGGCATGTCCATCCTCTCACCTTTTTCCCTAGACAAGATTCCTTAGCTTGCAATGTTTGTGGTGTGATTAAAAAATTCAATCCCACCTATGTCTGTGTTCCATGTGACTTCGTAGCCCATCGAAACTGTATTTATTTCCCTTTTGTCATAAAAATATCCCGTCACCGTCATCGCGTTGCTTTTACCTCTTCTCTTCCTTCTGGGGAATGGTTTTGTGGAGTCTGTCGTCGAGAGATTGACAACCATTATGGTGCGTACGCTTGCCAGAAACATTGTAATAACTATTTCGTTCATACAAGATGTGCGTTGCGGGGAGATGTGTGGGATGGAGTTGAACTCGAAGGAGTACCAGAAGAACCCGATGTAGTTGTTGAGCCGTTCGAGAGGATAGCTGAAGGAATAATACTCCATTTTACTCATGCCCATCAGATGCGACTCGAGGTCAGTTTAGTTTACGACCGCACAAAAATTTGCCAAGCATGTGTCCTTCCGATCTACGAGGGTAGTTTCTATGCATGTATGGATCAATGTGACTTTATCCTACATGATGCATGTGCAAATGCTCCCCGGAGGATACATCATCCGTTACATCCACATCCACTTACGCTAAAGGCCGTCGCTGTTACATTTGAAGATGATGGTCAGTTTCATTGTAATGCTTGTGCTCAGCGTGGTTGTGGTTTTGTTTATGAGTGTCAAGTAGAAGAAGAATGCTTCCAACTAGACGTAATGTGTGCCTCCATTTCTGAGCCGTTTCATTATCATGGTCATAAACATCCTTTGTTCCTAGCTTTAGATCCAGATGAGAAACATCAATGCCACATTTGCAAAGGAGGGTACAGTAAGCTATTAAATTGCATTGAATGTGATTTTGTGGTATGTTTCATGTGCGCTGCTTTACCATACAAAGTAAGGTATAAGCATGATAAGCATTTCCTTACATTTTGCAACTGGCAAGAGGCAAGTGACTCAGATTGGTGTGAGATATGCGAAGGCAAATTAATTGTCGGAGAAAATGATTTCAAGTTCTATGTTGTCGGATACGGCATTGAAGGAACCACAGGGTTCTATGGGTGCAATGAGTGTTGTACCACACTTCATATTCATTGCTTACTTGGGAAGCAGAGATATATGAAGCCTGGTCAAACTATCTACGTGACAATGAAGTCGAGAAGCTGTCGTATTCTTCACAACAATTCTAATTCTCGACCAATTTGCAGTGGAAGAAAATGCCAGCGCCGCTGTCTATTCAATACTGTTTTCAAAGTTGATGCTCACATCTTTTGTTGTTGGGAATGTGCCCAGCTTTTTGATGAGGATGATGAATGAGTGAGCACTCATACAAAGTTATTCTGCTTTCAGTTTGTTTCTTTTTATTGTGTAAGCCGTTTAGGCTTGGACCCACGCTTGTCTTTTTTTATTTTATTTTTTCTTTTCTTTTCGACGGTACTTTTGGAATTTCTTTTTATTTTCCTTGTTTGTGTATGTCCTTGAATTGGTGTTGTAAGAATTTCCATTACACAAATTCCAAAGGCTTTCATCCTTCGTCTTCAGAAACTACTAATGAGCTCCTACTAGAAGAGGGATCCCCAAATATCAAATATCTGAATTAATGTAGTTCAGAGTCCCCTTTTAGGTCTGACATTTGTAGTTTTGAAACCCAATATGCGAGGCATTTTTCATACACAAATTTTTAACACAGAGTTAACCACTTGATTATGTTCTGATCTAGAGATCTTTCTTAATCAGCAAATTCATTTACTACAAGAAAACGATGTTTACTATAGACAAAAAAAAAAATCACTCTGTTTAAAGCTTTCCATTAACCATACATACTTTCCTAACACATGTAATCACTTTCCAAAATCTTGCAAAGTATGTTTTAGATTGTTTACTACAAACATAACACACAGTTCTAGCTTAAATCAAAACATCTTTCTATCAGATTTCCATGTTTTACAAGCAGCCTAGTTTGTCTTAAGCCAGGCATCCGTTTGGTATCAGACCAAGTCATATATAAGAGGATAACCACTATGAGATAAAAGGGACCGTAAGAAACAGTACTTGAAGTCGTAACCACGATCCACATAGAATGTTTTGCTGGATGTTTGTTAAACACTTATCTTTATAAAATATTTAAAGGGAGAACGAGAAGATACATATACAAGCAGAGATAAGACTACAAGTTACTTTCTGACAAATTCATTGATTTGGGACAAAGTGAGAGAAGATAACACTACGTATCGCTAATAAGATCTACCTTCTGCTATGTGTATTGGGTATTTAACCGGGAGATGTCTCAAAAGTTACTTTCTTAGAAACTGATAATCATCGGTGCCTTTTATAAAAAAATCATCTTATGTAGCTGTATCGCTATTCTAGCGGAAAAATTCATTGATTTGAGACAGGTGAAAATAATATTTGGTTTAGCCATCAGCTATGTAAGTAACATTGGCTACTTTTACCTCTTATTAGTTAATATACCGAGGGTGTTGAAGCAATCATCATTACACGATGATCACAATTATCTAACGTTGGCAACATATTTGTGATTTATTGCTGAGGATTATTAATATTTGATGAGATCAAAATCGCACCAACTTTTTAACATTTGAACAACCTTTTTCACTGGGCCCCGTCGAAAGTATAGCCTAGCACGAGCCTGCCAAATTCTGAATAAACCAGTTAAGCCCGCCGGCCCAGGGCTGGCCTAAACGAGCAAGGGCAAATTGGTAAAACTAAAAACCCAAAGAAAGTGCGAAAACCCTAGAATTCGTAGCAATAAGTACCCAGACTTAAATTCAGATTCAGGGTTCGCTCTCATTTCTCTTCTTTTCGTAGCCGCAAGACACCTCTCAGATCCTTAAACTTGCAGGTGAGAAAACTCTTATAGGTTTATATTTTTTCCATCGTCTTATGGTTCTTGATACGGTTTATGTATCGTTGCCTCTGTCTTCGTCGTTTAGATTCCTTAGCATAAGCCGTATTTTGAATGCGAAAATCGCTTACGCTATGCTGTGATACCGTTTTGATTCTATACGCTACTAGCCTCGCATGCTGTTATGTCTTATAATCAATCCGATCTGTTTTCCAAGTGTTCGTTTAATCGTGTTTTCTCGAATTTTGACGTGGAAGCTGGTAGTCTGCTGTGTTTGGTTGATGATGATTCTTAGTTTAGTTAGATTTATATTGCATTGGGGTTAGATCTTCCGATTTCATAATTCTCAGAAGATGGATTAACAGAAAATGTGTTGCAATTAGTTTAAACGACGATATAAGATCACGTATCAATGGATCTGTATTGTCTTTAGCCGAAGTTTATGCTGTTTCGAGTTTTTGTTGGTTCTTGACTTTTGAGAACATCACAACAACATTTAGCTTAAGTTTATACTGTTTGGAGTTTAAGTTGAATCCTTTGTTTTTTTAACAGAGATGGCCAAGTCGAAGAATCACACGGCGCATAACCAGTCGGCCAAGGCCCACAAGAACGGAATCAAGAAGCCAAGGAGACACCGTCACACCTCAACCAAAGGAGTAAGTATCGATTACATTTTCAAAGCCTAATTATCTATATGACGAGTTTAGTTTCGGAGTTTGATTTTGTTTCTCTATCTTTTTGTGAAAATGTTCCAGATGGACCCAAAGTTCCTGAGGAACCAGAGGTACGCAAGGAAGCACAACGTTAAGAGCGGCGAGAATGCTGAAGAATAAGCTTTTTGTTTCTCAAGATACATTTTGAGGTTGTTATGAATTAAGACTGTTTTAGACAAAAGAACCAATTTACTTTTCCCTTGTAATTTTCGTTTCTTGACTATGTTTACGCAAGTGGTTTGTGCACTCTTGTCAAGATTCTGTTCACATTCTCTTAATTTCGATTTTCTTGACTAGATTCAAACCCTCTATTATACGTATGTGTTTGTCAAGACGAGATATTATATACTAAATCGCTTGTCTTATATAATAAAAACCATAGGACAATGAGACAATGATGAAAAATCCATTTGCATCATCAGCCATTAACTATGTTTCTAGCATTCAGTTTGTTTCTATTAACTGTTAGCCGCTTAGGCTTCGGATTCCAGGTTGTTAAACATTTAACTTTTATAAAGTAATGGTTTTAAGGGAGAACAAGAAGATACAAATATGAATGGTTATACAAGCAGAGATAAGACTACAAGTTACTTTCTGACAAATTCATTGATTTGGGACAAAGTTAGAGAAGATAAAATGATCTTGAAGGCTAAGAAGATCTGCTTTCTGCTATGTACATTGAGTATTTACCTCTAACAACCGAGGGTGTTGAAACCGGTGAGATGATATGAGGTTTTTCTACTCCGCAACTAGATGAAGAGAGTTCTTAGATTCCAATGTGTGTCACCATGGCTAATCCGTTGAAAGGTGAGTTATTGGCCGAGGAAGAAGAGATCGAGGAAGCTGACCAACTCCCCGAAGCTACAAGGGAGGCTGCATCGATCAGAACCGAAGAATGACTGCTAAACCCCACAGTATATGGTGAGACATCTGGCAAAGGTAAGCTCTTGTTTAAGTATAGGACCACTTGTTCCATTGTAGGCCTTGATTCCGGCACAATATTTGAACAGAGCAAACCGAGTTTCATAACCAACTCGACTTCCTCGGGTAAGAATTCATCTCCCAATCTCGGGTCAATAGCATCAAGCAAAGAATCCCTTTTCCAACACTCACAAACCCATTTGATCAGAATTCGTTTCTCACACTGTAACTGTGGCTCCACAGGTCTCCTCCCACACGTTACTTCAAGCATGAAAACACCAAAGGCATACACATCAGTTCCAGTGGAAGCTACCATATCAATGATTTCAGGCGCCATGTACCCTATAGTTCCAACCGCTCCTGTTGGATATGCATAGCCTCCATGGTCATGAAACCTGGCCATACCAAAATCCCCTAGCCTTCCGTTGAACTCAGCGTCCAACATAATGTTTGAAGCTTTGATGTCTCGGTGCAGAACAACTTGGTCAGCACCTGTATGGAGGTAACAGAGAGCAGAGGCTATTCCCTTAACGATTACAAGTCTCTGCGGCCAAGGAAGCACCGGTTTCTGGTCATCAAACAAATGCTCGTCAAGACTACCGTTGGGCATGTACTCGGAGACCAGAAGAAGCTCATGCTTTCTCCTGCAATACCCAAGAAGTGGAACAAGATTCCTGTGTTTCAGACATCTCATGCTCACCACTTCAGACACAAACTGCTTCACACCTTGATCACCGTCATGGGACATTCTCTTCACAGCTATTTCTCTGCTTAGAAGCAGAGCTCCTCTGTAGACTTCTCCAAAGCCTCCTTTTCCAAGAAACTCATCCTTGTTGAACCCATTTGTTGCTTTGTATAATGACTTGTAAGAGAAACGATGTGCACCAAACTCTTTTTCCCATGCTTCGGTTACTTCTGCATACTTCCTTCTCCTGAAAATATACATTCCGGTAAGAACAACCAATCCCACGATAGCCAGAAAACCGAGCAGGACAATAACACGTCGAGATAGATTCTTATGTACAGCTCTAGGATGAGGAACTTCAGGGAGTCTTGAGATGCCAAGAAGCTGTAAAGATCCTCTCTTTGTGCTAAAACTCCACGAAAGAAGGTATTGATAACTGATAGCTGTCCCTGTTGCTGCAGAGAACCCAACGAAAAGTCTTGATCTATTCGGAAATATCTCTGAAAGATTGATGGGTTGTGACAAAAGAGGCCGACTTGGCTTCTGGACTTCAAGAGGAGCCATTGAGACATTGAGCATATTGCCTTCATAATCAACCCAGACATGTATTGGTTTTCCACTCAAGAGGTTTATGCTTTCGTTCTTCTTCTTTATGTCGGAATAGTAAGACGCTGAAGCTATTCCAACAGACAGGGGAGTGTGCACATCAATCCCCACATGATTGTTATTGATATCTTCGAAATCTGGATTCCAAATAGTGTCAAGCTCAACAGCAAACACATCAGAAGAAGGAGATCCGTTTTTGGAAACGTTGAAAATCCCCAAGTATCTAGTTGATTCTGCGTGCGAGAAGTCCATAGAAGGAGAGACTACAAAGGCCATGCCATGGCCGCCTTCAACTCCTGGCTGAGGCACCAAAGCGCAAACAAAGTGTGTTGAGAAGGAGAGTGGTTTAGATGAACTGAGCCTAATTGGTTCCTTGTAGAAAACATGAGCCATTTGATGATCTGAAGCGTTTGTAAGCTGCAGTAATCCATTGGGAAGAACTGTTGCAGATCCATCAAGATAAAGATTTTCTTGCCCCAGAAAGTTGTCATAGACAAAGCTTATCTCTTGTTGACATGTTAGATAAATCAGATGAAAGCAAGAGATCATTAGGATCTGAAGCAATCCACAAGTCATTGCTGATGATGATGATACAGAGAGTCTGAATATCATAACCTTGCAAAGCTGAAGAAAAAGGAAAGATGTGAGCTTGTGTTTTAGTGATGCAGTCTAAAGTATTGTTTGTTTATCCAAAGGGAATATATTAGCATCATATGCAGTCGCCAGTTTTTCCCTTTACAAACTGGACTCCATTAATGCTATAATATTAGATAAATTAACAAAAAAGCTTGATTGATTTGAGACAATATTTTAATATATATTACCCAAGTTCAACCCAATGAAGCTACGCAATGCTGCATGTGGTGTAGCCAGAAACGGTAATAACGGGTCAAAGAAACAAAACTAAACACTAGCTTATTGTCGTCTTTAGACCACTGAATTTTTGCTTCCTCAACTTGGAGCTCGCTTATACTTTAAGTATTCCGTTGGCCTTTCTTGATGCAGAAATATGATGCAAGAACAAGGCAAGGAAAACCTGGCAAAGTCAAGGAGAAGAAGTAAAAAAATAAAAAAAGTCAAGGCCCAAATCCATTGCCATTTTAGTCTCAATATATAAATAGCTCAAAAGGCTGAAGACAAATGAGAGACGATAATAGCGTAAAGGCCCAAAACCATTGCCATTTTCTGTATTATGTTACATATATATATGTTGACGTTTTGAAATCTGAAATAACTTTCTTTCTTGCTGTTTAAAAAAAAACAATTTTTTTTGGGTTTCTGACATATTCACAAGTAATCCAAACTAGTTGTTGTAAATCAACGGCTGATATAATACACTGCATTAAAATCTAATCTTGTGTCACATGTATGTCAGTTGCTACTAGTTTTTGTCGTCTCCCGTACGTGTGAGTTGTGACTATTATCCAACGCCCACATGAACGTATGTTGCTTTAACAATTTCTCAAAACATACAGATTCTAACAATCTAATTTCTCTAATTTTGTCAAAGTACAAAATAAAACTCTTCCAATAACCAAGAGGGGAAACAAAGAGGGGAAACATACGTGTATAATCATTAAGGGGACAAACATTTTCAAAGAGATTAACTGATTATGTTTAGGACAAGTGAGACAGATTAAAACAATCTTGAGAGCTACTAAGATCTGTTTGCTGATATCTATGTACATCACGAATTACCTCTGACTTTAAGATCTTATGCAGGCAATGTGACCGTTTTGACACCGGCTGAGAGAGTCTTAGGCTTCTCTGGTTCTGGAACTATGTGAAGAGAGTTCTTAGTGTCCAATGTCTGTCCCCATGGCTGATCTCCTGACTGACAAGCATAAGGTGAGTGATTGGCCGAGGAAGAAGACATAGATGGAGCTGACCAACTCCACGAAGCGGATGAGACTACGAGGGAGGCTGCATCGACTAGAACCGGAGCAAAAGTCCCAATCCCCAGAGTATATGGTGAGAAATCTGGCAAAGGTAGGTTCTTGTTTAGGTATAGGACCACTTGTTCCATCGTAGGCCTTGATTCTGGTACGATATTTGAACAGAGCAAACCGAGTTTCATAACCATCTCGACTTCCTCGGGTAAGTATTCATTTCCCAATCTCGGGTCGGTTGCATCTAGCAAAGAATCCTTTTTCCAGCACTCACAAACCCATTTGATCATATGTCGTTTCTCAACTTGCAACTGTGGTTCCACAGGTCTCCTTCCGCATGTTACTTCAAGCATGAAAACACCAAAGGCGTAAACATCAGTTCCGGTGGAAGCTCCCATTGTGATTAGCTCCGGTGCCATGTACCCTACGGTTCCCACCGCTGCTGTAGTGGCTGCATTGCCTCCATGTTCATGAAACCTGGCCATGCCAAAATCCCCTAACCTACCATTAAACTCAGCGTCCAACATAATGTTGGAAGCTTTGACATCTCGGTGCAGAACAACTTGGTCAGCACCTGTATGTAGGTACCACAGAGCAGACGCTATTCCCTTAACAACCACAAGTCTTTGTGGCCAAGAAAGAACCGGTTTCGTCTCATCAAACAAATGCTCGTCAAGACTACCGTTGGGCATGTACTCTGAGACGAGAAGAAGTTCACGCTTTCTCCTGCAATACCCGAAAAGTGGAACAAGATTCCTGTGTTTGAGACATCTCATGCTCACAACTTCAGCCACAAATTGCTTCACACCTTCATCACCATTATGGGACACTCTCTTCACTGCTATTTCTCTGCCTTGAGGAAGATTTCCTCTATAGACTTCACCAAAACCTCCTTTGCCGAGGAATTCATCCTTGCTGAACCCTTTTGTTGCCTTGAACAAGGACTTGTAAGAGAACCGATGTGCATCAAACTCCTTTTCCCATGTTTCAGAAACTTCTGAATACTTCTTCCTCCTGCGGAAATAAATTCCTGCAAGAACAGCCAACACCACAGCAGCCAGACAAACGACCAGGATAATGATCCACGGAGAGAAATTCTTATGTGGAGCTCTAGGATGAGGAACTTCAGGAAGTTTTGAGATGTCAAGTCGCTGCAGTGTTCCTCTGCTTGTGCTAAAACTCCACCAAAGAATATATTGATTACTGATCGCCGTCCCTGTTGCTGCAGAGAACCCAACAAACAATCTTGAACTATTTGGAAAATTTTCTGAAAGGTTGATTGGCTGTGATAAAAGAGGCCGACTTGGCTTCTGGACTTCAAGAGGAGCAATCGAGACATTGAGCATATTGCCTACATAATCAACCCAGACCTGTATAGGGTTTCCGCTCAAGAGGCTTATGCTTTCGTTAATCCCTTTTATGTCTGAATAGTAAGATGCCGAAGCTATTCCGACAGATAGAGGACTGTTCACATCAATCCCCACATGATTGTTGTTGATATCTTTGAAATCTGGGTTCCATATAGTGTCAAGCTCAACAGCAAGAACGCGAAAAGAAGAAGATTCACTTGTTGATACGTTGAAAACCCCCAAGTACCTAGTTGATTCTGCGTGTGAGAAATCCACAGAAGGAGATACTACAAAGGCAATACCATGACCACCTTCAACACCTGGCTTAGGCACCAGAGCACACACGAAATGTGTTGAGAAAGAGAGTGGTCTAGAAGCACTGAGCTCGATTGGTTTCTTGTAGAAAGCATGACCGATTTGATGCTCTAAAGATTTTGTCAGCTGCAATAATCCACTGGGAAGTACTTTTGCAGATTTATCTAGATAAAGATGTTCTTGGTTGAGAAAGTTTTCATAGACAAACCTTGACTCTTGTTGACTTGATAGAGAAATCAGATGAAGAGAAGAGATAACCAGGATCTGAAGCAGCCAACGAGCCATTGCTGATGATGAATCAGAGAGCCTCGATCTGATGTGCAGGTATTCTCTCACCTCCAAACGATGCATCTCATAGCCTTGTAAGCTGAAAGTGAACAAAAAAGGATGTGAGCTTCTCTTTTAGTGATCCAAGCCTATCAAACTTTCTAGTATTGTTTATTTAACCAAAGGGATCACCTTTTGTTTTTAGCTTTATTAACTGTAGTCCACTAACACGATAATATTAAACAACTTGGAAATGAAACTTAACGTGGTTTTCAAAATATTCCCTTTCAGACAATATTTTAACTTATTTGATAACTTCCATCCAAATAGACAACGCAACTGCTGCATGGGGGTACCCTGAAACAATAATAATACAGTCTAATGCGTGTAACAAACATTTATAAATTAATTAAAATGTGTCTTGGCTGGATCGTGCACCAACTTTCATTGGATTCTTCTTCTAATTCTACTTGAAGTTATCTTATAAGGAAGCAGACTAACGAAACTATTAATAAAAAACATCTTTTAAACATGCCCTTGACCTTTCAAACGCAGAATAAAAAAAGGCAATGTTTTTGTAATGATATTTCAACACAATTATGAACCAAACCGACAGTAAGAAGCCTAGGAAAGCCTGGCCTAATCATTCAACTACGAATGTTCTTTAAATGATGAATAACACAATTGATAGAAAGTAGAACCTATAGTTAGGTATACGTTGTAAACTAAGCCTTTAGGATTTCCTAATATAGCCTTACAGATCAGATCACTGAAGCTATGATTGGAAAGAGGCAATAGACAATAAGACAACCACTACAACATAACTCTCTCTTTTGCTACTCAGAATCCGCTAATTACAGCTGGAGTTGCATATAGAGCGTTTCTTTCATTGTTTGGTTATGTCACAGTAGTAGTAGCCATAGCAAGAGCAGTAAAAGAGTAGATTGAAACAGGTTTAGTTCTCTTAGACAACCTAAATTCCGCAAGAGTTCTAATACATAAAAAATTAATTAGTAGGCTGTAGCTACCCACGTAAGCAACTTTTTGTGTGGCAGCAGGAAATGGTTTTACTCCATTAATGTAAAGTGAAAAAACAGATAAGAGATTATTAGTCACATACCTGCATCATGTGTAGCTTTAAACATTTTTAGCATCTAACACAATATCAGAAGCCTAGATTAGATATTTCGGTGTACAACAACTTGGTGAGCTCCTGTGTCCACACAACTGAGAGCCAGAGCAACATCATTAACAATCACAAGTCTTAACCATCAGGAAAAACCTTCTCCACAAGCTTTCTTTTGTCTGTAGAGATAAGCTACTATAAGAACCAAGAGCACTATGATGACTTAGTAAAATAAGCAGAGCAAGAGGCACTGTCCTGAGATGTTGAAAACCACCCAGATATAAGTTGCATCAGCTTGCATGAAATCCATAGAAGCAACATACAAAACAAAGGCAGTCAAAACTCAAAAAGGCTTTTTGATTTTAAACAGAGAGCCTGGTTTCCTTCTTCACACATTTCGTAGGTAAAGACTTGTAAATTCCAGAATTCATGTTTGAATCACCAAAATGCCAATCAGATGAGGGAAATTCACCTTGACCAAAGCCTTAATCGAGGCTTTCCTTCTTGTCATGATTCTCCGGTCTCCGTCTCCGCCGTCTCTAGCCCGGCGAAGAATATCCGACGCTGAGAAGGACAACGACAACGACATTTCCGTCGAGAGGCTTTGGGAAGACGAAGGCGAAAAGTATAGGAGACTGAAACTGCCAGAAGTGAAAAGTTTGAACATTGTAAATCCGAGAATTAGTAGGGGCTAATTCATAAATTAATTCATTACAAACAATTGTATTTTTTTTACAATATTCTTTGCAAACTTAAAAAAAAAAAAAAAAATATCAAGAACACAGCGTTTAGCTTCGAGCTTAGATTTCATCGTCCAACTCCGTATTGGATCGAGTGAGTAATAAACATAGATTCAGTCGCCGGAGAAGAAGTGTTAGTGATCACGGAGGAGCTACCTCCGACCATAACCGGACTAAGAATCCCAATTCCCGGTGAATCCGGAGAGAAATCCGGCAACGGAAGCAACCCGTCAAGGTATTGCACAACTTGTTCCATGTCAGGCCTCGATTCCGGCACCAGATTCGTGCACAGCAACCCTAGTTTCAGCACCAAATCTACAGACCGAGACGAAGAAGATTCTCCACTCAATTTGGGATCTCGAGCATTGAGTATAGCTTTATTTCTCCAGCAATCGCAAACCCATTTCACCAGAAACTGTTTCTCAGGCGTCATGTTGGGCTCTACAGGTCTCCTCCCACAAGCTACTTCGAGCATGAATGCACCAAATGCGTATACATCGGTTTTAGTCGAAGCTCCCATTGAAGTTAGCTCAGGAGCCATGTATCCCACAGTTCCCACTGCTCCTGTTGTGCTTGGATTAGCTCCATGGTCATGAAACCTAGCCATACCGAAATCTCCCAACTTTCCATGGAACTCTGTATCCAACATTACATTAGAAGCTTTGATGTCTCGGTGTAGAACAACTTGTGTGGCTCCTGTGTGCAAGTAACGAAGAGCTGAAGCTATTCCCTTTAGAATCACAAACCTTTTTGACCAAGGAAGAGATGGTTCTCGGTTATGAAACAAGAACTGGTCTAGACTTCCATTAGGCATATACTTGGAGACGAGAAGAAACTCGCCTTTTCTCCTGCAATAGCCGAGAAGTGGAACCAAGTTCCTGTGATCTAGACGACCCATGCTTGCGATCTCAGCCACGAATTGCTTCATCCCTCGTTCTCCGTCATGTGAGAATCTCTTCACGGCTATGTCTCCGTCATGAGGAAGAGTTCCTTTGTACACTTCTCCGAATCCTCCTTTCCCGAGAAAACCATCTTTGTGGAATCCGTTTGTTGCTTTGTACATGGATTTGTAGGAGTATCGGTGTGGACCATACTCTTTCTCCCATTCCTCTCTTATCTCTGCATACTTGTTTCTCCTATACAGATAAGCTCCTACCAGAAGTGCCAACAGTATGACTCCAAGTAAATTCAACAGAAGAATGAGCACGAGAGAAGGTTTCTTGTTAGATTTAGGACGAGGAACCCGGGGAAGCTTAGAGATGTCCAGGCTCTGTAATGAGACCTTGCTTCTACTGAAACTCCAACCGAGTATGTAATGGTTATTTGCCAACTGTCCTGTTGCTGCAGATAATCCGACGTACATTTTCTCTTGGAGAACTTCTGAAAGATTGATGGATCTTGATAAAAGACTCTGACTTGGCTTCTGGATTCCAAGAGGCGCCAGTGTAACGTTTAGTATAGTTCCGTCATAGTCAACCCAGACCTGGATGGAATCTCCACTCAAGAAACTTATGTTTTTATTCAGACGGTCTATGTCTGAAAAGTAAGAGGCTGGAGCAGATTCGAGAGAGGTCAGGTTGTTCACGTCGATACCAACATGATTATTGTCGATGTCATCGAATTCTGCACTTTGAACAGTATCAAGCTCAATAGCAAAGATATTAGATGAAGGAGATCTAATTGTTGTGGTGTTGAAAAGGCCCAAATACTGAGTTGCATCTGCGTTTGAAAGATCCATTGAAGGAGATAGAAAGAAAGCAATCCCATTTCCGCCAGTTACTCCCGGTTTACGCACCATTGCGCAGACAAAATGCGTTGAGAACGACAAAGATTCAGATGAACTGAACTCAAAGGGCTGCCTGAAGAAAGCATGACCCATTTTCTGCCCTGAAGTGTTGGTCAGCTGCAAAAGTCCACCGGGAAGGATTTCAGCAACCCCATCAAGATGAAGATCTCCCTGGCGAAAACCGTTGAAGATGAACCCAGTTTCTTGTTGACTTGACAGGTGAATCAGAAGAAGAAAGGAGATCACCATCCAGATCAGATCCAATCCTTGAGCCATTGTTAATGCAAGAGGGTTTTTGCTATTTTGAGAAAAAATCTTGTCTTTTGAGTCAATGGTATGGTAAATAACTATCCTCTCCATCTACAAAACAAGGTTGGATCATTACACCACAAGAAGAACATTCTGCATTGTCCAATTGCAAGAGAATTGGCAAGAGTTGACTTCAACAATATGATAATATCTTAAGGCAGCTATCACATTTTTGTATTTTTTGTTAAAAAAATGACGCAAATTCCATATAACGGAATTTTCCTTGTAGTTTAACAATATTCAAAGGCAAGCTTCTCACTAATTGTCATACCAAAGTCCTACTTTTCTTAAACAATACAGATAGTTGAACTGTCACTATCTCTGAGTATTTCAACTCTTTCGAATCGAAGAAGCTACTCACATGGGTTGAATCATTGCAGGTACTTAAAATCTAGCACAAATAAGCTTAAAGACTAAACAATTTTGTCATTGATGTTTGTCAGGTTTCCGACATAACCGAACACTTAAAAAAAAAAACAATTTCGTAACCAGATTTTGTATCAGCTTTCACATTACAGAACAACAGACAGTTGATTGAGTATCTTTAATCTATTGCTGTCTCATGTTTTGGATAAAGAGTGACAACTAATTGCTTTACAATTGCAAGAGTTTACACGAAAAATCAGTCCCTTTCTATCGTTCTACCAGTCAAGCTTGATGGAGAATATCAAGAATGGACATAGTGTAAGCATATACATTGATGTAACAAAATCGAGTGGGAATGGTTCAAAACCAGCCAGTATTGAGAGGGCAAGGAAGAGGGAAGTTGTTAGAAACTTTCATCGTCCACTCCCATAGAGGACTGAGTGAGTAATAAACATAGAGCTGTTGCATGAGGAAGAAGACAGTGATAGTGAAGGGATCGCGGGTGGTGCTGGTGAAAGTGCCATTGGAGTGAGAACTCCAATTCCTGGAGAATATGGCCAAAACTCAGGTAAAGCTAGGTTTCCATTTAAGTATTGTACCACTTGTTCCATGGACGGTCTTGCATCTGGAGCAAGGTTTGCACAGAGCAAACCGAGTTTCAGAACCCTCTCGACTTCTTGGGATGAGAATTCTGTCAACCTTGGATCTCTAGCATCAATCAAAGAAGACCTTTTCCAGCATTCACAAACCCATTTGACCAGAAAACGTTTCGCAGCCGACAAGCCAGGTTCCACAGGTCTCCTTCCACAAGTTACTTCAAGCAAGAAAACACCAAACGCATAAACATCAGTTCCAGTGGAAGGTCCCATTGTTGTAAGCTCAGGTGCCATGTAACCAACAGTTCCCACTGCGGCTGTTGTGGTTGGATCAACCCCTCTGTCATATAACCTGGACATACCAAAATCTCCCAACCTTCCATTGAACTCCGCGTCCAACATAACGTTAGCAGCTTTGATATCTCTGTGTATAACAACTTGGTCAGCTTCTGTATGCAAGTAACTAAGAGCTGACGCTATGTCTTTGAGGATCGCAAGTCTTCTCCACCAAGGGAGAGTCGATCTCTCATGACTAAACAAGTAGTGGTCAAGACTACCATTTGGCATGTACTCAGAGACCAGTAATAACTCATGTTTCCTCCTGCAGTACCCAAGAAGTGGAACCAAGCTCCGGTGTTTTAAACTCCTCATGCACACGATCTCAGCGACAAATTGCTTCATACCTTCCTCACCGTCATGTGATACTCTCTTCACAGCCACTTCTCTCAGTTCTCTGCTCCGGGAGAGAGTTCCTTTGTAGACTTCACCGAAACCTCCTCGCCCAAGAAATTCGTTCCTACTGAACCCTTTCGTTGCTTTGTATAGAGATTTGTAGGAATACCTGAGTGGACCATACTCTTTTTCCCATTCCTCCCTTACTTCAGCATACAAGTTTCTCCTATACAAATAAGCTCCAATAAGAAGCCCCAAAACTAAGAAAGCTATTAAACCAAGCAGAGCATCGAGCACCAGAGATGTAGGCTTCTTTTTACTGCTCGTACGAGGAGCTTTGGGAAGTTTTGAGATGTCAATGTTCTGCAGCGACGCCATGCTTTTGCTAAAACTCCACCCGAGTATGTACTGGTAGCTCATGATTGACCCGGTTGCACCTGAAAACCCAACAAACATTCTTCTACCTTGCAAAATCTTGGTAAGATTGATGGATGTTGATGACAAAAGAGGCCGGCTTGGTTTCTGGTTGTCAATAGGAGCCATAGAAACATTGAGTGTTGTTCCTTCATAATCCACCCAAACCTGGATAGGATCTCCACTCAAGAGTTTTATGTCAATCATCCTCCCTTTTTTGTCTGAAAAATAAGAAGCGTTGACAGATAACACAGACTCAGCGCTGTTCACATCAATCCCAACATGATTATCACTGATGTCTCCCAACTCCGGAGCCAGAGAAGTATCAAGCTCTACGGCCAACACACGTGTGGAAATAGATCCATTTGAGGATGTGTTGAAAACCCCCAAGTATCGAGTTGCCTCTGCGTGACTAAAATCCGTAGAGTGAGACACAACAAAGGCCATGCCATGGCCACTCGGCTCACCTGCAGGGAGCAGTGCAGACACAAAATGTGTCGAGAACGAGACAGATTCAGATGATATGTAATCAATCGGCTGCTGGAAGAAAGCATGACCCATTTGGCGAAGAGTTGCATTTGTCAGCTGCAGGACACCACCGCGTGGAAGGATTCTTGCACCACCATCAAGGTGAAGCTGATTACCTGCTTGGCCAAAGTTGTTGTAGACAAACCTCGTCTCTTGCTGAAATGATGAGCAAACACAATATATCATCCAAATGATTCCCAGAAGCATTCCTCGAATCATTGGTGCTGAAACAAACAGAGAGAGTTATCGTTGTTCTTTTGCTTTTATTCCCTTTCTCTGCTCTAAATGGTTAACAATCATCTCTTTCTCTCTGATTGTAGACCCATTGAATAAGACATCAAAGTCAAATATTTACGACTGCTTTCGAATCTTTATGGTATATTTACCTTTCACTCAGTGAGACTTTCCACCACCTGTCTTAGTCAATACAGCAAAATGAATTCCATGAAAGAAATACGTAAATAAAAGTGGCTTAATGTGTCTTTTATATTATTTAGGGGAAAATGTCAAAAGATTGATCATTGAGAAGAAAAGGATGACGGTGACGATGCAAAACAAGTTTCTTAAAAATTAACGGATTTGGATGTGACTTTTAAAGTCAAACAATTAAACTGTCAAGGTAACGGATAACATTTTCTTTTACTAGTATAAATTATGAGGCGCAAGATACTCATTGATATTAAGATAATATTGTATGAGGTTGATAATTATTCAATACAGTATGTTATGTCAACGTCAACTTTATTGAACAAAGACCAATTCAATAGTAAGCTCAGAATGTCATTTCCACACGCTTCATGTCAATAATATTGCATAGCTATTTCAAATATCCAAATATGCAAATTTGATTACATAATCTTCATATCATATTCATATAACATTTCGAGGTTCAAAGAGTCGGCCAGCAAATTTTGTCCACAGTGAAAAAAAAGGTCAAGCATTTGAAAAGAAGATGAAACAAACTGTTAGATTTTAGTTTCCTTGTAACATAACTTGTTTCCAAGGTGGAATCTCTCAATTTCAGACCAAGTAATAAAGGAAATTGAAGGGCTACAATCTCTGAGCAACTGAGCTAATAACCTTACCTTTCGTGGGATTGAACATTCATATCCTATGACATGTTGTGTTGTTTGCTTGTATTTGAGTTCGCACATGAACATATCGGTCTCTTGTTGTCCCGTTATGCAGAACTCGCAACCAAAAACCTACAAGAGAACAACTCTATGAATATTGTGAATAAATTGACCACCCCCTTATCTGTATCATCATTATCCATAAGAGTTTTTAATTCATTACTGTTAAGTCTGTGATTGCCACAGTCAACAGAAAATAGTCCAGAGATTAACACTAAATACAATATCACAACCAGATTACAACCTTCCTCATTATATAATTACATATATACAATTTGTCTTGAATGTTAATAAATGGGAAAGAAATATCTTCAATAGGATCGAAAAATATAGCTTAGTTCAATCCAAAACATCTTCAATAGGATCGAAAAGTATAGCTTCGTTCAATCCAAAACATTTCAAAGGTTTTTTGTTTCTTTCTCCATTGCTGAGTATGTGATTACCATAATCATCTACCAAAAAAAAATCTAGAGATTTACTCTAAATTCAAGGAACAAAACCGTATTCAAATTCTAATCTTTCCATCACAGAAAAATATGCGATTTGACTTGAACATTTAGAAATGACGAACCTGCAAGTTATATGGAGGAAAGCTCAAATATTCAAAGCAAATGAATCACACATTTCATCCCCGCCACAGCTTCTTGACTTCGAAACGTTTGCATCAGTGAAAATCCAGTAGATGGAGGCTCGAACAGTAAAATTATCTTGTGCTAGTCGTAGAAACATCGGTTAAATCGTTGAATCTATCGCCACCGGGGAGTGATATCACCAATGCATCTTCGGGTGGACATTACAAGAAAGAAAACAATAGACAAAGTGTGAAGATTTACAAATATTGCGCCTCAGTGTTGGTAGAAGTCAGGAGAACCTGTGAAAGAGCGGTATAGTCGAGGGACGGTGACATCTCCGTTGGAGATTCCGAAACGGGTGACAATCGGAAAAAGTATTGAAATTTCGAGTTCGGCCCATACAAAAAACTGGGTTGTATCCGGCCCGAATTCGGCCCATACTAACAAACTGAATTTTGTGAGTGTTACTATTTGACTTTAATGGACTAGAATCGGATTTTGTCTTTTTTCTTGCCATTTGGTTCTCGGTTCCAGCATGCAAACTAAATTTAGATTACGTGATTGAGTTGGACACAAAAGTTGCAAAATCAATCATTTTGAGATTTTGTAGTTAACTACGAGGCATCCATCATTAGTATATTTTTGTCTAAAGTTGATTAAATTATTATCCTCGTACAGCAAAATGAAGCACCAAGCCAATACAAATCACGAAAAGACAAAATGACAAATAAAGGCGATAACAAGGACCTTACTTTAATACCAAATATTCTACAAATACCAAGATTACCATTTTTCCGAATCATTCAAACTCAAAGTCATAGGAACATGATCCTCAAAATAGATTAGCCAGGAAAGCATAATAGCAAAGAGTTTTGGCCTGGGAAAGAGAAAAAAAATGCGAGAAGACATAAATGTTTAGTTCCAAAAAACACAACTCAAAAGTGAGGATAGTCAGGATGGAAAGGGTTGGTGAAATCCTCGATTTCGTAGCCGTCAGAGTCATAAACTGTGGCGTACTTTCCATACTTTCCAAAGTAAGGGCAATCATCATCTGCATCATTAACCGTTGTCGCAGCACTACCAGACGGTGCATTATTGTGTGGCAAATGAGATCGACCCGTTTCCCCAGCTTGACCTTCCATATCATCAGAATCATCATCGTAAAATCGTTGACGACTCCTAGGAGACAACATATCTGGGGTAAAGAGCACACCTACAGGATTATCAGAAAGAGACAGTGAGAGATTCTCACTATGAGATTTACGAGATTCAAGGGTTTTTATAGAGATTTTGGAAGGGCACATTTACCATCTGGCAGGTCGAAGAAGGGATCGAATGGCTCTTCAGGATTACCACCACCATTATTCATTTGATTCCCAAAATGACGGAGGTATTCACCATAGCCAAAATCAAATTCTTCATCAGATTCATAATCTTCTTCTTCATCATCATCATCATCAAAGTCTTCGTTACCTTGACGCATGATGTATGCTTCGTCCCAGTTCGGGCAGCTTTTAGCACAAGTCCCCGTTTTCTTGTTCCATCCTTCTCCACAGTTGTAGCAAAACTCATGCCCACATCTAACGAGAATTACCAAATGGGATATGACATTAATACGGATAAACAAGGACAGATTGAAACGCATCATATGTAATTTTAGATTTCATGATCTTAGATAGATACCTGCAAGTTATGTGATTGCATCCTTGTGTAAGTTCAATCATCTGTTGGCACTTGCCACATTGGCGCCACATTTTATTATTTGCAAGAGATTTTAGCTTCACATCATCTGCTGGAGGATGAGGATGCAATTTCTTGTACTCGGTGCATGACAGCTTTCCATGCCACGGGACTTTACAGTCTACACAAAAGAGGCCACGACATTCAACACATCTCCTAACTCCAGATGTAGGGTACACAGACAGCAAACTCTTGGCAGATTCAGAGATCTTGGTTCTGGACATCAAAGCCGAACACCTCGGATAAGGGCAGTAAACTCTCTCAGTGACAGGTATAGCATTCTCCTTAATCCTTTGCTTCCACATTTCACTCAGCTTCGGAGTCAAAACCTTGCCACATGCATCGATAACCAGGTCAGACTTGCAGCCATCGTGAGGACATTTTGGAACCATTCCGTGAAGCAGCTTCACCTCTACATGTTGCTTCACACATTGAAAGCAAAAGCGATGACGACATTTACCAGCAGAAAGCATGCGCTCAGCATCGATATCGTTGAAACAGATAAGACACTCCTCTTTCCGAGTAAGGTTTGCTTGGCGAGGATCTTGAAAAGAGGTGACTTGAGAAACTATTGATTCCCTAGCAAGCTTATAAGCGAATTTTACCTCGTTTCCAGCCACCAGAACAGGCTGAAACGATGAAAATTGTTGCCTGATCCGTTGCAAATCATTCATTAGCATGAAAATCTTCTTTTGCTTAGGCACCCAGTTTCTCCTGACCTAAATTCAAGTAAAACACATTCTTATGAAACACAGGGCATTAAAAGCTAAGTAAAGAAGCATAACTCATTGGAATTCCACACCATTGCGCAACACACATCCGTTATAACCTTAGTACTCGCAGTCTACTCTCTACTGTCTAGTATCTAGTGAAGTTTCTTTATATTGAAAACCAAATAGAGATAACAAAGAACATGTATTTCAATACGGATTCAACAACAGCAAGAACAACAAAATGAGCAAGTGAGAGTAGTAACGCGTAACAATGAAAGGAAACTTACGAATTGGAAAATCGGAAAAGAATCGCAGAAAACAGCGACATGTTTGATCCCCAACTTGGAGGCTTCGATTAGCCCTCGTGTCAAAGCCTTAATCTCCGCTCCCTGACGATTCGTGCCACGGCCAATCAGAGGTCCCTTTAAATCAAACAAGAGATTATCCCACTGGTCACAAATAGCAAACCCAAAGCCAGCCACGACGTCAGTCATCTTCCCCTTCCCAGTCTCTTCCCCAAGCAAACCCTTAAAGTAAAGTCTATACATCACGTTTCCACTGAAACTTCCGGCGAAGGCATTAACCTTCGAACTACCCTCACCGACTGATTGCGGCGAAAGAAAGGGATACGCGTAATCATTTGGGAGGAATCCGAATCTAATGTTAGGGTTTCGGTCATTTGTACGTACACCAGTGACTGTCTCGTGGGTTTTCCCTTTACCATTGGAGTTTCCTTCGCCGAAAACGTGACCCCTGTTTCTGATACGCTCATCCTCCGAATCAACTGGAGGCGTCAAACCATCCTGACCATCTTCCTCGATGACAGCGAAACCACACCTAGCGACGACCGGAGGCGACGGTGGGCGCTGAGGAGTAGGAGATCGGGAAGAGAGTGAAGCCGCAAGCGCCTCCTGCATCTGCAATCGGAAAGCGTACTCGGAATCTGAGTCGTGACCCAAGAATTCCATAACTGTTGGCTAGATTTTTGCTCTGCAGCGATTTGACACAACTGTGCGTCCGTTTTTTTCTCGGACTTAGTGACGACGAATGAATGATTTAGGCTTCGCTTTGCGTCGTCCTTTTTTAAAAATATACATGACCCTCACGAGCGCAAGCAATACACACGTGTAGGACTGGTTAAAATTGTAATTTCCTTCACTCGAGCAAGGGGTGAAATCGTCATTAAGTATTGGTTATGGCTTACATGAGACGCTTCTTTGTTTGACCTTGGTCAAAACAAAAGGAGACATAAATTCCTTGAATTTCTTCTTAAAGAAACAGAAATTAAATTAGTTGTTTCACTGATTTTTGTTTCCTTATTCTTCTACAAATGTGATACTCATGAGCCAATAAAAGAATCTTCCTAGAATATAAAATCTATGAAGATCAATAAAATTAGTAAAGATTTTAGTGCAAGGCGTTACCAACGAAATAAATGGAAATATTGTTAGCTATAATGGAGTACGAGGTATACAAAATACAAACAATCAACGAAATTGTTTATGTTTTTTGAATATTAAATTTTCGCCAATCAAAGCTGAGATCAGGATCAATACCGTCAAACAAAGGTGATCTGAGAAACCATTGACTTCATTCCAAGCTTATAAGCAAATTTAACATCTTTGACTCATTGAAAGCTTATAAGCAATTTTAACATCTTTCTCGAAGATCGTGATACGATTGCATTAGCTCAGTCCAAGCCTCGGCTGCCTTGACGATATCAAACGGAGACTTAAACTGACTATCAGTAACCAGTGATAATTCAGGTAACTGATGATTTTTGAGTTCATGTGTTAATTTGGTGTAATTGGTCGGTTTCAACTTTAAATCCACGGGTTTGATTTGGATGTGTTGTTGTGAGCAATTTGAGTATTTTTCTGTGGATCTTCTAAGAAAAACTAGTGCACGAAAAGTGTTCGACAGAATGCCGGAAAGAAGATTTTTTTTTTTTTACAACTCCAAAACTTATCTATGTTATGATTGTAGTTTCTTGAGAATGTGGGTTCGGTTTATCTACTCTATGCAATGCAATTGGTGTTAGTGTGCTCTCTGCTTCTATAGATAGCTTGACCTTAAGAAATTGATTTAGTCCCAATTCATCATTGATCTGACTCACATTTGTCCTTGAGCTACACAGAAATTGGAAGAAACCTTTAACAAAAATACTCAATGATAACGTAAAAGTTCTTGGTTTTTTTTTTTTGTTCAATTTAGTTCCTAGACTATATCAGTTGTAGTTGCTGATAAACTATACATTATCTTCCGTTCAACAACACTGTTTTCTTTTCTTGTATTTTAATGTTCGAAAGGTTTGATCTTTAATGCTATATGCAGCTTAATTCCATGGCGCCAAGATGGAAATGGAAAGGTGCTGCAGCAAAAGCTCTTGCGGAACCTATTTCAAAATCAGTCTCAGAGCTTCAGCTCTCTCTAGCCAAAACAGAGTCTTCGGGTTCCCTCTCGAGTTGCAACGTGCTTCTAGCGGTCGAGCCAGAGCAAGCTGAGCTACTCGACCGCTGTTGTTTTGGCAGACTCGTTCTATCCTCAGAGAAAGTCAAGAAATGGGTTCAGTTATCCTTTGAAGAAGCTTTCTATTTGTTCTACAATCTCAAATGCATCAAAATCTATCTTCAAGGTCATTGCTTGGAGAACGAAGTCGACACATGGATGTACATGAAATCGAAAAGACCAAACTTCCCAGTATTTTTCAAAGCTTATTCACATTTACGATCGAAGAACTGGGTTTTGAGATCAGGGTTGCAGTACGGTGTGGATTTCGTGGCATACCGTCACCATCCATCTCTTGTCCACTCTGAGTTCTCGGTTTTGGTTCAGTCCGGTGACAGTGACCGCTTAAGAGTGTGGTCAGATATCCATTGTGCTGTTCGGTTAAGCGGAAGTGTTGCGAAAACGTTATTGAGTCTCCATGTCGATGGTAGCTCCAACAAAGAGGATTGGAATCTACCTCTGTGTTTGGAGAGCTGGACAGTCGAAGAGCAAACGATAAGTAGATGGAGCCCAGAACTCAGTCGTGAAGATGAAACCTCAAATCAAAAACCAAATGTTACCTCTGTGAGTATTTTTAAAACCCCTTGACGAACCGTTCCTGGTTAATCGAGTACTGGTTTTGATTTTCCATATCAATATAAGCATTTAGTTTCAATCTTAGTTGAGATAATGAGATGCATAACATTTTTTTCCTAGACGAAATCTCAAGTCTCCTACCTTTATAATTTTAGGCATCCTTTATAATTCAGAATTTTTGGGTTCACACATCTTCCCTGCAAAACCAAATATCAGATGACACCTACAAATTATCCAAAAAAATGAAAACCATTCATGTCTATTTTCGTTTTCTTCAGATACTCGTTTATAAAATGGCTGTTATTGTTATACTAACTGCAACGCACATAATCTACTTGAACAACCAAAATAGAGATTATAATCATCATCATACAACAACATATAACCACAAATGTTAACCAAAAAAAGCTCAAAGTTATATATAATAGAGTACTAAAACCACAACTTAGAACCTTCTTACATCTATAGAAAAAGAAAAACTATACTAAAAATCTCATCAATACTGATAATGACTAGGATGAGATTTGGTCATCCTAGCCTCACCGGCAGGTTCATCATTATCAATCCTCTTAACATTCCGGTAAGCTGCATATGCGATCACATAGAAGATAACAAGTATGATCAAAACCACAATGTTGATCACTGATACCTTTCTCCAACTCTTTTTTAAGCTGCCAAGAACACCAGCTTTGCAAGAGCTACATTGGTAACAGAGTAGTCTCTGGTCATTGTTCCACAGCATACAGTCCGGGTTCGATCCCACTATCTCTCCTCCTGGAACCCACACTGTCTCGTTCATGTACGTATAGCCACAATCTGTTGGCGGCTTGCAGCATCCGGACTGCAGATTTGAGATAAATATAGATCACATGAGGTTAGGTTCGAGTTGAGATAACCATAAAAAAATGCCGAAAAAAAGTGGAAATGGCAAGGGATTGTTTGGAGAAATTCTATCACAAGAACTAGAGGTGTTACACACTCACCTGACTCGTCAGTCGTCACTCATAGGTATACAAAGCCTGGACAAAAATCTTCATGGGCTAAATTTCTAACCAAAACAGAGCACTCTAGAGTAATTGTGTAGGACAAAAGAGAGACTTTGACAACAACCCATGGGATCTTTCTATTTATGTAACACTAGTACACTACTTGGTCAGTTGGCCACTATCAATAGGTTCTGCATGGCGATTACAAGTTTCAACATTAGCACGATAGCTCAGCATTTATGTGGATAGGTCAGAACGCATATATTTATGAAGAAAAGTACAAAAGCTAGAACATGGCCAATAAGATCCAAAAATCAGTAAACACACAATTTAGGAGCCAGACATTTCTATTCGTTAGCTCTCACATGCTAATAAAACAGCTTCATTTATGGTTTCCATAACAAGTTGGAAATAAAGAATAAAACTGAAACTTCTATGTTTTGTTTTGGTTACATATGTTTCAGTTACGTCGTTTAAGAAAGAAAAAGAACACATGAATAAATTATTTATCGAGTATTACTACATATCTGGCGGAGTAAATGTGGAGATAAAGCTGCAACAATATTATACACTCCACTCAATAGTCAACAAAGTCTATCATAATTAAGATAATTTCTCAAGTTTTCTCACTTAGTAATGGAGTTATGAGCATTTCTTATCTTTACCCCAAACGAAAAAGGAGTTATGGGTTCTAGATTTCGCTTGAGTTTTTGAGCCTGAGAAGTGGATATCCTAACCACAAACCTCATGGAAAAAGAAAATCCATTTCTTTTTGCAACTTTTCAACAGAGCGGAAAGTAACTAACATTTTATGTTTTAGATTAAGACATGTAAGAAAAGAAAGAATAAGACATATTTTTCTAAACTAGCCAAAGATGATAAAGAAGAACCAAAAGTAAGAAAATTTGAATGGATCGCTTCAAAACTCAGAATTATTGTTTTATCCAGAAGAAAAAAAAAAACATTTACCTCAATAGGAGTAAGCTTTCTGAAGTAAAACATCTGAGGAGTTTCAGGAACGCCATTTAAGTGTCTTCGAATCTTCTTACAAACTCCAGAGTCCCTCACACACGACGCGATTTGCCCCCAGTTTCCATCATCCGTGACTCGATCCTTCAACCAACCCGAATAATCACCGAGATAATAATCAAGATACCTCCGGTTCATCACAAACCGGCCTGACCCTTTATCGGTGACGGCGTAAGCGAAGATGATGAATGCTATTAGAGCAGCGATCACGAAGAACATGACGAAGAGGTATATCCACATGAGGAATTTGTTCCGGTAACAAGCTCCGGCGATTCCGGCTAAAGATACGACCATGATTGAGATTCCGATGACGATGAGCGGCCATTGGAGGAACCTCATGCAGTCGGTGGAGTTTGCTCGGCTGCTCAGCCATATTCCACCGCCGAGGATCGGAATCGAGAGGAGGAAAGTGAGGAAGTTCACGAGACCTATAAGATTATTGCTCGTTCTCATGGCGTTTTTTTTTCTTCACTAAAAAGAAAAAAGTTTGTGTTGCTCTGTTTTCTTGTGCGGTTCTCTGTTTTGTTGTTGACGTCGTAGCGGTGAGGAAGAGGTGATGATGAAATGTGAATTACATGAATTTGCATGCTCATGCTGTCTGCTTGTGACACGTGTTAAGTGACGGTTTAAATAGTTTTTGTATTTTTTTAATTTCTTTTGGTTATGTGTACACTTTGATTGTTGTGAGTTTTAGTGAGTTTATACACGTGATTAGTAGACTGTGTGGTGCTAATGTCCTAAAATCGACATATTGTAATTTTAATTTCTCGTTGTATTAAGAGTTTATTTTTAGCTAATATACTATTAACCAACCAAATGTAACTGTAAGAGAAAACAGATATTTTATTTTTAGCTAGACCCACTGTGTCCTAAAATGCACTTAGCGATAAAATGTATGCTTTAGCTTTTTTAGTTGTTCAAGCTTCTTTTTGGTTTTCCCCGACCAACCATACTATCAAAGTCTCTTCAATCCGACCCCTTCTAAATTTCCGGGCACTGCACGCCTTAAATTTATATATATATGTTATTGATAAATGGTGGCCTTGGCCAATATATGAATAAGCCAACATAGGGCCCTTTTTTTACTTTAATGTGATGGCCCATTCAGTCAAGACTATTGATTTACGGTTTACATTTTTAATTAAGAAGAAAGTAGATTAGCAAAGAAAAATTAAATTCCTTGACATTTGACAGAAACAAAAAGAATATGAAGAATAACAAAAGTCTTATATACATACTTTGTGTCTGATAGGTTCAGATTTTTCTATGTTTTGGTTTTTATTTAACTTTTTTTTGTTCCCTTAAGATGACTATCTTCTTTACACACTATATTTTTAGAGGAACATTTTCGCTGCGACCGGAGAGGCAAAACTAACATAGTCAATAACCAATTGTTGACGAATAAGTGAATAAGTTTTATCTGTAATAATTTACCAACTTGCACACCAAAAAGAAATTAATAATAGTATTAAAAAATTCCCGGCTTTGGACTTGGGAAATGTCTAAAAACCGAAAATTAAAATTCAAAAATCAAAAACTATCCTCAAAACGACAAAGGAGTACGCTTTGTCTTGCTGCGTTTTGGAATAACCTTTTGTTCCATTCTCTCCGCTTTCTTTTCTCAGACTCACTGCCCAAAGCCACAACTCACATTACCTACTTCTCTCTCTCACATCGCACACTGTTCACTCTTGGATTCCGCAGAGTTAAAGAGAACTTTGGTTTTGAATCTCAAATCTCTCTTCCCATTTGATTTTTTTTTACACATTTTCTTTGGCAAAAACTGGATCTTTTCTTCAAGCACGAACCGTCCTCGCAGCGTAAGGAATTCCTTTGGTTCCCCTGAATTTGGTTTTGATGATGTGAAACTTTAGATACACTGCTTCCTGGAAAATGCAACAGCTTTCCTGGAAAATGTAGTTTCTTTTCCGAGTAAAAAGTTGTGATTTTTATCTCTTTTAGTTGTTTCTTTTTGGGTATACCGCCTTTCCTTCGCATTTTACGTTACTAGTTTCGCTTAATCGCAGAAAGTTCGATTATTGTGTGTTTTCCTTCTCAATAAGATTTTGTCAGAAAAATGAAAATTTAATTTTTTTTCCTCCATGTAATGATGAATATCTGGGAACTTGATTTTGAAGGAATTAAATATTGTGTTTAACAGTCTTGAAGCTTGAAACATCAAAAATGTCTCCTTTTTTTTCTCTTCATCTAATTTTAGTGTCTTTTTTTTTCGAGAAACTATTATCTAATTTATGTGTTGTTATTGTGTGTTGTTATTCTTATTTCAGTTTTTATCTTACTTTTGAATAAAAATCTTGGGATAGATTTGTGTTGTAGGAGTATTACAGTTCTTCATATCTGGTCTCATTAAAAAAAGGGAACTCCTTTTTTCTTTGTTTTTGGTAACTTTTAAGGTTCAATGTTGAAGCTTTTTCTGTGCTGCACTGTGATTGTTTGCTAATGCTTACTTTAATTAACATGATGATTGATTGATTCACTCAAGTGGTTTTATAAATTAGATTCTCCTTTTTCATGGAAAAGTTCATCCGTTAAACCAAATAGATTTGATTTCTGCTTGCCATGTCTTTGAGTGGGTATTAAATCTGTTTAGTTTATATTAAAAAATCTATTTTTTCCATGTAAAAGACGTTTAAATTCATTATGATAGTAGTTTCTTCAACGTCTAAGTCCCCTCCTTCCACGGCAATAATGGAGGAGAAGTTGGAACTTGATCTAGAAAATTACAGGTTAACCCTCTCGTGTTCCATTTAGGAGGGTGAATCTGGTAGGGACATAAATGTAATTCTACCACCTTACATAAGCTGCTTGTGTAGTTGTGTAGGACCCTTTGGTACCAGCCTTCATGATGATAGGTTGTGAACATTGCATAGTTAAGAGGCCACAAAGGATGATTCCTTTTTTGTTATTTTATAGTCAAACAACTTGTGTAGTTAGCATCAATGGTTACAGTGTCTAGATATGAGTTGGTCGTTCTTTCTTCTTTTTTAATTTGGTTGATTTGGATAAAATCCAATTTTTTTTTGGGTTTATCTGTATTAGAGTTGCTTACAGTGCAGTCTTTGAAATCATCTTTTGGCGATATGTTGGTTCACCTGAGATTTGACTCTGATTGTGTTGATTGCATCTGTCCCATTTTATAATATTGGGTAAAGTGTTTTATTCTCCATTGAGTGAAATATTAAACACCAAGTTTTTTTATGGTCTTTAGAGGTATGAGTGAGCAGGTTCAGTTGAATAGAATGGTCTCAAGCATAAAAGACACCAGTTTTTTTTTGTTTTGTTTTGTAAACTCATGTCTGGTCAAATTTTATGAACAGGAGGGTATGCATTGAATCTTAATGCAGTTTTACGGTAATGCACAATCCAAAGAATATCTTTGTCGACATAAGACATAACTAAGAAGTGCGATAAAAGATTTTGTTTCTTTTAACATGTTCATTTTCTGGTAATGGATTTGATTACAGACGTAAAGAAATATTTTTTACGCTTATACTTTCTTTGTAATAACTCCTATCATGTTTTCTCTGCCATTGGATTGTTAACTATGTCTCCATCTTTCTGCATTTAATATTCATGAGCTCTCTACAATTCTTGGTGGGTCAGGCTACATTGAAGAAGCAAAGAAGAGGCTGGAAATATCTTTTCGGTAAACAAGGTTTTTCATTCATCCTGTGCATTAGAAGGATAATATTACAGTATGCAGACCCAAAAGGGAAGGTAAATCTTGGTTCTTGTGTTTCTATAGTTTCTTTGCATTTATGGCTGATTCTTCTCCCCTTTGGTGGTTTTCTTGTGGGAGTTGCTTGTCAACACTGAATCTTAAAGGTTGCATTCTTGTGGTCCTCAATACTGATTGCTTCTATTTAATCAAATCCTATCACATTTTTTCGCTAATCTCTTTTTGAACAAGAAATCTATGTAGCCAACAAGTTATGACCTTTAATGATTTGTTACTATAAGTAAGAAGTTTTTTTCATTCTTTAGCACATTTCTTACAACTGTGGAGTATGGATATCTTCCTGGTTTTCAATTTCTCATCTTTTTGTTTTTAATTTTTGTGTGTTTTGGAGCAGAAATGGATCTCCAGATGTTCCTAAGAAGGTGTCTCCTCGAGCTGCTCGGCCACTGAAGATACCAGCCCTAGAACCTGACTCTTCTTCATCTCCTATCCCATCTAATAACAGAACACCAAAGGATAAAAGTCCAAAATTTCCGGACCGTAGATCTCCACGAAGCCCCGTCTCCGAGGTATGAGCCTTTTGTACTAAGCTTGTTTTAGATTCAGGGTCTTGAAAGATTTCCTTTTTATTGTTTTATTCCTTATTGGTGTATCTAGATTTCATCAAACCTCTTTTATTTGCATGATCCAAGATAAGTCCTTTCCATCATAACATGTTTCTGCAACGACTTTGATGAGGAAAATTTAGCATACAATTAATTTCGGTGCCTATGGGATCTAGAATTAGGTAGAATATTTAATTTGGGGTAGTTGAGAGATGAGAATGTAACTATTTTTCACTCAGTTGTCTGTTTCTTTGTTCTCCTTGATATTGCCGTAACACTGCCATGTTTCTTTACTAACAGAAGAAGAGGCCAAGTAGAATAACGGAGCTAGAGTCGCTAGTCTCGCAGCTTCAGGAGGAGCTGAAGAAAGCGAAAGACCAAGTCACAGTGTCTGAGACATCAAAGAAGCAAGCAGAGCAAGAAGCAGAGGAGTCCAGGAAACAGCTACAAGAAGTTTCCTCAAAGCTCGAGGAGACCACCCAGAATCAGGTTTTGGAAGTTTCAGCGTTGGAGGAAGAAACCAATAAAACCGCTGCTTCTGATCATCGAAGTGTATCTCAGGAATGCGATTTGGAGTTTGGTGCTACTGCTGATGAAAGAGCAGGACTGGCTGTTGTTGTTCATGAGATCCAACAACTCAAGCTTCAGATTGAGATGGTGGCTTCTTCTGAAGCTGGTCATGTGAAACAAGCTGAGTTGCGTAACTCGGAAATTCACCTTTTGAGAGGAAACTTAATGGACACAGTTTTTCTCGTCGAGAATTTTAGGAACCAGCTTAAGGACTGTGAGGTATCAGATGCTGAAACCGAGGCTTTGGCCACCGAAACTCTTAGGCAGTTGGAGAATGCTAAAAAGGCAGTAGAAGAACTGAAGTCAGATGGCACAAAAGCAATTGAAAGTTATAAGAAGATTGCAGTAGAGCTTGAACAGTCAAAATCGAGGATGGGTTGGCTTGAAGCTCTTGTGAATAAACTTCAGACCAATCCGGGTGATTTGGAAAACCACGAAACCTTGCTTAAAGACTATGAAAGTTTAAAACTTGAGGAATCAAATGAGATGAAGGAAGAAGTATCTTCCCTGAGATGTGAGGTAGAGCGACTGAGAGCGGCTCTAGAAGCTTCTGATAAGAAAGACCAAGAGGGGAATGTGGAGGCTTCTTCTCGGTTACGGATACAAGCTGAACTCCAGTCTGAATTAAAGATAGCTAAATCCGAGATAGACGAGCTAAAGGCGAGGTTGATGGACAAGGAAACAGAATTACAGTTTGTTTCAGAGGAGAGAGATAACATGTACCAAAAACTGATGAAGAACCCGAAAGAGACAGATGTTGAAGCTGAGCTGAAGCAACTAAGGGAGGCGATCGAGAACTTTAAGGCAGATTTGATGGATAAAGAGACAGAACTTCAGATCGTTACAGATGAGAACGAGACACTAAAATCAGATATCCACAAGAGGGAGACAGATGTACAAGAAGCGCTCATGAAGCTAGGGATTGCAATGGAAGAAGCTGACAAGAGTAGCAAGAGAGCCGTTAGAGTAGCCGAGCAACTTGATGCTACTCAAGCTTCAAACTCAGAGATGGAAACAGAACTGAGGAAGCTCAAAGTACAATCCAACCAATGGAGAAAAGCTGCTGAAGCAGCTACGGCCATGCTCTCTGCTGGAAACAACGGAAAATTCTCTGAGAACTATAATCAAACAAACTCTCCTTACTCGGAGGATATCGATGATGAACTGACAAAGAAGAAAAATGGGAATGTGCTCAAGAAGATTGGTGTTTTGTGGAAGAAGCCTCAGAAATAGCTGGAGACAGACTAATATAATTAGGTAATCTCTTTTATAAAGTTATCAACTTTTTGGTCAATGGTCTCTCTGAAATTCTCTAAAGGAACTGACTTTCTCTTTGGTTCTGCTTCTCAGGGTACCGTTGATATGGAGCTGGATTATAAGAGCAACTCCTATAACTCTGGTATTGATGTGAATCAGTAGTTTGAGGACTTTGTTTTGAGAAAATACATGTTCGAAACATTTGCGTTGTGATATTTTTTAAGTTAAGGCACGAATGCCTCCGGTTTATTTAGCAAGGTTGGAATTTATCACTGCGCCTAATGTAAGCACCAATCTGAATAAAGTATGTTTAGGATTATTGAAACTCTGCCACATGTAGCGTTCTGGATTGGTGTTGTGCGAGTATCAGCACAAAGTTCTCAGGAGTTTTGCCACCACCACCGGCGACCACAACACAAGCTATGGTTATGAGATTGATCGATGGTGAGCTAGTTCTCCATGATCAATCATTCAATCTCATAACCATAGCTTCTGGTCATTAGATGAAACAAGAAAGAAACGAGAGATCTGCAGCGCTGCTGGTGGCAGAGCTTCCGGAAACTTTGTGCTGAAATAGTCCCACAACAGCGATCCAGAACCCTATCTATGGCTGAGTTTTAACAACGTTACAATAATACTGTTTGTTTACTATATGTACAAGAAAATAACGTCACAACAAATGTTGAGATTGGGCTCGATAAGCCCAACCCTAAGATAGGATCTCCCAATGACTATATTCCACAATTAAACACTATCTTTTTTTACTAACCGTTTAAAATTCCAAACCTTTTGGAAGTCTTCCAGAAATAGAATAAAAAAAAAAACACTCGCTTTAAGAGACGTTAACGTCAGTTTTCTTTGTTTCCAAATACATGCATAAAAATTGAAAATTTATATGGTTTATAAAAAATGTAGAGATCAATTCGTAAGATAATGAGTTGGGTCTTTTGTTTTTCTATCAATCATTAGTTGGGTTTTTGTGTCTTCTTGATTATGGGAAAATCTTACGTCAAAACTCAAAAAATAATCACGATCGTGTTTACGGAAATATATATACATAATAAAATTAGTAATAGCAACAATATTCACTTAAAAGACTCAAAATAATATAGGTGCATGTTTCTATATCTATAATTATAGTTCTGTATGTACATAAACACGTGTTTCTGTGTGTAAACAACAACCAACCAACAAAGATATTTTATTTATTCAAAACATTCTCTTAACCCTTAAGTGTGTAATAGCCGATGTAAGCAAAATTAGTTAGGTGAGATCTCTCTTTGTCATATTATCTCTGGTCTTACATTCTCATCCATAAAAAAACCGATATATACACTTTATACTATCTAAACCGCAATTTTCATGGGTACTTAATTTAGACTTTCTGTTTTCTCTTAACCAAATTTCTCGTTTAAAACCATTAAAGTGCTGATATCGTAGTATTATTGTCCGCTACAGTATATACATACCAATATTTATTTGAAATCATACAACAACATTACCAAGATTGAGATTTTAAATTAAATCATAACTTACCAAGATTGAGATTGATCCTTTACGTCACTAAATCAATTTAGTAGGTTTTAAAAAGATGAAAAAAAAAATAAATAATTAAGTAGACACATTAACGTCATTGACCTATTAATTGAGAAGCCTCGAGAGGTCAGATTTTTTCCAGGAGAAATTATTATTATTAGGACTCAATGGGAGAACTTAGGGTTTGAAGTTAAGCACACAATTTGCATTCGTTGATAAATTATTAATTTCACTGATATATACCTCGATTTGTTGTTTATTCCAGAAACCATTCGAACTTCGGTAACAAATATTAATCCGAAATTAGAAAAACGAAGGCAATGTCTCATTTAAAACATAGTACAGCAATGAACATATAAAAGAAAGAAACACAATAAAACACCCAACCCCATTTGAAACTCTTTTAAAAAACCCTAATATAACTATATATCCTTGACCATTTCATAAAATAGCTCGTCCCCATCTTTCCTCCCAATAAATATGAAATATGGAACCCTAAATTAAAACCCAAATGAAATTGAGGTTTTAATTTGAACTACATTAAAGCACCAGAATTAATATAGTTCATATTGGTCCAAATATCTCTCCCTGAATCAATATGATCTACATGACCACCTCCTCCTCCTCCTATGTTCATCATTCCAAAACTCTCTCTATTAATCTGCCATGGAAATCCCCACAAAACCTTGTTTGGATCACCCATCGCAATATCCAAACCGCTGCTCCCGTTTCCAAACGCATAACCAGCGTTCTCCTTTTGATGGCTTGTCCCAAACACACTCTCCATATCAGACTGATGAGAGCTACCAAATTCTGAAGGAAGCCCTAGCTGTGAAGAACTCCCCAGAGGTTGCTTGTTCAGCAAGGCAAAGGCTAAACTGAGATCAATCTGTTCATTGTTATTATACCCGCCAAAACTCGCCGCCGAGAAAGCTTTACCGTCGTGGGACGTCGGTTCCGGGGTGGTTCTGAGGCTTCTTGACGCCGAAGATGTGGACCGTTTGTTTTTCCGGCAGCCGCCTCCGACGGGGATGTTCCTTAGGGTTCCACCTTTGGTCCAATATCTCCGGCATGATTTGCAGAAGTAGCGAGGCTGAGAGAGGCTGTAATTGTTGTAGTAACAAAATTTTGTGTTTGTTGAGTCGCAACGTGGACATCTCAGAGCTAGCTCAGGTGGCTGTGGCCTCGCCGCGCCGGTCGCCGGAGAAGGTTTCTTCTGATGGTCATCTTGTGTTGGGTTTGATGAACATGATACTCCCATGGCTTCTCTTGCTTTGTTAAAATTCTCAAAAACATCCTTTAATTAAAAAAAAAAGAAAACACATCAAGATTCTAATTTAATCAAACAAAATTCCGTCAAGATGTTAGTGATTGTGCATATAATTGGAGTTTACCTGGTGCTGTAACAAATGATCCATAAGAGCTGAATCTGAGAAGCGCCTTGTATATTATTAGATGAGTGTGAGTATGTGTAGGAGATGGAGATTGTTTCTTGTGATCAAAGAGAATGATGGATATGAGTAGAAATGTAAAGTGAAGCAAAAAGGAAAGCCAAGCATCTCTATATATATACACAGTACATGGGAATGTGGGAGGAGAGAGAGACACATTTGTGGTGGCCTCGATCCAATATGATTTTTTTTTAAACTATGATATTCTGAAATTTAATCTTGATATTTATAAACAATGGTATGAAGAATAATGTGAACTAATTCGGAACGTGATTTGGAACAGACCATAAAGCCGCCGTTTGTGATTTTTTATATATGGGTATATGAATCGTATCCTACTGTTCATTAAAATGTTTTGCGTATATATTATATAACACTACACCTAAACACAAAATTGTAAGTTTAATTGTAAGTTTGATATAATTTTTCTTCTGATGATTTTTGGTACATACATTATAAGAATAGCGCGAGATGATAAACTAAGACCTTTGAAAGGTCGAAAATAAATATTGTCGTTGTGTAATTATCTCTTCAAATTGAACATGTTTTAAGAGTTGTGCAAAAAAGGTCCTACTTTACAACAACAAAACAAATATTTTTACGATATTAATATTGTGAAAAGCTATAACATAATATTTTGGAATAATCGATATCCAAAATTAAAAAAAAAAATTATTTCTAATAATAAGTTCTCATAATATCTAACATTTACCAAGTAATCGATCCAACATATATATATATATATTGATTATAGTCTCATTTAAAAGCAACTACAAACTTTGCCAATCAAGTCTCATTTAAAAGCAACTACAAACTTTACTCAAGTAGCCTAATTAAAAACCATATAACTAGAGTCCAAAATAATCACTAAGCTCGCTAAGATACTCCACAATAATGGATCGGTCAAATTCTTATAGCGGTCAAATGCACATATGAATATATGATGATGGGTTGCAATCGTTATCAATAATGTGAAATCGATCTCTATCCCAATTGATTAAGATGAATAGTAGCCGTACGATGATGGATGTGAGTTGGTGTTTAACGTCGGATTCCCACGCACTCTCTCATCGTCTTTTTGTATTGTAACATTTCTGTTTTCTGTCCCAAACGGTCCGTTGAGTTGTCACAACGTGGGACCCATACTCATTGCGATGTCTTGTTTCTTCCTTATGGGACCGATCTTTTCTTTTCAAGTGATCACCTTCGTATCGTAGTCGTACTATACTGGAGTGGGCAAATTAATATCTCTATTTTCCGTTGTGATCCATTACACATTCTGATTCATTCTAAAAATTTATGGATAATCATAATTACACATAGCAAATGAAATACAATTTTGTTTATGGCAAAACAAACCACAAGCACTGTAACACATATAATAAAAATGCATAAAACTTATTTGGGTTGTTTTAAAACCTTATTAATTTGATTGAATAGTTACTAAAGAGTTTTAAAATGTTTCACTTCCATCACCTAATTAGATCTCTTCTTTTTTCATATAATCCTAAGCATATATTTTTCGAAATAAATAAATATAGTGACACCTTGGACAAGAATTTTTATCTGATAGGACCACAAATGTTTCTTGTTTTTGTTAAAACATATTGGACTAACATTTCTTCTAAAAAAAATCTTATCTTACTTTAAATATATAATCTGTCGAACATATATATTATTTTGCTATCGATTTCTCGAATATAACTACTTGTGGATTTTGAGATTTATATTTGATCTAATAGTTAATTGTTTTTGTTGTATCTATTATCTAAAAGTTGATCTCAAATTAATATCAAAAATAATTATGGTTCTCTAGTTGTTCTGCATTTAATTAGTACATATACCTCGTGGTTATTATTAATATATTCTTACTGAGATAACAAACAAATCATATCAGATGTACGTAGTATGCAATAGTAGGGCAACTATCATCATATATCAATAAACATACTTGTAATAGACATAATACTTACTTGATTCATTAATATTTAAAAATTGTAGTACATGTAAATAGGACGCATGATGAAGTAAAAGCAAAGAATTAGCCAGAGAATGTGTAGCTCATGATGTTCTTACATTATCCCATGGGGATTTAAAGTTCATAGAGACACAAATCATACTAAGACATTGGTTTTCGGAAAAGAGACTTCTATGAAGACCGAGATTTGGTCTAAGGACCATACCCACACACATAAATATCATAAAATATTGCTTTTAATTAGAACACCCTTTAATATAAACATATATAATATACGGTTTTTAAACGTTGTATCCTGGGAAGAGAGAATAAGTAACTCCCACCAGTTTTTAAATATATAGTATGTCGTGGGAAGAGAGAATGAGTAACTCATACTGTATTTGCTTTCTCTCTACTGAATTTTTTTGGCGAATCTATCATTTTTTTCTTCTTTTAATTGAAACAAGAGAATCATGTTTCTTTCTATCTATATAAACGAAAGTATTAAATTTTATGTTATCGGATTATGCTACATCAGATTTTAGAAAAATGTAGAATTGAACTTTTAAAAATCAATCATTCAATGCATCCCACTTAGTATACTTATTTCTTTCGTTCTGTTTTGATAGGATGTAAAAAAAACATTTTGTTATTAAACTGTAGTTTTCCGCTAGGAAAATTAATGATTCATTCACAAAAAAAACAGGTCTCCAAATATAAATGATGATCATTATATTGTCCTTTGGACCCGACCTTTTTGTGGCTCCCAATAATAATCATGACCATATACTATAAAATTTTAAACTTTCGATGACGAAATTCTAACACTAATTTAACTGAAAATGATCATGGACTGGAAATGCGTTTTGTATAAAACATCTGAACAATACACTTGTATAAATTTCTCGATTTGTGTCATTTTTTAAATATATCCAGCTTATAAATCGAAATTATAACGTGGAGGTTGTACTGTATATAATGAACATATAGATAATTAAATTCAAAGGACATTACAATTTGAATTTAGAAGTAGGGATTGGATTCGACTTTTTTGAGTCAAAGGTTTTCAAAATTCACAGGCTAACTTCTTCGACAGAGACAGAGAGAGGGAGAGTACGCTGAGAGAGATGGAGCTATATTGAATCAACTAAAACGAAATGTGAATATGTGATATTTATTATCATAAATCGTTAGTGAAAATCTCAAAATGGCGAGAAAGCTAGCGCAATAAATTACCAGCTATAAACTAACAAAACCAACTAAGCTAGTCTTCCTGTAAACGCTTCCATAAATTATCCCATCACACGTTTTATTTCATATGCGACCAAACTAAAGCAGAGTTTGGATCGATACTAACTCTTAAACAAAGAATGTATAAGAGAGTAACTGACAAGAACTTAAAAGATAAATATGATTGTCTTGAAATATCAAACTAATCTATAAACTTAAATATATAGAGGTCAAGAAACAAGGATGATAGTGAGTTAGTGACATAGCATGAATCTTCCATTTTCAGCAATCAGGAATCGAACATTATAATATGTCTATATTTGAATTGGAAGTGGTGGACCACGGAAAATATAAATGGAAAAATAGACATAGAGTTTTGGGTTGACTAGTCAAAGTTGTGATATATTCAGTTGCGTTTTGGAGTCTTTAGTAGACAAGTGACAAAACTGGAGTTTCTTGGGCAATAAAAAGACGTTAAAGCAGATCGTATTGATAAGAGAGCTCTCGCATATTATGAATCATACTGCAATCTATCTCGACATGATGTACTCCTCATTTATCATAGTTTATAGAGTGATCGTTATCGGAATTTTAATTTATATTTTATATATAACACTTTTTTTTTTATTCGGATTCGTCCAAATGACTCTTACAGCTAGTAAGTATATATATATTTGATTTTTTCGGAGAGATGCTAAATTCGATAAGTAATGACAACTTGTTCTTCATTGCAACGTGAAATTTTTTATATTCTTAGTTATGCTACTATTGTACCGTTGGTGTGTACATGGTTAATGGTCTAAGCAATTGATAAATTAACGATTGGATCAAGTTGGTCCATCTCATAATTAGGGTTAAATATTATAAACATCGTAAATACAGATTACTACTAGTAAAAAATTTGATATATACCAACGGAAAAAATGATGGTCATGGTCGAAATGATCCTGATAAATAAAAAGTTAACAACTTTGACAAATAGGGATATAACTTAATTTAATTGGAACTGCTGCTCTTTTTTTTTGCACTAATGCCTGGTAACAAGAAGGGCCTAGAATTTCTGTTCGAATAAATTAATTTGAATTCTCTTTTATGAAGTAACTCTTTCTTTTTTGTTTCCTATCAATAAGTTAAGTCATGAACTTAGGTCATATTTGTAAATGTACGTAAAATCACTTAAAAATACAATTAGGATAGGATCTCATGATGAACTACTACACGGATCGTACAAATGACATACGAAGCAATTAAGCAAACAAGAAACCCTAAATTCTGATTTAAACATTATAAAGAAAGAAATAAGAAAACCTGGAAATTTCCGGACAAATATTCGGGTGTGGGGCCAAGCCAAAAACCGACGAAACAGAGTGATTGGCCGGCGGTATAAGTGGGACCAAGATGCCGGCTAATGGGATGACACGTGGCGGCATGACAGAGGAATAAATTGGAGGAAATCGAGGAAAGAAAGAATGATAAGTGAGAGCAAGTGGTTGCAGCCTGATAGGTTTTGCATGTGGTGTCTCACTCACAGTCAGTGTATAAAACTCCCATTTTTTTTGAAAAAAGAAACACATATACTTATTAAATAGTAGTAGTCTAGCCAAATCTATCTATTTTCAAACAATATCTGACAAAAACATTAGAATCAAATATCATTCTACATTTCTACTCTAGTTTGGTTGTATACGTAGACATTTAGGAATTGGAAAATAATACTATTTTAAACATTCGTAGGATAAATGTTCCAAGATAATGTTTTTGGTTTTATTTTGTTAATTACAAGTGATCAGAAACTACATTGTTACCGTAATAAGATTCAGTTATGTTTTCTACATCGTGTTTTTTTTTTTACATTATAATTTTTTCTTATTGATCTAATAGATAGTGTACTAAAGCAAATTAACCAAAAATAAAATAAAATATTATCTATTGCAAAGCAATGTTTTTTGGAATGCTACTAGTTAAGGAAAATTGTAAATCTTTTAATTTCTTGTTGAATTATTGTCTTATTGCTCTTCCAACTAGAAGCGTTTTTACTTTTTTATAGATTAGTGTTTTTACCAAAATCTGGCATGATTATTTTAACGTATAGTCCTCTTAAGTTACAGTGTTGAGAACACTGACAAGAGACGTGTATTAAGAAAATACTTAAGATTTAGGATCGGATTTGAGATTTGAGGCGCAATTTCCATAGGGACCCGCATATATTCTTGCCTCCATCTTCAAGCAAAGCATCAAAGCGTAGATTCCCATGCAGCTCTCTCTTTTTAGCTTGTCCTCATATTTTAATCAAACATGAGCTTTCTTTTGTTTGTTTCCACTTTAGTGTAAATTTCTCTCGGTTTCGGAAAATAGATTCGTTTTCACGATCTATACTTTTTTTGCTCTTTCATTAAGTTTCGGTTGCTTTTTTTTTTTTTGTTGACAAAGTTTCAGTTGGTATTGAACATATATTACTATTTTTCATCATTTCTTATTTTAGAAAGTTTTTTTATTCATCTATAACTAGCTACTATTCTCAAAAGTAGCTTAAACGATATGTTTGAAAGCCCTTTAACAAAAAGAAAAACTGATTTTTCTAAAAAAAATGATATCTTTCAATTCATAAGAAGTATTTAGTTTTAATTGCACTATGACTTAACCACAATATATCGTTGAAAACAAAAATTCTCTTCACACAAATAATCATAAACTTTGGTTAAGAAAATATAATATCAGTAGTCATCTTATGTGAAGTTCATGAGTCCTGACTGGAAATTAACATAATAAGTTTGAAAAATTTAGACGTTTTTTGTGTAGTTTTGTTGTCTCGACAATGTATTTGGCTATGTAAAAAAATGTATTTGGCAAAAATAAAACAATCCCATCATTATTGTCCAGAGAATCCATTTGATTATTTTGTTTTATAGAATTTTATCATTTAAAAAAAAAAATTGATGCCGTGACGTAGACGCGTCACTGGTTCGCGTGATGGAGAATGTGTTCATTTTCCACTGCGGGCCTGTGTTAACAACTTAATATTATCTTCTTGAATGAAATTGGGCCTACAGTCACCAGACCAATGTGGTTTAACTACATCTTGAATTTGAAGATTTAATCTTTATTCGTTGGACTTCTATTTCGCACAATCCCGTGATTTGAGCTCTGTAATTATTATACAAAAGCTTTGAATTATAATTAGTTATTAATCTTTTAATTTATTTCTTTAAACTCGAGAATTTTAATTTTAATTCTTTAAGAAAACACAGTTTGAGTGTTGACCATTAAAAAAAAAAACAGATTCACCAAACAACAGTTTATCTCAAATAGCCTTGTTTTGACCTTACCGGTTAGAAGTAGAGCAGAACTGGTTTCCGTAACCGGTGAAAATATCAAATATTATAGTTCCGGAATATCCAAAAAAACATGATTCAACAACCATTTCTTTATTTACTCGCAGTCTTCTCAGACATCAAACTTTTAATCAGCCTCAATATGTCTTCTCTCAAATGGCTAACCGATTCCGGTACAGTCTCCTTCACATCAGTAAACCAAAACTCATCCCGGTTCTTCTTCATTCCTCCAGAGCTAAACCATTGGCATACAACCTGAGCGATCGCAAGAACGTAAACACCACAATCGTACCCGTTCTTTTGCTGCGGTGTTGTATCATTGCATTCTCTGTATGCTGCATCTCCGTTGGACACAAATGGAGAAACCGCCTTGAAGAGCTTTTCCGCGTTACGTTTATTCATTCCCATCAAGCTATCGTGATGGAAAAACGAGTTTGCTTCTTTGTAGTAGACGAGCAAGCTCCAGTGTAATCCGCCTTCTGCTAGCTCGACATCGAGGTTGTCGTTGACAGGCAATATCAGGAGGTCGATGTCGTTTAATCTCAAGGGTTTCATGAAATCTTTGAGGGATTCAGTGTCAGGGTAGTTTGAGATCCAGAAGGCAATGGAAGGAGGGATTAGTGAGATAGTAGGGCAGGTGTGGACTGTGGATAAGTAGCTTAGGTAGAACTCGATAACACGATCGTTTAGGAAATTTGGCGGCTTTAGGATGTCCAAATCTGATCTCCTGAGGACAACATCGTTGTAGCTGAGGATCTTGTCGTCACACGAACTATATCCCATACCGTATACTGATAAGCTTCAAAAGGCTACACTGGAGGAACCTAGAAAAGCTGCAATATGCATATATACACAATTTGTTAAGTGAAAATGAAGAACATGTTTTTTTTTTTTTGAAATGAATGTAAATTAATGAATAACATGTTTTCAGAAAGTAAAATCACGAAGAACAGTTAAGAGCCTGAGTCATAGGCTGAATCACTTTGTCAATGAGCAAGCTTAAGCTAGAATTGCTTAACTACTAGCCAGAACGTTATAAGTAGCATCAGATCTTAATGCCAGGCATAAAGTCAAAACTAGAAGATTCCCAGAAAGCATAGACTTAACGTGCGTAACAAAGACATAAAATCAAAGAGTTCGTTCAGGCATTTTGTCGAATAGTTTCCGTTCACTATAATATTTTCAAATTTCTTACACCTTATACATCCAAACGAAACCAGTGGTTCTATAAAATTGAATTCAAAAAATTGATTTGGGAAAAAAAAACTATCGGCGGAAAAAACATTTGGAAAAAAAAAAAACTATCGGCGGAAAGAAACTTCCGAAGGATTCACTCACAATATGCAGGATTTGAGCAGGAATGAATTGAGATATGCAACGAACTCATAAATTACCAGTTTACCTTGATTCTCTTTATCTATACGCGATTCCTAGATCAGTTTAGTTCTCCAGCAATCCACCGCTTGAAAAACTGTAATCTGATTATCTGAAGACAGAATCGTAACTAAAAAACAAATTAATTTATCGCAAAAATCTGGAAAAACAAATGGAAAACGAACAATATATTAAAAAACAAAAAAAAAAATGGAAAACAAACCCAATTTCGGCCCATTAGTCTAACTTCAGCCCAATATTTGGAGTTTTGATCGTACGAATATATCTCATTAAACTAATCCGTTTATATCTAATCAATTTATACTTTCTTGAACGACAAGAAATTAGAGTGATCGTATGGTTTTCAAGATGTGGGACTTGTGTTGTGTAACCGTTATAAGTGTAAAGCCGTGATTGTGATCGATCAGATGGCTAGGAAGACATATTGCTCCAAGTGTGGTCACGATTTTGGTTTCTTCACCGCCACGGCGTCACCATTGAGAAAATAAATAGTGATTCGCTTCATCCGATGATTCTTTGTCCTCTGATTATGGAAACTCTGATCACTGATCATGGAAACTCTGATCACGGAAACTCGCTGGATCTTGGCTCCGATCCCGTCTCCATTGAAGCTTCTTAGTGGAAATATATCGTTTCTTTTAACAGAAAAGTTAAAATGAACAAAGAGTTTAAATATCACATCATCAATTTTTACAGTTTTCCTGCGATGATCAAAGTAATTTTTTTTTTCTTCGTTTATAAATTTTTTTGAACGAATAATTATTGTACAGAAAAATTTAAATTGGTGTGTTTTCTTGATCTGTAGAATCAGGCTAATTTGATCTTTAAGGAAGTGTACAAGAAATGTACAGAAAAAGATCGAAATGCCTTTTTTGCTGCATGTATCTACATTGCATGTCTGACAAGAGGAAATGACTCGGTCTATTTATTAAGGGTTTATAATCGAAATTGAAAGATTCTGGTTCCTTTCTTGATGTAGCTTGTGCCAAATTGTAGTTGAAGCAGCTTCTTCAAAACCCTCTCTTTTGTAGAAATTTTCAATGTTGCTTACGGAGCCAGCGTGAAGAAGATTTCCAAGGCACGTAACGATCATAGATGAAAGCGGCTGAATTTACAGTGAGTAGTTTGTGGCCTTATAGAAGTTTTTTGCTGCATTGAACTCGTGGTTAATAGCTCTCATTTATTGACATTAATTAATTATTTATTGACCGATTTTTGCTCTACACTTAAATTGGACAGCCACAGTGAAAGCTGTTAAAGAGGCTGAAAAAAGTTGTGAATGTGTTAATAGTGGAGTAAAAAGTTACTTTGATCAGATCCTTAGTTTTTTTGTTAGTTTGTCTAAATAATACAAGATAGCATTCTGTTTTGGACTCTGTTTCGGTTATCAGATCCTATTCTGTCTCTCGGAATGGTGAGGGAGATGAAGGACATGGGTTTTTGTTTCGGACTCTGTTTTCTAATTTCTTTTGATCTGTTGTTTTACACTTTAATACGTTGATTCATGGAGAAGAAGATAGAAGCCGCTGAGAGAGAAATTAAAGGAGATACAAAGTTGATCAAATACTGAGTCTTGGATTTATTCTCGCTCTTCTCACTTACAATGCTCTGTTAAATGGTTTGAGTTAAAAAACCAACTCATAATGACAGTACCAACTACATTGTAATTGGGGCATTAAACCAAAGACTATTGATGAAAACATAGGCCATAATATTTCATTCTAAGGAAGATTGATTTCCAGATGCTGCATGTTAAGATGGAATATCTGCGGCTCCATTGACTCATCTGATCATGACAAGATCATGGAATGTACTTTCGCTTTATCACCGCAGGAGTTTTTGTTTGATCTTTTAATGTTGGTTATTCTAGCAGTTTAATCTCCATATTATACCTAACTGGTTAAAGAGTCATTGTGGTGGCACTCTCAATATTGAATCCATTGTTTGTGAAACTTCACGATAGTTTGAAATTAATTCAGATTTTATTTTTCTGTTTCCCAATAGATCCCTGAACTTTTTTAATACTACACTTACAATTTGGCCACAAACAGAATAGACACTTACAATTGGACTATAAAGCAATCAAAATTTATCCTCTGTTACAATTTTCTATGTTTTTCTTCTTCTAGATTTGCTTAAACTACAAAATTCAGTCGTGTGAAGGGTGAACATGTTTATCCGATGCCGGTCGATATAAATTTTAACCCCGGTTTAGCTTAATAGTCAATAACCGCGGTCTTTTTCTTGTTCCATCTCTCTCATTCAGGTAACTTATTTGCTTTCTCTGAAAAACTCGATAAAAGAATCTATCATTGATTGGTTATATATCACTAAATGGTACACTTTTGAGTTTTTAATGCAATCCGATCTCACCTCCAATTCTAATTGACAAAGCCATTGTGGTGTGGAACACAATTTTAGCCATAGAGACTTTCTTGGCTCATGGATTTGGAAGAAGCTGTTAAAGTACAGAGATCTGGCGAAAAGTTTTTGCAGAGTGGAAGTTAGGAATGGGGAAAACACATTCTTTTGGTATGACAACTGGTGTGGATTGGGACCTCTCTTGGATCGCACAGGAACTCAGGGGCCACCACATATGGGAATCCCTACAAATGCTACAGTCGGTGAGGTTTTGAACATGCGAAGACGAAACAGACATCGTCGAAGGCTGTATGATGATATTGAAACAGAGCTTGCAATTGTTCGCCAAAACAGAGTAACAAGCGAGGAGGACATGGTCCTTTGGAAGTCTAAGGAAGACAGCTTTCGGCAAAGGTTTGTGTCGAAAGACACATGGAACTTGATCAGGAGGGTACGGCCAAGAGTAAACTGGTACAAAGGAGTTTGGTTCTCCCACGCAACTCCTAAATACTCGTTTCTCGTTTGGTTGGCTTTCAAAAACAGATTGGCTACAGGGGATCGTATCAAGAACTGGAATGTGAACGCCAACTCAACTTGCGTTTTCTGTAGTGATCCGATGGAAACTCGCGATCACCTTTTCTTCTTGTGTCCCTTCACAGGTAAAATCTGGGAGAATCTTGCAAAGGGGCTCTTAAAGGATCAGTTTGTATCGGAATGGGAAGAGATACATGACATCCTCACCAAGCCTCTCTGATACAAAAACGGTGACCTTTCTTGTACGATACACCTTTCAGATTGCGGTTCATTCGATTTGGAGGGAGAGAAATAAAAGAAAGCATGGTGAGACACCATTGACGAGCTTCCACATTACCAAGATTATCGATAAGAACATCCGAAACTAGTTGAGCTCGATTCGCAGCAGTGGAGACATGCGATACGAGGATGGGATCAGAACTTGGTTTGCTACTAGATAAGCCACCGGATTGAGTTTTCATTCAATTTAAAAATGTTTCGATCAAAGTTATAAAAACGTTTTATTTTTTTCTTGAATATAATTTAACATTAGATTCAAAAAAAAAAAGATTGTGAAACAGTCTTGACGCGAGTTTGCTAGTTGCTACTATCACTCACGGTCGACGATATCATGTCATCCATGGCTATAGTCAGGGGCGGATGCAGAAATTTATATAGCATGGGGCACTAGAATAATTTTGTATAACTAATATTTAGGTTAAATGCATTTTACATAGTTATTTATGAAAATAAAGAAATTAGTGTGGGGCACATGCCACACCCTCTTATGCTCTACATCCGCCACTGGCTATAGTATTAATGGAGTCAGGAAGATCAACATTTGACTACACAAGTTTTTTCAGCTGTTATATATGCTCTTAGTATTTGAGGTAAATATTCATCAATCGATAAAAATCAGACATTTATAAGTAACACTAATATACTTTTTCTTGGTAATAATTAAAAATGTGTGTGTATGTATGTATACTCACGATGTGTGTAGATAAAAATTTGGTTGCGTCTTGACTACGTTATCGGATTCTTTTCTATTCATGTGTCACATTTGTAGAAAAATATAGGACGTTTAGATGTTTTGTCCCTTATCTAGTAGCTACATTTTATGATTAATTTACTAATCTGATAAAGGAATTTCCTTGGTTAAACAAAGAAAAACAACATAAAAAAAAAAAAGGAAACTCGATCGAGGCCCCATGAGGGATGATGAGATCAGTAATGGAAATTATGTAGAACAAAATTATTCTGGTGGTGAATTTATTGTATGATTATTTCATTATTTATCGGAATCCACCCCTGAATAGGAAAACGTTATAGTAAAAAAAATGGAAAAAGGAAAACTCCAGCTATAAGATTTCCTTTTCCTAATAGAAACAGATAATCTAAAAGTTAACCGACAAAACAAAGACTCTCTAACTAGTATAAATATATATCACTAAACCCCTCTACACACAGATTCAATTAACAATCGCTCAGAAAAAAGTTCTCACACTTAATTCTCCATAATCAGATTCTCTAATTAAGATTAATAATTCCTGTAGTACTAATGGCAATCTCAGATAATACCTTCTCCATGTCGACAATGTACGATGCTTTGCCAAATATCCGTTCCTCATCAGAAGGAATCTCCGGTACCAATATTCCTCCTCCGGGATTCTTCATTCCACGCGCCTACGCCGGAACAAACACGCGCTTAAACCCTCTGTTCAACCTAATGATTACAGACAACTTGACGAGAGCACACTTTAAAGAGGTGATCTCTTCAAGGTTAAACCAAAGACAGCTTCTGTCGATGGCGTCGTTGCTGACGTCAGACTCCGATGCCTTCATGGAAGTTGTCCGAAACAAGATCGGGTCGACACGCGTGCAGATGCTCCTCGGAATGTCAGATGACGTGGACGCGTTCTTCTACACCGCTATCTTGCGCCGTTTCCTCCACATCATGACGGACAAGTACGCATCCCGCGTGGCGATACGAGCAATGTCCGTTTTCGACCAGGAGAAGAGATATGTAATGTACGAGCACACTCTTTACCACGCGCTCGACTTAGCGTGTGAACAACACGGCTGCATCGCGCTCAACGAGGTCATAACCGACGCGGATGATCCTTGCTACAGAAATCTGCTGCTAGACTTGGTCGCGCGCAACGCTCTCTTCCTAAGCAACGACGCTTCAGGGAACTTCGTGGTCCAACACGTGCTTCAACTGCGTAACTTGCGTTGCACGCATAATGTCGCGGTTAGTCTTCGTGGGCACTGCGTTGACTTGTCGTTTAGGAGGTATGGAAGCTACATCGTAGAGAAGCTTCTGCAAGAAAGGGAGACGATGGTTGTGGTGGTTATGGAGTTTTTGGAGTGCGAAGGAGGAAGGTTGATGAGGCTTGCGAGGAATGAGTTTGGGAATTTCGTGGTGTTCAAGGCACTGAGACTCACAAAGGATATGAACAGAGCCGATCTGTTTTGGGATTTGGCGCAGAAGCTGATGCCTTTTCTCCACCTCTTGCGTAGGTCTCACGGAAATAACATTGCAAACATCTTGGAGTCATGTTCGATAACTACAAGATTCTCTAGTTAAAATTGTTTGGTTGTTCTTTAGGTTGATTTCTGAAATCTTGTTTAATGAAGTTTTTCACTGATGTTTTTGTAAGGATCCAAATTTGATTCACCGTTCATGATCGTTTTTCGTTTTTGTTTTCAACTGAGATCAAGATAAGTTTAATGAACTGGTTCGAAGATTTGTCTTTGGAAGTAGAAGATGTCCAAAAGATGTTATATGAGACGGGATAAAAAGACTATCACTTTAAAAAAAAAAAAATAATAGAAAGAAAAGAGTAAGGAAAGACAAATCAATTGCTTGCAGTAAACCTTTTCTTTCTTTCTTTATCTTTTTTTGCTATGACAACTTGACTTGCTTATAATTTAAAAAAGCTATACTATTTTTCAGAACTAAGTTTATTTGCGATTTGAATAAGAATAAATCAGAGGCACCACCGCAACTTCTACCTCTGTTATCGTTGGACTTGGACAGTTTACATGCATCCACAATTTGCCAGCATTCCCAAACAAATCTATCGAAGGCACCCAAACATCAACTTCTTTGGCTCCTGCAACAGAGATAAATCATCTTGAATACTCACATACGCTATCAGAACCAATGGATAAACCAAAATCACACATTAAAGAATAAATATAGACAGTACCCTTTTAGTTTAAAAGTGCTCTTGAGGAGTCTATGTTGGGCCCTGCATCTTTGATATAACAAACGGTTTCTCTATGCGCAGCGGCGGAAGCAGTTTGGAGTAAAATGCTTCCAACCACTTGGGATCAATAAGAGCAAATCCAACAAAGCAGAAACATCTCTTGATGCCAGAATCACATTCCATATGTCCTATTGTACACATCTCCGGGACTTGGAATCCGAAATTTCGGTTCTTCATAACCGTTGTTGTATATGCTCCCATTAAATCCCAGCCGTTCATTCCTAAGAAGCTCGGCCATGCCTAGAGAGTTCACACTTTGGCCTTCATTCCACTTATCCCAGTGACCATTAGACAAGACTGAATTTGCAGATGGTTGTTGTCTTGGGAGCTGTGAGAAAGGAGATATGCTACTTCCCTGTGTCTGATGATCCATTAGCCTTGAACTAAATCCGTAAGGATCGGAAAGCGAAGGAGATAAGTTTCTGACATCATTATGAAACCCATTAACTTGTTGTTGTGAAGCGGACAGAGACTGCTGTCTCAACATTCGGAGTCCTATTTCGTTCTCAAAGGAATTCATTTGTGATGAGAATCCTGATCTCTTCTTATCCAAGTCTGCATTTATCATCCCTCTTCCAACAGCTAGAATTGCAGGATCCGCAAACTCAATATCACTTACACCACTCGGATTACCAACTGGAGGCGGTACTTGATATGCATTCCTCAGCAAGGAGGCAGAGTCTAGAAAACGAGTTCCTACGATACAAGTTGACAATAGTTTTAGTCTGTCGCATCAGCCACACTCTCTAAGCTACCCCAAAATAGAAGGAAAAAAAAATACCTGGTGCAGTATCTGAAGATAGGCCCATTCTTTCATGTGAAGAGAAGCCAGGAGGAGGTAACCTGCTGGGCGCAGAAAATCCTGGAGGAGCAGAGACTTGAGGTCGTGAAACTGCAATAGGGCAACAGAGAAACAAATTGGAAACGTGACAGAAAAAGATCCCATCCAAACAAGAAACAACGGAATGCCGTAAATAAGCTGTAAATACTAACCAGGAGTCTTGTACGACGAGAATAAAGGACTAGCAGCAAAGTTTTCCAATCCACCAGAGTAATTTGAAGCAAATCCATTTAGACTCCCGAGATTATCCCGATAGATATCTTGGCTCACTACAGACTCCTGAATAGGCTGATCTCTCGACACCTGCCCATAAATGCTATGGTTCTCATTGTCAAATGCTTGATTATTAGTCTCTTCATAACGCGCAAAAGAAAATCTGGACTGGCTGTTATGTTGCTTTAGGAAGTTAGAAGGTTTAAGGGTACTAGATCGCTGATCAACTTCACCGAGTAACTCTGCCAAATTGTTGGGTGAAGTTAAGGAATCATCCCATGGATCGAAGTCGAGTGACAAAATGTTTGAGACTATATCGTCATCTGCATTACGAACTTTGTGACTGCCTTCATTAGCAAACAGAGAGTGCACCGCATTAGACATGGATTTCTCACCAAATCCATTTGGAAGATTCATTCTAAGATCCAAAGAGAACCTCGAATCTGATTCGTTCACACCTGAAAATTCACAAGGCAGGGAAGAACGAGAAGACAAATGATTTGCATCCAAAATGGAACTTGAAGAGTCGGACAGAAACCGCGAGCGGATAATCTCCTCTTCAGGGTGATGCCGTTGACTATCAAATGATGATATATCCTCCACTTTCAATTTTGAGCCAACTTGCATCTGGGACTGCAAATCTGATCTCCAATCCCACTCTGGCGTTGTGCAGGGGACTCTATTCTCTGATGGGATAGCTTTCGTATCAGTGTTTATAGATTGCTCTAAATGTGGCAATTTTGATACTTCATGACCAGGTTGTCTAATAGAACCTTGATCACACGGACTACCAATCGCCATTGGAATATCAGGACGTTCATCCCTAGAATTCGTAGCTATCCCCATGCCTGAAACACCAACCGACAAGTTGCTAACAGTAGGGTTATCTTCTACAGCTTCATTAAAATCGTCAAACGAGTTCATAGTAGCTGAAGGCTTGTCAATGTCTCTGCCATTATGGGAAGAGTCTATTGAACTGGATAACCGATTGCTATTAAAATCTCTATCAGGTGAGGTAGTTCTCTTGGACCCAGAATCAACCCCAATATTATGCTGCAAATGCTTCATCACGGTAGGTTTGCTTTTGTCAACAACTACTTGGCTTTCTTCTTTACGCGATGGTCTTTTAAGAGTGTTACTAGAGGATACAGGCCCATGAGCTGCATTTGCAACAACAGCAGAAAAGGGCAAGGTTCCGTTTACTGATGTTGATCTTTGTATATCAGAAGATCCATTTGAGGTAACTGAAGTTGCTAAAGACTGCTGGTTTGCAATATGTGTTCCCCTGTAACAGCATCATCATTTTATTAGATTGACCAATCAAAATACTTTGCATTGCATAAAAAGCAGCAAGTGAAAACTTACCATGACGCCGCAGCAGGAAGAGCAGTGGATCTGCTAGAGCTCCCACTCCCACTAGGTGGAGAATACCTGGGAACACTTGCTGCATTCTGCTCATAGAAAATAAATTGAGACATGCCACATCATTAAGCTAGTCACCAACTAGGATTAACAAATAGGAAAGCGTTTATATGTGGAGTATTTTTGTGGTTAGTCTGGGGTCATTTGAGGCATGGGAGAGTTTTTTTAGGCTAAAGCCCATACGAAATAATGGTTTTTAATTAATCTATACTCGTAAGTTAAGAAAACATATTCTTGGAACACATGGCTCAAGCGAAATTGCACATCTTGTCAAGGGAAAGCTGAGATTTCATTGAACTTACACTTGAAGGAACTTTTACAATTGGTTTTGCAGAAGAACTGTCACTGCAATAAGCATCCAGTGGTGGAGGTAGCATGCTCCCTGAACGGTGCTGCAGAATATTTGTTGTGCCAGTGATTTGTTGAACTCTGCTCCTTCAAAATTACTATAAGACTTAACTAATCATCCAAAAATACTAGACCAACCATATATTACACATGCTAAAAATAATGGATTCACGAAAGAGAACAATCATTAATTATAAAATTTAGATGTTTGTTAAAATACCTTGTATAGGCTGATATGATCTCATCTTTTGTGAAACTATCCTCTTGAGAACCAACCTCGTGCAAATAGAGACAATCAGGATTGATGCATGCCTGGAAATAAAATTATGCAATTCATCACTCCAAAGACATCAATTTCAACTTTAATCTGAAAGGAGGTAACTAAAAGAACAACTCAGGGAGCCAAAAAGCATAAGGATCCATAGAAGACATACAACATTTCTCAGCCATGCATGACAATACTTGGTTGTCCCAAAACATGCCCTGCAATATATATACATATTATCGTTAAGTGAATGAAAACAAGATTAAAAACACTACCCACATAGTTTCAAACAAACAGGAAGTGAGGGAAAACTTACTTCAGTGGTTTACCATCCAAGGTAAACCCATGAACAGCCTGAATGCAGCGAACAGCCTCTTCCTCTTTTGCATAAGTAATATATCTGAAATAACAATAATTATATCAGAGAAAACAATAATGCAAGCAAAAGTAATTAAAAAAAATCATGATTAGGGGCTAAATTTGGTTGACAGAAAACGCACACACTGCATGTATTGTTTGGGAATTGTTGTATGACACCAGATGCTGTTCGGGACATGGAAACCTTTAGCACTTTTCCATACTGACCGAAATATTCTTTATGATGGAGTAGCTGTAAGAAAAATGGAGCACTCGTCACATAGCAATCAACAAAGAAATGATTAAAATAGGTTGGATGAAGGTTCTCATACATCTTCATCTGCTAGATTAAGGGGCAACCCGACAATGTAAACAAGATTCCTTTGGATGACTCGCACACTGGTGAGTTGCTTTCTCCCTTCAGAAGGTTTTGATTTTGACTTTTGAGTCTTCTTGCGCTCCATGTTGCCTTCAGCAGAGGCCAGACTGGGAACAGGTGAAGATGTAAATCAGCAATTTTGCCAGACTAAGATTAAATTCGCCAAAAAAGATTGCATATCAAGCATCACATTATAACCTGTCACAATTAACAGTCATCCCTACAATCTTTTCCTTGTCATATGGAGTGCGACAAGCTGGACAACGCCCTTCTATTTGATCTTTCTCTGCCATGTCCACTATGTGATGCCAGCACCAAACACATATCTGAATCACATACACACAATCATTGGTCAATGAGGCCAGCAAAAGTTGTGTACTTGCTCCACTGAGACATTGCTTATCACATCTAATCTATTTAATGAATTACAGAGAAACCGCAGCAGAAACTTCTAGCTAAACCAATAAAAGTATATGCTGATTATTGCTATTGAATATGGCAGTAAGCACAACGGTTCTCACTAAAATGGTCACTTTTACGACTAAGCAGTAACATATAAATTCTAATTATCGGAATATGAAAGCAGTTGCCAAGACCTGATAGCCACATTTGCAAGGCTTCAATTGCTGATCAGTCAGATCCATCTCCTCAGCACACAGTGGACAAGTCTTCTCTCCATGGTCACTCATGGTGGTCTAAAAAGAAAGATTATGAAATACATTAATCATAAAAGTTAAGGCCACAAACTAAGAAAGTAGAAAGGATTTCGTGAGCCATCAAATAAAATATAAGCATAAGCCAAACTACGACTGATAACACGAGCTCAACTACCACACTTGGCTAAAAGCTAAAAGGCTAAAATTTTGATCAATACTTATTAAGCATATTCGCGATCCAATCCTAGAATTTGTGTTCACTCATATCATCAACCTTATCCTAAGCCAATTCAAAAAGTAGGAAAACTCTAAAATTTACTTTAAATATTCGAACTTTCAGATCGATACTAGGAATATAAGAATCACAAAATGCATCAACGATCACGAAACTCCGGGGAATCGATCTGTGCATGTGCCTCGACGGTTCAATTAGAGACGCGTCAACGGACAAGTGAAAACACATCGTTAAGAAATAATCACCAATTTTTTATTTTTTTTGAGAATTACAAAATCTCAATCACAATTGACAATCCAAGCCAATAAACCAATGATCCCATGTAAAAACCCCGGGAGCAGAAACAGAATTAGGGTTTTGAGATTCAACAGATTCAAACTCCATAAGAAAAGATTCAATAAGAGGTAAAAGGAAAAACATACGAAAGATTGGATTGAGATTGCAGATGAAGAAGATCGAGATGAGGAAATGGAAGCTCGAACGAGAGCTGGAGATTGCGAGCGAGAGAGAGAGAAAGAGAAAATGGATGGCTGTGATTTTGGGTGAGATTGCTTTTTTAACCCTTAATTTTTGCCAGATCCACGTTGCTGTCTTGTTAAACTGTAATAAGAAAAAGAGTTAATGAAAAAACTTTTTATTGCCCTTTTAATTGCTGATTTTATTACTATATTCAGTCCGGTTCGGTTTTCATTACCCGGTATATGTCAACCGGTTTTTAGGGCATTTCATGTTATTACCAAAAATCACTCAACCACATGAAATCTTCTAGTCTTAGATACTTCGTTATTACCAAAAATCACCTAACCACACATATAAAGAAAGGGGCATTCATAGTTTGACTACAAAAAAGTTTTCATTTATTTGGGTATTTTCCAAATTCTCACCTAACCTGTTATGGTTATTTAAGATATAATATCTGTTTTGGCTAGAAATTGACCTTATAAAAAATATGGAGATATGCTACTCGAATTCTTTTAATAAAACACTGAGTTTTGAGTTAAAAAATTCTGAGTGGACCGATAATCAGTGACTATTTTGACCCAGAAGAATTAATTTCAACATGCCATCAATTGAAACAAACGATTGGTAAGGAGGATTTGATCGTTTGAACTTTCGTTTATATTAATTAAGGCCCAAATTATCTAATAGAAACGGCTAATCTGCACTGCTGTATGCTGTTAAAGTTGGATATATGCCAAACAATCTACGTAATTCAATTTCTACGCTTAGCGTTACTTCTAGAGCGGAGGAATTAGAGAAATGAAGAAGAACGAAGACATAAAGAGACTTTTGTTGGAGTATTGAAGAAGACAAAGACATAAAGATAACAACTATCTTGTTCTAGTAATGCGGTTTCTAGCCTGATCGGGCTCTAATTGACTTACAAATTTGATCACAGAATTGGTTAGAAAATGGACGATATGTTCACTTGCATTCACCCTAATTCCTCTCAAACATCTATAATTTTAAAGGTTCAGCCTAATAAATATCCCTAAAAATGATAAGAAAACATTTTTTCTACACATTTTATTTCTCAAGTATACCAAAATTAACAAAGTGAGTGTGTTCAACAAAGTTTTAACCTCCTAATAGTGGTTAAAAAGGGTTAAAAGCCAAAGAAAAGAATGGTTAAAGTAGAAGAAACTTAGTTTTCATTCTAAAGCAGGAGGAAGACCTTTGTTGGTATACTTTGTACAGTCAAATGGTCCTACTCCTTGATTGTTCTTCTTCTTGACCTGACAATCACAAAATAAATGAATTCAACAAGTTACTTTCAAGAACCAGTTTTGTAACATCTACTTATCTTTTGGATGATATGAAAGCTTGCAGTGAGCTATTTGATTAGTGGGCTAGATAGTGAAAATTTACACTACATACTATTGTAATCTGTCATACTAGTAAGAAAATCAACCAAACTAAAATCAAGTCCAAACGTTTCAACTGTTGTTTCCTTTTCAACACTATTTCAGGTCGACGGACAAATGGTAATGAGAGAGGGAGAGAGGGAGAGAGGATTATACCGGAGACCATGGACTTGGTTCAGGAGCAGATTTGTCGGTTGGTGAATGTTGTACACGTCCACTTTTTAGTGTTAGGATTTCCTACATTTTTTAACAAAAGAGATCTGCTGAGGCATTGCCAAATAATTCTATTTCATATGCAATAACAGCAAGTAGATCTTCAGTTTAAAACCCTGGTTGTTGTGTACATCGATGAGAAATTTATATTAGTTTATACCTCCCCAGCAGCCTCAAATGCAGCTAACCACTCGTCAGAAAACGGAACAGCATTTGGAGGCTTTACAATTATAGGATCAGGTTTCTTCTCAAGTTTAGCATCCCTGTTGAAAAAGTGAATTATCTTAACATAAGCTGCACTGAAGGAATAGAAAAAGCGTACTAGTGGAGACTGGATTAGATTACTTACATTTGTATGGTCTTATCATTGCCTTTTGATGAACATGTACTACTGCTACTGCTTCCAGAAGCATGGACTCTATTGCTTTCTGATGTCAAAGTGTCATCGCTCAGCACATTGAACTCCTTAGGCTGCAGATCATCTCTGCTTGAGAAAGCCTTATTCATGGGTATTGGAGTTCCTGATTCTTCCTCTGTGGTCACAAATGCTACAGGATCAGGAAAGATCTTTATAACTTGAACTTCTTCTTCTTCTTCATGAGAGCCGAGTTCTTGATCAGTAACCTGAGCACTGAAATCCTTTTCAGTACCTATTTGGGTTTCAGCTTTTCCAAAATAGTTATACTCAATACATCCAGAGTTTGAATCCTCTTTCGACATGCCTTCGGAGATTCTGGACAAATTTGTGTCCTCATTTAGAATCTCAGGATCTCCAACTGATTCACTTAGTAGAGTTTTAGTTTTTCCACACTGGTCAGATGCAGTATGGATAGCTTCTGCTTCCAGGTATTCTTGATTAAGAATGCCCTTGACAGAAAACTCATCGAGGTCACTAATGAGCTCTGACTTAGTAACCAGATCCACTTCTTTCAATTTCAAATTACCCTCATGCTCCTCATCTGAAAAATCTGAATCAGTAACCAGATCCATGTCTTCCAGCTCTGAGTTATTTTCGAGTTCCTCATTTAAATAAGAGAAAACAGTGGCGGTTACATCTTTTGCTGGACAACAACCATCTGATGTTCCAAGTTGATCAGTCTGTTTCATTACATGAACAACCTTTACATTAGATGAATTTGCAACACTGGAACAGTTATATTGCATATGCTTTTCAGAAGTTAGTTTCTCAGAGAATGATTCATGATATGATCCCAACGGTTTATCCTCCATCTTATTTTCTGCAGATGAAGGCATTAATAATTTCACTTGATCCATGTTCTGCTCAACATCAGGAGAACCAGTAAAGCAATCTATCTGCATATCAGGACCATCATCTCTATCTGCTCTTTCGTTTCTGGTCAAGACATCTATCTTATGACTGCCATCTTTCCCCTCGGAGACTAATTGGCACAACAAATGCTGTTCTTCAGATTCTCTCAACAGGTCTTTGCAATCGGGAAATGGACCAAGGAAATCAGAATCACAGTTTGTCTCTGTGTTGTCGCTTACTTCAATTCTGTTCTCCATTTCTAATACAGCCTGAGCATCACACACCATGTTATGACCACACAGAATAGAGTTTGCATTTTCCTCAAAATGGTTGCATGAGGATTGAACACAATCTGGTGTATTAACAGGCCCCGAAGGAATGACAACAGATTCAGTATTACCTAACTGAATTTCTGAAGAAGACAGATCATCTACATCACTTTTTCTTGATGCAACATTCCCTAGGAAAACTGGATCTGCAGTGACGGAATGTAAAACCTCAGGCTGCTTTGCTACATTTTCAGTAAAATGATTAACAATTAGAGCATCTTTTTCTCCAGAAACGAAAAGGCTAATCTCTTCTTCACATCCCGGGTGCACGCATTCATTTAGTGGTTGTCCATGTACATCAATTGTATCTAAATCTCCACTAAATTCGTTTGTAGTACAAATATCTAGTTCCCCTGGATTGCTGACTTTCAAGTCATCGCCAGAAACGCCAGAAGCGCCAGAAAGACCCTGCAATGGAGAACCCATAGAATCTTTGAAAAGTGGGCATTCTACTGAGCAGAAAGTCTTCCTTTTCTCATCCATATAATCATCATACATATTACTTTCTTGTACATAATTTTTGCAGCCTGAGGGCGGCAGCTCACTGCTACTCTGGACATCTTCACAACACTTTACAGTAGATATCTTCTCAGATGTACAAATAGTTACATCATCCAGAACTAGTTTTCCAGTATCACTTTGAATGATACATGGCTGCTGCAGGCTTTCATTTTTCTGAGAACTCAATGAACAAGACGACACTTTAGATTCCTTTTCCCGAGTGTTTTTCAAGTCTACTTTCACCCTTTCTTGAGCAGAGAAACCTGCAGCTGAACCTGAACTGCCGGTGTTTCCAATTGCTGACTTGGAGTTAACACTGGGAACTTTTTCAGAAAATTGGGGTTTCTTGAAGGTGGGGATCAAAGGAAAACGAGAAGCTGAAGAAACATCAGACCTAGGAAGCTGACTATGTTTGTCTTCTGAACTGTGCGACGGTTGAGAATCGGACTGCAAAAATCAGGAATATGAAGTATGAGCGATTAAAAGCACAAAACCATATTTATGACCCTCAACAACAGCTAGACTTCAGTATATTTCAATAATATACCTTACTGAAATAGCCAATTGACGGTGATGGCACTCTTAAACCTGAGGGCTTTCCCAGAGGGGAAACTGCGGAGTTCGTGTTTCCAACTCTATTGCATGAACTTTGAGCTAATGTGGTGCCCATAGTAATTACATTAGAGTCGCGTAAATTTGATACATGACCAAGCATATCCACATCTGAAGTAGTCATAGGGCCATCGTTGGACTTCCCAACAACAGAATGCTGTGAGTTGGATACTGAAGAAAGTTCTGATCTTTTGCAGATCTAAAGTTCAAGAAAAATGCAACATGTTACTCTCAATTGGAAGACTTTGGAAAAGAAAACATTCGCTGTAAACTTCTAGTGCATTATCTAATTGTTATATAAGTTTGGCGAGGGCACCATTGCTTACCACATGTCTTTTAGATTGCGTAAGAGAGGGCTTAGGAATTGAAGATTTGCTTGCCAGGCTAGATTTTGTTTTACTAATGATGCTTGAAGTACTTTTAGAGAAGCTTACTGATCCTAAGCTCTTTTGAGAATTCCCTGTCAAAGCAGAAGAAATTACCAAGGTAATGCGATCATGTAGCAATATATGAACAGGATGCATGTAGCAATATATGAACAAGATGCAGCAAAGGCATTTGCTGAAACAAAAAATAATAAAAGCTATGAGATGCAGAGGTTCCATTTACTAACTGAATGTGAACATACTTGATTGGGTAGGTTGAGTTAGTTTCGATTTGCTTGGACTTTGAGTAGTCCTTTTCATGTTGTTTGCAACTGTAACTGGATCAGGTTTGGTAGTAGAAACTTTAGATACGCTCAGCTCTCTGCCACGTGGTGTTGTTGTATGCACAGTTGCGGGTCTTTTTAAGGTTCAAAGAAGTTAAGGTTAATAAGCGAAAAAAACAAAACCACAAAAGCAAGGACGGTGATTTCCTTAACACCAAGTACTTTAAGTAAGAAAAGGATATGATGATGAAGGAGGAGGCCGGGGACAGCCACTGCGTTTGGACCCGCTCCTTAAATCCTGACCTGCACTTACTTTTTTCTGGGCCTATAATGCAAACATTCGACATTTAGCTAGAATGTGCCTACAAATAAAATTATTTTTGCTAGGAAATGACACTTTAAGAAACGACTGATCACCCTCACTAGCTCCATTTAGAAAAAGAAAACAAAAATTCTTCAACTCATGTCCAGTAAACTCACCAGGGAAGATTGGGTTTTAGATGGGGGTGCGTACTTTGACAGTGAGCCACTCACAATCTTCTTCTCTCTCTTTTTACTATTCAAAGGCAAATCGTTAAATAAGTTTTCTTCAAGTGCTTGTAGTCCTGGCGAAACACTTGTACATTTGGAAGCTGACGTTGAATCTCTGAACTCTTCTTGGATGGAAGGTAACAGGTCTCCACCAGTTTGGCAAGCATTTCCAGTTATTTTAGAGAGCTCAGCCGAATCCAAAACACCTGGTTCAAGACGATATTGCACAACTTAGTACCGTTGACCAAGCCAATGAAACAGAAGAATTAATCTATACATAAATCCACAAACACTAACAGTCACCTTCTTCTGTTGAAAAAGCTCTATCCCATGCTAAGCTTTTCCGCAAGTTAAACCCTGCATTCCTCTTCTTCTTTTTCATCTGTTGTCGCTCCACACTCAATTTGGGCAATTCAATATTGCTCCCACTAGTATTCTCCTTCCCTACACTGCCTATATCAATAGATGGACTTAGCTGCTTAATGTTGCTGTTGTTGCCTGTTACTCTTCCTGCAAAAAGGATTAACCTTCATTTATCTGCAAAATGCACAAATTTATACTGTATACTGACTATCCAAATTGCTATGTTCCACAATTTCAAACAACAATTCAAAGGACTTCAGATTTTACATTTCCAAGGTTGAGAGAAAATCATCTTTCGGTGAAGAGATTCCAGCGAATGGGTGGAGAAATATAAGATTGTTCCTCTCAATAAAACCATGTCCATGTAAAACTATCATTATAAAAAGTGAGGAAGAACAATATCAGAACGAAACTAGGATCTAGAGATTGAAGTGTGCTTACCAATTGAAGAAAAAGGAGATCGAGTAGGAACAGTACAATTCGATCTAGGGATCTGGAGAGGTGAGCAATCAAAATAACTCTTTTCTCGGCCGGAATTACCACCAGCAAACGACGTAACGCATTTCATTGGCGTATTTTTCAGAAGCCAATAGTCTTCTTCTTCTCCAGAGATATCTAATATATCCTTCTCCATTGAGAGACCTCCCTATCTCACCCTTAATTAAAGAGTCTAGCAGCGTCCGAGATCTGAAGAGGGGGGAAATCGGTATCACTAGGGTTTTTCTGCTAACAGTAAGAAAAGCTCGTCGGGATTCAGAATTCGGAAATCAGAAATAGGTTCGAAGATTTCCTCGATTGAAATAGAAAGTGGGTCAGAGAATGATGATTGACTGTTGATAGACGTTTGAATTTTGGCCGGCGTCGGAAGCGGGAAGAGATTGAAAACTTTTGAAATCGAAAGAAGATAAGACGACAGTGAAGAAAATCGGACCAGGCGAACAACTGAATTGACTATAACACCCCTTACTCTACTCTTCACTAAAAACGGTCTACTCTTTTGTACCACGTTTGACTATATTCTCAGGACGCTATTGGGCCACACTGTAAGCCCATTTCTCATTTTCTGGCCCGCCTTCTTCTCGAATGTATTTGTTTCACAACTTTTGCTCTTTAGGTGAGTCTTTTTGGTTGACATTCGTTGTTTTTTTTTTCTTTTTTTTTGTCGACAACAGATTTCATTAAAGCCCAATAGGCTACATACAAGAGGCACAAATATTTTAAATCCAGAAGCAAATAAGGTTCAGATAACAAAAGCATAATAAGATACACGTGTATTGACACACGTAATCTTATCAAAACTGAGTAATACACGTGGCACACGCTGAACCTATCTGCGTATCAACGCTGTTCCCATCACCGATCTTCACCGCCGGGCATCTTCGAACACCGTCGCTTGCAAACTGAAAATCACCTCCGGCTACTTCAATCTCCACAGCCATAATTAAACTTGCACTTCAAGTTTGATTGCTTGCTCTTTTCACCGATTAACCAAACGGATTGAAACACCACTTACCACCGGAAGAAATATACTAGAATAACACCCAATAGATCAGAAATAGATCCTTCGCCGAAGCTCTACTGAATCTACACATAATCAACTTAAGTGTTATCAAAAACAATGTTCTTCCTTCGCAAGAGAAACTTATCTCCAAAGCCATTTAACGGCTCCATAACGGCGGAGTAAGATTTTACACTCAATTGAAAGAAAACATGCATAAACCGATGGAAAGAAAATGGTTCAATAGAAGAAAAAGAGCAAGAATATCCAATTAATCAGAAATCGATTGTTTTATCATTAAAAGACCAGTGATTCCTCCAAACCTAAGAAATCCTTTACTTCACTAAGGATTAGTAAAAGATCGCAGAGAAGGAATCAATAAAAAAAGCAAAAGACTCTGATTACAGGAAAGGAAATCCGAAGACCTCGAAATTTATGATCCGTTAAACGGAAAGTGAAACCGATCAAGTCGGAAAACTATAAACAAACAAAATATTTCACATAAGAAAACCGGTTTAACCGGAATTTATTTTCCGAAGAAAATTAACAGCACAGTGCCGGCGTCGGAAAACACCGGTCACCGGCCAAAAGAAAAATGATTAATCTGTGATCTCAAATTAATTTTTCTATTAATAATTTTTCCTTATTCAGGTATTTTAAAATATATATATAACTGTACTAATTTAATCAAATTTAAATTTGCATATTACATCTTTTGGTTCGATTTAAACCGGAGCTGTTCGGTTTGTGGCGCATCTAAGTAAAAGTAGAGAGTACCATACCGCATAAATGCTTTCCATTTCCATTTGAAGCAAAGCGCTCAACATAGGGACAGCCTCTGTTTTATACTAGAAAAAGCAAAATTTCTAAATGAAACTATGGAGATGGAAGAACTATTATTGACAAGCTTTTTCTTTTTCCTCACCTTCACTTCCCAAAAGAAATTAGGTTTTCTGAGAGCAGAAGAGGTGAAAATGAACAAAGGTCTCTTCTCTTAGTCTCTTCTTTTTCTTTTTTTTATTATTCTCCAATTGCAATGAATCCTATTCTCTGAATTTATTTTAATTTTGGAACAGGAATTTCTTCAGATGATTGTCTTCCAAAGTTCTTCAAAGTGTACTTACCTGATGATTCCGGAGATGATCTGGTAATAACAGCTTTGCAAAATTGTTTCTTTCACTCTGTTTTGTTTTCTGGGTTTTGTTCTTACATGTTCATCAGTAGATAGATAGCTAGCTAGTAGGTTAAAAATCTTGTAAATCCTTTTCAGGAAATTCCCATTTCTTTCAACAGCTGCTTACAAAATTCTATGCCCAAGAACGTAATCGTTAGAAGCATCTATGGAAACGTTTGGAAACTAGAGTTGATGAAATGTTGTGGTGAAATTGAGAAATTCGTTATGGTTGATGGATGGAAGAGAATCGTAAAGGACGAAGATCTGAAGGGCGGAGAGTTCTTGGCGTTCGAGTTTGATGGCTCTACACTCTTCAATTTCTGTATTTACGGCCACGCAACGTGTAAACGGCTTGGAATTTCAACGAAAACCAAAGAGATCGAAGATGATAAGTCTTGTGTTGATATCATAGTTATTGATGATGATGACGATGATGATGATGATGCTGATGCTGATGATAATGCAGATGATGATGGTGATGGAGATGATGATGATCAAGTTTCTGGCGAAGACAAACCTAGTGTAGATATCATAGTTATTGATGATGATAGTTCTGATGATGTTAATGATGATATTAGCGGTGATCAAGATTCTGGTGACGAAGATAAATCTAGAGAAGATATCATAGTTATTGATGATGATGATGAGGATGATGATGATGATGATGATGATGATGATGATGATGATGATGATTACGCTGATGGTGATCAAGATGATGATGATGGGAGAAGAAGTGGAGTTGAGACAGGCAGAAATTGGTCCGGTAAGAAATGTGAAATCTCATTCTTTTTTTTTTTTTTTGCATTTCCATTGTGCATCAATAGAAGCATCTGTTCATGATTTGTTTAATAATTGTTTTGTTCGTGATGCCAGCTCATACGAGCTCAGGCCATAAAGGACTATGGCTTACACATCCCTTAGTTCATCAATCTCATCACCCACTAGAGAACATTGAGGGTCACACCAATCAGAAGAAATCATTCGAAAGTATAAAAACAAGGAATCAAGTGAAGTCTACTGATAATATAACATGCGAGGTAGACAAGGAGAAGAATGGTCTATGTGTTAACGCCAGAATATGTAAGAATGCTAAAACATCTTGCTAGGTTTTAATCTAGACATTTTCTGTAGTAGTATTGAATTTTTAACCAGAACTTCCTGAATCATTTCAGTTGTTTGCTATCTATACAACCTCCTGGTGTTGTTTTGTGTGTCTGCAACATGTAATGGTGACAAAAGTCTCTCAACAAATTCATATACATAGAATGTTGTATTTATATAAACATGGTTCTTGACAAAGGTCGTCCTTTGTACAATGCAAGGTTGGATTAATCTCAATGACATTATTTTAGTACAATAATCCAGATGATGCTACATTTGATAACAATCTCTCTGTAGCTGCCACGGCGAATCCCACCACTGGGCTGATCTTGAGCTTGCAATGTCCTGTTGAGTATTACCATGTAAAAGCTATCACTTAATCAAGGACGAGTTTATTACTAGATAGTATAAACTACGCAGGACAATATTGTCATTTAATCTGTATCGATTGAATTAGACCGAAACTTAGGCCCATTTGTTGTTATCGTGGGCCTGCGGTAATTTTGTACTCGGTCGAATTACTATGAGTAATGAGTGTTATAAGTGGTATGTTTTCCATTTGAAGCAATAAGCACAGAAACAGAGCGCAACCTCTGTTTTTGCAAGTTTTTCCAACAAAAGTAAGATTCTTTCCATGAAACCATCAGATCGCTAAACTTAGGGTTTGAAGAACATATCTCACCTTCAATTCCCAGAAGAAATTAGGTATTCTGAGAGCTGTACAAAGAGGTGACAATGAAAAAAGGTTTCTCCTTTAGTCTTTTGTTTTTTTCTTTGTCCTTGATTCTCCAATCGCAATGTATCCAATTTCTTCTTTTTTTTTTTTGGGAACAGGAAATTCTTCAGACGATTGTCTTCCAAAGTTCTTTAAAGTGTACTTGCCTGGTGAATCTGGAGATGATCTGGTAAAAGACACTTTCTTTTCACTCTGTTTTAAGTTCGTTTTCATGGGTTTTGGTTTTTTTGTTTCTTACATGTTCATCGGTAGATTTCTAGTTGGGTTTGAAAAAATGTAAATAATTTTCAGGAAGTACCCGTTTCTTTCAACAGATGCTTACCAAATTCTATGCCTAAGAACGTAATTGTTAGAAGCATCTATGGAAACGTTTGGAAACTAGAGCTGAGGAAGTGTTGTGATGGTATCGAGAAATTTCTTATGGTTGATGGCTGGAAGAGAATCGTCAAGGGCGTAGATTTGAAGGGAGGAGAGTTCTTGGCTTTCGAGTTTGATGGCTCTCGGCTCTTCAATTTCTGTATTTACGACCAGGCGACGTGTAAAAGGCTTGGAAATTCAGTGAAAACCAGAGAGATCGAAGATGAATCTGATGGTGAAGATGATCTCATGATAATCAGTGATGACGATGATGATGATCAAGATTACGGTGACGGTGATGATGTTGAGGCTGCTGATGTTGAGGCTGCTGATGTTGAGGCTGATGATGATGATGATGATGATGATAATGAGGATCTTGATGTTGAGGATGATGAAGATGATCAAAGACGGTATCTGGATGATACTGATAACCCGTCTTTTACTGTGATCCTAAATCCGAAGAAGAAAAGCCAACTGGTAAGAATAAAAATATGAACTTTAACATTATTTGGTTATAGGTTTGTTTTTTTTTTATGTGAAATGCATCACTAGTAGTGATTCACTACGATTATAACAATTAGTTTTGTGCATTGTTTTTATGATGTTTTTTCTTTCATAATGCAGCGCATCCCGGCACACGTCATAAAAGACTATAACTTGAACTTCCCTGAGCGTGTAACTGTCGTCGACCCACTCGTAACTAAGTTCGGGACAATGGAGAAGATAATAAAGGTTCAGAAAAACGGAAGTGTGTTTGTCAAGGGATTTGGAGCTGTTTACAGAAGGAATAATGTGAAGACAACCGATAGATTGATATGTGAGGTGAAGAAGAGTGGTAGTGGTCTAGTTCACA
>NW_006256829.1:8163185-8473047 GCF_000478725.1 Eutrema salsugineum
CACAGCACCACAAAATGTAAGAGGGTGCTCTTGAGATTTGGTTTATAGCCAAGTACTAGGTCGTCACTCGTGAGGGATGTTTTCAAGTTGATTAAGGTTAAAGACTTTAATATATATAGAGTTGCTGAATCTCATCAAATCTGTCTGTTTTCTCTCGCAACAAAATCCATGTTGATGTCGTCTATACAAACCCTGTTTGTCTTGTTGCCTGCAACAATCAACTAGGGCAAAGTCTTTCAACGGATTCATACAAATAAAAACTTACAATGTTCGGAAAAAGGTTGTCCTTCGGGTGGGATTGATCTCAAAAGACATTATAGTAAAATGAAATGAGTTTGGGTTTGGGTTTGGGTTTTGTTGTTGGCTACACTGTATGTTACAAATGTGTAGAAAAAATGTTTTCTTATCATTTTTAGGGATATTTATTAGGCTGAACCTTATTATAGATGTTTGAGAGGAATTAGGGTGAGTGCAAGTGAACATATCGTCCATTTTATAACCAATTCTGTGATCAAATTTGTAAGTCAATTAGAGCCCGATCAGCCTAGAAACCACATTACTAGAACAGGATAGTTGTTATCTTTATGTCTTTGTCTTCTTCAATACTCCAACAAAAGTATCTTTATGTCTTCGTTCTTCTTCATTTCTCCAATTCTACCGCTTTAGAAGTAACACTAAGCGAAGAAACTGAATTACGTAGATTGTTTGACAAATATCCAACTGGAGTAGAAAAGAGGACAAAGATACATGTAAAGGTCATAATTACGCGGCACACAACAATGCCGATTAGCCGTTTCTGTTAGATAGTATAAAGGGCCTTAATATAAACGAAAGTTCAAACGATCAAATCCTCCTTACCAATCATTTGTTTCGATTATGACATGTTGAAATTAATTCTTCTGGGTCAAAATAGTCATTGATTATCGGTCCACTCAGAATTTTTTTTGGTTTTTGAACTCACAACTTAGTTTTTTATTAAAAAATTCCATTAGCATATCTCCATGATTTTTATAAGGTCAATTTGCAGCCAAAATAGATTTTATAGCTTAAATAACCATAACAGGTGAGGTGAGAACTTGGAAAATACCCAAATAAATGAAATTTTCTTGTACTCAAACTATGATTGCCCCTTTCTTTATATATGTGGTTGGGTGATTTTTGGTAATGACGAAATTTGTTTGACTAGAAGATTTTATGTGGTTGGGTGATTCTTGGTAATAACATGAAAATGCCCTAAAAACCGGTTGGTATATACCGGGTAACGAAAACCGAACCGGACTGGATATAGTAATAAAATCAGCAATTAAAAGGCAATAAAAAGTTTTTTCAATAACTCTTCTTTTTCAATAACTCTTTTTCATATTACAATTTAACAAGACAGCAACTTGGATCTGGCAGAAATTAAGGGTTAAAAAGGCCAAATCTCACCCAAAATCGCAGCCATCCATTTTCTCTTTCTCTCTCTCTCGCTCGCAATCTCCAGCTCTCGTTCGAGCTTCCATTTCCTCATCTCGATCTTCTTCATCTGCAATCTCAATCCAATCTTTCGTATGTTTTTCCCTTTACCTCTTATTGAATCTTTTCTTATGGAGTTTGAATCTGTTGAATCTCAAAACCCTAATTCTGTTTCTGCTCCCGGGGTTTTTACATGGGATCATTGGTTTATTAGCTTGGATTGTCTATCACTCAATTGTGATTGAGATTTTGTAATTCTCAAAAAAAAAAAAATTGGTGATTATTTCTTAACGATGTGTTTTCACTTGTCCGTTGACGCGTCTCTAATTGAACCGTCGAGGCACATGCACAGATCGATTCCCCGGAGTTTCGTGATCGTTGATGCATTTTGTGATTCTTATATTCCTAGTATCGATCTGAAAGTTCGAATATTTAAAGTAAATTTTAGAGTTTTCCTACTTTTTGAATTGGCTTAGGATAAGGTTGATGATATGAGTGAACACAAATTCTAGGATTGGATCGCGAATATGCTTAATAAGTATTGATCAAAATTTTAGCCTTTTAGCTTTTAGCCAAGTGTGGTAGTTGAGCTCGTGTTATCAGTCGTAGTTTGGCTTATGCTTATATTTTATTTGATGGCTCACGAAATCCTTTCTACTTTCTTAGTTTGTGGCCTTAACTTTTATGATTAATGTATTTCATAATCTTTCTTTTTAGACCACCATGAGTGACCATGGAGAGAAGACTTGTCCACTGTGTGCTGAGGAGATGGATCTGACTGATCAGCAATTGAAGCCTTGCAAATGTGGCTATCAGGTCTTGGCAACTGCTTTCATATTCCGATAATTAGAATTTATATGTTACTGCTTAGTCGTAAAAGTGACCATTTTAGTGAGAACCGTTGTGCTTACTGCCATATTCAATAGCAATAATCAGCATATACTTTTATTGGTTTAGCTAGAAGTTTCTGCTGCGGTTTCTCTGTAATTCATTAAATAGATTAGATGTGATAAGCAATGTCTCAGTGGAGCAAGTACACAACTTTTGCTGGCCTCATTGACCAATGATTGTGTGTATGTGATTCAGATATGTGTTTGGTGCTGGCATCACATAGTGGACATGGCAGAGAAAGATCAAATAGAAGGGCGTTGTCCAGCTTGTCGCACTCCATATGACAAGGAAAAGATTGTAGGGATGACTGTTAATTGTGACAGGTTATAATGTGATGCTTGATATGCAATCTTTTTTGGCGAATTTAATCTTAGTCTGGCAAAATTGCTGATTTACATCTTCACCTGTTCCCAGTCTGGCCTCTGCTGAAGGCAACATGGAGCGCAAGAAGACTCAAAAGTCAAAATCAAAACCTTCTGAAGGGAGAAAGCAACTCACCAGTGTGCGAGTCATCCAAAGGAATCTTGTTTACATTGTCGGGTTGCCCCTTAATCTAGCAGATGAAGATGTATGAGAACCTTCATCCAACCTATTTTAATCATTTCTTTGTTGATTGCTATGTGACGAGTGCTCCATTTTTCTTACAGCTACTCCATCATAAAGAATATTTCGGTCAGTATGGAAAAGTGCTAAAGGTTTCCATGTCCCGAACAGCATCTGGTGTCATACAACAATTCCCAAACAATACATGCAGTGTGTGCGTTTTCTGTCAACCAAATTTAGCCCCTAATCATGATTTTTTTTAATTACTTTTGCTTGCATTATTGTTTTCTCTGATATAATTATTGTTATTTCAGATATATTACTTATGCAAAAGAGGAAGAGGCTGTTCGCTGCATTCAGGCTGTTCATGGGTTTACCTTGGATGGTAAACCACTGAAGTAAGTTTTCCCTCACTTCCTGTTTGTTTGAAACTATGTGGGTAGTGTTTTTAATCTTGTTTTCATTCACTTAACGATAATATGTATATATATTGCAGGGCATGTTTTGGGACAACCAAGTATTGTCATGCATGGCTGAGAAATGTTGTATGTCTTCTATGGATCCTTATGCTTTTTGGCTCCCTGAGTTGTTCTTTTAGTTACCTCCTTTCAGATTAAAGTTGAAATTGATGTCTTTGGAGTGATGAATTGCATAATTTTATTTCCAGGCATGCATCAATCCTGATTGTCTCTATTTGCACGAGGTTGGTTCTCAAGAGGATAGTTTCACAAAAGATGAGATCATATCAGCCTATACAAGGTATTTTAACAAACATCTAAATTTTATAATTAATGATTGTTCTCTTTCGTGAATCCATTATTTTTAGCATGTGTAATATATGGTTGGTCTAGTATTTTTGGATGATTAGTTAAGTCTTATAGTAATTTTGAAGGAGCAGAGTTCAACAAATCACTGGCACAACAAATATTCTGCAGCACCGTTCAGGGAGCATGCTACCTCCACCACTGGATGCTTATTGCAGTGACAGTTCTTCTGCAAAACCAATTGTAAAAGTTCCTTCAAGTGTAAGTTCAATGAAATCTCAGCTTTCCCTTGACAAGATGTGCAATTTCGCTTGAGCCATGTGTTCCAAGAATATGTTTTCTTAACTTACGAGTATAGATTAATTAAAAACCATTATTTCGTATGGGCTTTAGCCTAAAAAAACTCTCCCATGCCTCAAATGACCCCAGACTAACCACAAAAATACTCCACATATAAACGCTTTCCTATTTGTTAATCCTAGTTGGTGACTAGCTTAATGATGTGGCATGTCTCAATTTATTTTCTATGAGCAGAATGCAGCAAGTGTTCCCAGGTATTCTCCACCTAGTGGGAGTGGGAGCTCTAGCAGATCCACTGCTCTTCCTGCTGCGGCGTCATGGTAAGTTTTCACTTGCTGCTTTTTATGCAATGCAAAGTATTTTGATTGGTCAATCTAATAAAATGATGATGCTGTTACAGGGGAACACATATTGCAAACCAGCAGTCTTTAGCAACTTCAGTTACCTCAAATGGATCTTCTGATATACAAAGATCAACATCAGTAAACGGAACCTTGCCCTTTTCTGCTGTTGTTGCAAATGCAGCTCATGGGCCTGTATCCTCTAGTAACACTCTTAAAAGACCATCGCGTAAAGAAGAAAGCCAAGTAGTTGTTGACAAAAGCAAACCTACCGTGATGAAGCATTTGCAGCATAATATTGGGGTTGATTCTGGGTCCAAGAGAACTACCTCACCTGATAGAGATTTTAATAGCAATCGGTTATCCAGTTCAATAGACTCTTCCCATAATGGCAGAGACATTGACAAGCCTTCAGCTACTATGAACTCGTTTGACGATTTTAATGAAGCTGTAGAAGATAACCCTACTGTTAGCAACTTGTCGGTTGGTGTTTCAGGCATGGGGATAGCTACGAATTCTAGGGATGAACGTCCTGATATTCCAATGGCGATTGGTAGTCCGTGTGATCAAGGTTCTATTAGACAACCTGGTCATGAAGTATCAAAATTGCCACATTTAGAGCAATCTATAAACACTGATACGAAAGCTATCCCATCAGAGAATAGAGTCCCCTGCACAACGCCAGAGTGGGATTGGAGATCAGATTTGCAGTCCCAGATGCAAGTTGGCTCAAAATTGAAAGTGGAGGATATATCATCATTTGATAGTCAACGGCATCACCCTGAAGAGGAGATTATCCGCTCGCGGTTTCTGTCCGACTCTTCAAGTTCCATTTTGGATGCAAATCATTTGTCTTCTCGTTCTTCCCTGCCTTGTGAATTTTCAGGTGTGAACGAATCAGATTCGAGGTTCTCTTTGGATCTTAGAATGAATCTTCCAAATGGATTTGGTGAGAAATCCATGTCTAATGCGGTGCACTCTCTGTTTGCTAATGAAGGCAGTCACAAAGTTCGTAATGCAGATGACGATATAGTCTCAAACATTTTGTCACTCGACTTCGATCCATGGGATGATTCCTTAACTTCACCCAACAATTTGGCAGAGTTACTCGGTGAAGTTGATCAGCGATCTAGTACCCTTAAACCTTCTAACTTCCTAAAGCAACATAACAGCCAGTCCAGATTTTCTTTTGCGCGTTATGAAGAGACTAATAATCAAGCATTTGACAATGAGAACCATAGCATTTATGGGCAGGTGTCGAGAGATCAGCCTATTCAGGAGTCTGTAGTGAGCCAAGATATCTATCGGGATAATCTCGGGAGTCTAAATGGATTTGCTTCAAATTACTCTGGTGGATTGGAAAACTTTGCTGCTAGTCCTTTATTCTCGTCGTACAAGACTCCTGGTTAGTATTTACAGCTTATTTACGGCATTCCGTTGTTTCTTGTTTGGATGGGATCTTTTTCTGTCACGTTTCCAATTTGTTTCTCTGTTGCCCTATTGCAGTTTCACGACCTCAAGTCTCTGCTCCTCCAGGATTTTCTGCGCCCAGCAGGTTACCTCCTCCTGGCTTCTCTTCACATGAAAGAATGGGCCTATCTTCAGATACTGCACCAGGTATTTTTTTTTTCTTCTATTTTGGGGTAGCTTAGAGAGTGTGGCTGATGCGACAGACTAAAACTATTGTCAACTTGTATCGTAGGAACTCGTTTTCTAGACTCTGCCTCCTTGCTGAGGAATGCATATCAAGTACCGCCTCCAGTTGGTAATCCGAGTGGTGTAAGTGATATTGAGTTTGCGGATCCTGCAATTCTAGCTGTTGGAAGAGGGATGATAAATGCAGACTTGGATAAGAAGAGATCAGGATTCTCATCACAAATGAATTCCTTTGAGAACGAAATAGGACTCCGAATGTTGAGACAGCAGTCTCTGTCCGCTTCACAACAACAAGTTAATGGGTTTCATAATGATGTCAGAAACTTATCTCCTTCGCTTTCCGATCCTTACGGATTTAGTTCAAGGCTAATGGATCATCAGACACAGGGAAGTAGCATATCTCCTTTCTCACAGCTCCCAAGACAACAACCATCTGCAAATTCAGTCTTGTCTAATGGTCACTGGGATAAGTGGAATGAAGGCCAAAGTGTGAACTCTCTAGGCATGGCCGAGCTTCTTAGGAATGAACGGCTGGGATTTAATGGGAGCATATACAACAACGGTTATGAAGAACCGAAATTTCGGATTCCAAGTCCCGGAGATGTGTACAATAGGACATATGGAATGTGATTCTGGCATCAAGAGATGTTTCTGCTTTGTTGGATTTGCTCTTATTGATCCCAAGTGGTTGGAAGCATTTTACTCCAAACTGCTTCCGCCGCTGCGCATAGAGAAACCGTTTGTTATATCAAAGATGCAGGGCCCAACATAGACTCCTCAAGAGCACTTTTAAACTAAAAGGGTACTGTCTATATTTATTCTTTAATGTGTGATTTTGGTTTATCCATTGGTTCTGATAGCGTATGTGAGTATTCAAGATGATTTATCTCTGTTGCAGGAGCCAAAGAAGTTGATGTTTGGGTGCCTTCGATAGATTTGTTTGGGAATGCTGGCAAATTGTGGATGCATGTAAACTGTCCAAGTCCAACGATAACAGAGGTAGAAGTTGCGGTGGTGCCTCTGATTTATTCTTATTCAAATCGCAAATAAACTTAGTTCTGAAAAATAGTATAGCTTTTTTAAATTATAAGCAAGTCAAGTTGTCATAGCAAAAAAAGATAAAGAAAGAAAGAAAAGGTTTACTGCAAGCAATTGATTTGTCTTTCCTTACTCTTTTCTTTCTATTATTTTTTTTTTTTTAAAGTGATAGTCTTTTTATCCCGTCTCATATAACATCTTTTGGACATCTTCTACTTCCAAAGACAAATCTTCGAACCAGTTCATTAAACTTATCTTGATCTCAGTTGAAAACAAAAACGAAAAACGATCATGAACGGTGAATCAAATTTGGATCCTTACAAAAACATCAGTGAAAAACTTCATTAAACAAGATTTCAGAAATCAACCTAAAGAACAACCAAACAATTTTAACTAGAGAATCTTGTAGTTATCGAACATGACTCCAAGATGTTTGCAATGTTATTTCCGTGAGACCTACGCAAGAGGTGGAGAAAAGGCATCAGCTTCTGCGCCAAATCCCAAAACAGATCGGCTCTGTTCATATCCTTTGTGAGTCTCAGTGCCTTGAACACCACGAAATTCCCAAACTCATTCCTCGCAAGCCTCATCAACCTTCCTCCTTCGCACTCCAAAAACTCCATAACCACCACAACCATCGTCTCCCTTTCTTGCAGAAGCTTCTCTACGATGTAGCTTCCATACCTCCTAAACGACAAGTCAACGCAGTGCCCACGAAGACTAACCGCGACATTATGCGTGCAACGCAAGTTACGCAGTTGAAGCACGTGTTGGACCACGAAGTTCCCTGAAGCGTCGTTGCTTAGGAAGAGAGCGTTGCGCGCGACCAAGTCTAGCAGCAGATTTCTGTAGCAAGGATCATCCGCGTCGGTTATGACCTCGTTGAGCGCGATGCAGCCGTGTTGTTCACACGCTAAGTCGAGCGCGTGGTAAAGAGTGTGCTCGTACATTACATATCTCTTCTCCTGGTCGAAAACGGACATTGCTCGTATCGCCACGCGGGATGCGTACTTGTCCGTCATGATGTGGAGGAAACGGCGCAAGATAGCGGTGTAGAAGAACGCGTCCACGTCATCTGACATTCCGAGGAGCATCTGCACGCGTGTCGACCCGATCTTGTTTCGGACAACTTCCATGAAGGCATCGGAGTCTGACGTCAGCAACGACGCCATCGACAGAAGCTGTCTTTGGTTTAACCTTGAAGAGATCACCTCTTTAAAGTGTGCTCTCGTCAAGTTGTCTGTAATCATTAGGTTGAACAGAGGGTTTAAGCGCGTGTTTGTTCCGGCGTAGGCGCGTGGAATGAAGAATCCCGGAGGAGGAATATTGGTACCGGAGATTCCTTCTGATGAGGAACGGATATTTGGCAAAGCATCGTACATTGTCGACATGGAGAAGGTATTATCTGAGATTGCCATTAGTACTACAGGAATTATTAATCTTAATTAGAGAATCTGATTATGGAGAATTAAGTGTGAGAACTTTTTTCTGAGCGATTGTTAATTGAATCTGTGTGTAGAGGGGTTTAGTGATATATATTTATACTAGTTAGAGAGTCTTTGTTTTGTCGGTTAACTTTTAGATTATCTGTTTCTATTAGGAAAAGGAAATCTTATAGCTGGAGTTTTCCTTTTTCCATTTTTTTTACTATAACGTTTTCCTATTCAGGGGTGGATTCCGATAAATAATGAAATAATCATAGAACAAGAAAAGAGAGTGGGAGGAGGACCACAAAATATAGATGACTTATGGCCTTAACTAATATAATATAGTCTCAGCCCCCACCAAAACATTTCATAAGCCCCAAGACGAAATACAAAACAAAGTCCCTAAACACAGATTGGTAAATGAAAAACAGCATATTAATTTCATCTAAAACAAAACTCCATAGAATGTAAGTTGATTAGATCATACATTATTTGGTGCACTCTCAGAGAAACATGTCCACCTTGGAGCTCCTTCCAAATATGACACCATTAGGGACATGGCGAAGCTGGATCGGAGGGCCGTATATTTTTTGCTTTGGACAATCACCCAATATTGAAAGAAAAGATTCCAAGTTAGAGGTCGAGCTTGACATTAGCTAAATAAAGAAAATCAGGATGGCAACGAAAGCAAAGGTAGGAACTAGTAAAGGAACATAGTAAGATTACCCACCTCATTAGCTCCATAAATTATTTCCTCATTTGTGTACAGTCCTAAACTCAACAATGAAGATAAAGCTTGCAGTTCCAGTGAAGCACTAGTACAATTTCAAGCTACCATTGACTCTGTGAACTCTTCCTAAACGCCAAGGAACAGGTTTCCACCATATTTTCACTTTTCAGTCATGAAATCTAACTCAGCACCAACGTTGTGTTGGGCTAGTGGTAAAAAGGTTTGGGTATGTGCCCGTCCACCTTAGGTTCAATCCACGTTGAGAGGGACTATTTACATTGCTTGGGTTCCTGGCAAAGAGGTGAAAAAACACTTTTTTTTTTACCAAAAAAAAATCTAACTCAGCCGAATCTAAGACACCTGGTTCAGCAACACCATATTTCACATCTTTAGGACACATAGACCAAATCTATGAATATTTACGACAAACATAGAGAAAGATAATCAGAAAGATAAGAATTTTTTTTTTTTTAAGAAAGATAAGAAATTCATAAACAGACAACATCTGTTGTTGAAATACACAGACAACAGGTGTATGCTATATACGAAAAAATCCAAAATGACATTTTTTTTTTCGAAAGAGAGATTAAAGCCTTGCTAAAATATACTAGTTTGGATTTACATTTCATAGGGTGAGATAAGATCACCTCAAGAAATCCCAGTGATAAACCAGTAAAGCGGAAAGGATAAACAGTTGGCCGGCAGAGATATAAGCTGTTTCAACTCAATTAAACCATGTAAAGCTATCAACTGATTATTTTATTTAAACGAAAATCTGGCTCGGAAATGGATACGCATACAATTGGAGGTAAAAGAGGTATCCGGTCTAGGGATTTGGAGAGGTGAACAATCAAAATAAGGAGGCTTTTCCTTGAGATTCTACCATCGTTACGGTTTTTCTTCTTACAATGAGAATAGCTCGTCGGATCTACGTCGGGGAATGTTGATTAATTCGTTTGAAAGACTTTTGATATTTTCCGGCCATATAAAAGCGGGAAGAGGTTGAAATTAAAGAAGATGAATTGACCACAATAGCCCTACTCGACTTTTCTTTTACTTACCATCTAAAATGTACAGAACTTTCGGCCCAATTTGTGTTTTTATTGGCCTTTTAGGCGAAAACCCAAAACTCCAAAATGGAATGATACTATTAGTGGTCTGTTTTCCATTTGAAGCAACAAGCAACGAAACAGAGATAAACCTCTGTTTTTGCAAGTTTTTGCCTAAAATCTCTCACATCAACTTGTGAGATCTAGGGTTCTAGGAACTTGTTTCACCTTCTCTTCCACAAATAAACTAGGGTTTATAACCGCGGCTAAAGAGGGTGACAAGTGACAACAATGAATCAAGGTGTCTCTTTTATCCCCCATCTTTGTTCCTGATTCTTCGTCTTTGCAATGCAGTCCAGACATTGATATTATGATTTTCTTATGTTGAACAGGACATAATGCGGATTATTGTCTTCCGAAGTTCTTCAAAGTGTATCTAGCTGGTATATCCGGAGATGATATGGTAAAATTACACTTATTTCCACTCTGTTTTTAGGTTTGTTTTCTGGATTTTTCTTACAAGTTCGTTTGTAGGTGTGTCTAGTTGGGTTGAAACTTGTAGATGATTTTCAGGAAGTACCAGTTTCTTTCAACAGATGCTTACCAAAGTGTTTGCCTAACAACGTAACTATCAAAAGCATCTATGGAAAGATTTGGAAAATGGCCTTGAGGAAATGCGGTGAGAAATACGTTCTGGTTAATGGGTGGAAGATGATCGTAAAAGACGAAGATCTGGTCGGTGGAGACGTATTGGAGTTTGATTTCGATGGATCTCAGTGTTTTAACTTCTGTATCTACGAGCCTCGCACAATGTGTAAAAGGCTCAGAAGAAGTTCAGTGCGAGGTGAAGAAGAAACCAGAGCTAATGATGATAACGATGCTACTCTTGAGGATGTTGATGTTTCTGATCAAAGGCAGTATCTGGATGATCCCAACAATCCTTTCTTTCCAGTGACCCTAAATCCGAATAGGAGAAGCCAATTGGTAAGAAGAAGAAAGATGAATATTTAAGATCTTTTCACACTTCAACTTAACATCTTAATTTGGGTTATATGTTTCTACGTGGATATAAAATTCACTTTATGCTTTGTTTTATGATGTATGCAGCGCATACCGAGGAAGGTTATAACAGACTATGGCTTAAACTTCCCCGAGAATATAACTCTCGTCGATACACTCGTGAAAAAGTTCGGGAAATTGGCGAAGAAAATCAAGATTCAGTTGAATGGCAGTGTGTTTGTCAAGGGATATGGAGCTATACTCAGAAGGAATAACGTCAAGTCAAGGGACAAACTGATATGCGAGTTGAAGAAGACGGGTAGTAACAATATGGTTCACACAATCAAGTTCCACGTTATCAGTGAATGATCGATCATTTTGGACGAGTCTTATGCGTAGTTGATGTGAGTGGTACACCTATGTGATATGGGCTATGCCAGCTAGTCTTAGTGGTTATCTATCTTGTTAAGTCTTCAATTTAAATCAAGACTTTGTTGTGGTGTATTGAGTTCGTTTAATTCCTGAATCATCAGATGTATCGTATCTTGTGTTGTTTAGCTATACAAATATATCTCCTGATGTTCTCTGTGGCTGCAACAAAATGGGAAACCATTATCTTCATACAAATAGATTGCATTGTACTTAACATTGTTTGAACAAGGTCGTCCTTCCGGTCCGATTAATTTCGGAGACAATGTAGTAAAAATACAAATGGGTTTGGGTTTCTGTTTTGTTCTTAGCCCTCACTTTATGTTACAAATCAAAAGAAGAAGGGAAACCAAACAATGGCAAATATAGCGCAATAGTTTTGGGAGAAATCATCATAGTGGCCTTCCTCGGTCGGGTTCAAGTTATTCCAACTCCAAGGCTGTTTAGAACCTGCACGTTCAGGTAAGAAGAATGTTATTACTTACAGTTTGATATCAACTCAAAAAAACACTAGACAGAAGAACAGAAGACACGAGGAAAATAATGCTGCAAAACTTGGAAACTCTGCCTTATTCTATTCACTAATCAGTTTCTTTTAAGTTTAAACCATTAAGATTCATACTCTAGGGATCTTCCATCAAAATTTTCTTGTGGACTGTAAGGATAACATATTAAACAGGAGGAGGAAACTGCAGCTTTGTGTGCTGAGCAAAAAGATGAGTTGAATGATATTTCTTTCCAGAAAGTCATACCTTGAATTTGGCGGATGAAGCAGGTATGCCTATGGTGGTGGTTGTGAGCGGTTCATGAGATGGGGATGGTGTTGTTGAGATGCGTAATCAGATGGGTGGATGACATATAGACCGGGCATATTCAGATTGAGGAAGGGATGAGAAGGATGAAGCGTAGCAGTGGATGAAGAAGGCGGGCGTGTAGCTGATAGTGAGAATCCTGATGATGCTGCATTTGAGAACAGAGGCGATGCCGTAGCTGTTGTGGCGGTTCCACTACTAGACTGATCTTGCACTTGCCATGTCCTGGCTGGGAAGCTTTGATGAGAACGTGGCATAAAACCTTTCTCTGGTGTTCTTTCCTGAAGACCAAAAAATTGATTTTTTTTTTTAGCGCAGATGATTATTCATTGAAATCTTGAAGTGTTTTTCCAGTTAAATGATGCAAATATCATAAAATAAAACTAACAAGCAACAACATACAACTCTACTCAAAGGATATCACCCAGTCATGCTCAAGTATTTAACTGATCAAATATCACAACAGTAACCACCTGCTGAACCTCTAATTGGATTCACTTATAGCACAAATTATTCATAGGTTGGCAAAAGTTTGCTAAGTTTTAAAGTTGTCTATTTTGTTCTAGTTCTGGACAATTCTGGACAGAAGGTACAGAAGATTGTGCAAGTTATAAATGTGTGGCAGTGACACACAATTCGATATAAAGAGATGTTTGGTATGGTATTTACCATGGGTGAAAAGAACGCAGAAGGAAGGACATGCCGGTTAATAAGATGCTCAGAACCTCTCTTCAAGAAATTGAAAGACGTATCACATGTCGTTGCAGCCATGTGGTTCTCCATCTGTGAATATAGATTAAATGGAAGGACAAGAAATTCATGAATAAAGGAAGAACCATGAGGACTCGAGCTAGCTAATGGTAAAGTAGCTTTGAGTAGCAGATTGCAATTGGATATGGACACATAAACATTTCCCTAAAGGTTGCAGCAAATCGCATATATGAAAGTAAAGTTAAATATTTATTGCACTAGAGAGAAAAATGCACCTTGGAGTTCCTTCCACATACGATACTGTTAGGGGCATGGTGAAGCCGGAGACCCCTATCTTTTTGCTTTGGACCATCTCCCAGTGAAAGAGAGATTCCCAAGTTGAGGTCGAGCTTAACATTAGCTAAATAATATAAATCAGAAAACAAGTTAGTAGTAGCATATTGTGAGCAAAAGCTGCATAGCACTGACCAGTTTAACAAGCAAGGAATTGAGCACCAACTACATTACCTGCCTCGGGAGTCATCCGGGATGCATGAGGCTCAATTAAGGAAGCAGCTTCCCTTCCATTCCATTTTATGGCTGCCTTGTCACAAGCCCTAATTCCATAGGAATCTGAGCAAATTAATATTGCAAAATTTTCTAGTAGATCAACAATTCAGGATAATTCATCATATATAATTTACGATCACCAAGAGCATGCAGCTTAAAACTCAGATGACAATCGCTCCCAAGATAGATAAACTAGTATCATAGCCGTCAGAATCACAAATGGGTTTTCCTACTAATGGTTCTAACAGAAACTGTTTCACATGACCCAAAAATAACCAACTCTTCCTCTGAGGCATTTCACTCTTTTTAGCAATGATAGACAAGCACACTCAGACAAACCCGCAAAGAATATAGCATGTGTAAAATCCCAAAATTAGATCCGGGGAGAAGATGATTACATATTTCCATGAAACTGTTCCATTTGAGCTCCCCAATTACCAATCTTTTGCAAAGCAACTCCTTGATATCTCGAATTATTCCTTGAGAAACCAGAGCTCTGTCGCCGAAGTACTTGCACAACTTCCTCTTTGGAAAGGTTTGCCATCTGTGAAGTTCGAAAACCAGATAAGAACACAACAACGTATGCATGTCTTCATGGCATTTTCTATATATGTAATCAAAACCTGCTTGAGATCCTCTTCATAATCGCTGATAATGAAATTGATGTCAGCCTCCAGACCCCTGAACTTGACAGCAGCTCGATCATACGCCCTACACAAGTGAAAGTTGAACTTATTAAAATACCCATTTTCTTGTATCATAATGAAAAAAACCGTTGGGGGATCCAATTAGATCATACAAAACAACATCATCTCCAAAAGGCATTACCTAGCTGCAGCATGGGCAGTGTCAAATCCACCTGTTGAATTCAAAAGTTAAGCTTCATTAGAGAGTCAAGAGCACAGCAGAAATCAGCTGGAAGAGGGAAAAGCAATAGAACCCATACCTAAATAAACTTGTTTACCGCAATCCCTGCAACCAGGAAAATTTGACAAAGAGAAAACGATTAATACAAAATCTAAGTTCGAGCTTGGACCTGAAAGATAAACCCAGTTCGACTTAAGTTCTCTCACGAGGAACACATCAACAAACTCATCCAAGGCCTATCTAGAAGATAATCAATCAGAAGTAGGTTTACCAGATATGCGATTCCCATCTGCCTGTCCTCCGGTAGAAAGTGACGCCTCTATACTGCGAACTCTTTGACCTAGGTCCTCTCCTGCTTTTCTTCACCGGCTGCGAAGGTGGCTGCATCACCGGCGCAGAATCGCCGCCGGGAAAGTCTCCGCCTAGGTTCCCCCTCTGGAAGGAGATATCAACGGGGCACCTGGAACTTTGTGCGCTCGAATCCAGAAAATACATGCCTTCTCCATCGCCTTTAGCAACAGGGAAAAACTCCTTGGTCATCACCGCACTTCTTTCTTCTACTTCTTCTTCTTCTTCTTCTTCCCCTTTACCGCCTCCTCCCTTCAGTATTTCAAATTGAAACTTGACGGCGCGTGTGGAGCACAGCTCCTCCTCACCATCGATGCAGCTGGACGCCTCGGCATTGACTACCGAAGAGTTCGACGTCACCGATTCATCCATCTGATTCAAAATAGCACCAGAAACCCGCTTCACAGCAGCTGAATCTCGTCCGTTCTGAGTAGACTCAGCCGAGTCGACGTCGAGATTGAGATCCAGCATCAATCTCAAAAGTCAAACAAAAGCAAACAAACTTCTGAGATTTCAACACGAAGACCAACTATTTCGTCAAGCGCTTACACATTGATCAAAGCTATCCACACGGCCCTAATAAATTCACACTAATCCGACCAATAAATACAGCGATCGCCGTCGATTTGAAATGAACGGAGATCAGAAATCACATTTCATCGGAGAAAATCTGCACGGGTACCAAAGACAGTAAACGGAGATTAGATACTGAAATTGATAAAAACACGGCCAGGACTGGCGGCGGAGATAGAATAATTACAGAGAAGGCAAGCTCGATCACGACGGAGAGAGACAAGATTCAGAGAGGCATGGCGATGAGAGCTGCTCGCTAAAAGATTTGAAGAGAAAGGGGAATAGCTTCGCCGGACGAATAGATTATCGTCGGCACAAGGAAACGGGAATGATGGGACGTAAGCTGTGGTTAGTGGCAACAAAGGAACATATAAGATTATTTATTCGTTCCATCTTTCTCGGCAATTTGACACCGGTTATGCCGGTTTCCGGTTCCTTTGGGAAAAGTAAAAACGTGCTACTTGTAAAAGAAACATTTGAAGCATGATAATACATTTAGTAACTGCACTAAAAAGTAAAATCTATAGTTGTATATTTGTATGTATAGCTTTTAGTGATTTCTATACTGAATTTAATATAAGCCAGTAAATACTATATAGATATCACAAAAACGAAAAAGAAAAAACGAATCTACTCATTCACAACTTTGACGACAAAGCATTTGTTTTCATTTATGGGCGGGTCCTATATCTGCAGATATGTCTTGCTTACACCCAAAAAGGAAAAAAAAAACTATAAAAAGTGTGATAGAATATCATGGCTCAGAGTGTAACAAATGTGTTATGTTTTTGTTTTTAATCAACAATTACAGGCACTAATATAAATTACATCCGCTTAAAATGAAAGTAACTGATAAATAATACTAGACTTACTAGTACATGAAAAACCTGTTTTAATTGTATGATTATACTAATGCAGTACTCTTTTAGTGGCTCTGTTTTTAGTTTTTTTTTACATTTGACATTGTTTTATTTTACCTCTTACATGGACCGGTGCTTTGGTTGCATCTAGAGTTCGAACTCAGGTTACCTGCGAAATGAAAATGACCTCAACAAAAATATCTTTTCTTCTGTCCACACGAATCTCTTTTTCTTTCTAATGTTTATTTATTCAGTGGGGTAGGTCAAATGATAATTTCGACTGGCTTTAGCCGGTTGCCAAAAGTGGAATGTCAGAAAAATCTCGAAGATCATGATCTTAGCGAGTACAATGCAGCCACGTGTACAACAGAGGTTGAGCCCCAGCCATTCAACTACTCTCAGGTCAAAAACCTTCCTCATCTGTCTATCTGATCTGACGGCCCACGTCCGTTCTTCCTTTCCTGAAATTTAGGAATTTACATACTCCCACTTGTTTTGTTTCAATAGATAATCGGCAAAACAATTTTTTTATTTTGTAATGAATTATTTTTGCTCATACTAAAAAAATAAAAGAAAATAATTGATAAAGCTACCCTGTGCAAAAGCAGTTAAAGAATGTGATGTTACTGTATTTTTTTTTGGTCGTCCAATGTAATGTTACTGTATAGAGAATGGAAATTGAGCAACGAACGTTCGTTTTGATTTTTTTTTTTTATTATTTTAGTTGACTACAATTTCTTATTACGTTGAGATTTAATGTATATAGACGTATAATGGTGAGAGCCACTATAGTATGTTGAGTTGAGTCTCATATTTTAGTAAAAACAAACTTTCGAAAAATCTGAAAAACTATAAAATGATGGTATAATGCTGTACCGCTAATGTCTCACCAATTCTGTATTGACAATACAGTATTGTCTTTACTGAATGATTTCGTTAATAGACGGATACACGTTGTACTGTGGTTGTATAATGTTTCCAATCATCTTTTGATCAAAATAGGTATCGATACGACAATAGATGATGGTACAATATATAATTTTTGAAACTAAATATAGAGAAACACTCTTTGTTTAGTATTAGAAATATTAAGATGTTGTTATATTTTATATCCTATTCCTAGAGTCAGCTTCTTAAGATATACTATATCAATCGCATATTCTTAAAAATTATAATTATCTTAATTATAGAAAGCAGCCGAGGTTGAATTGAAAGACATGGACGCAGTCCTACGGTCCTACCCTTTAAAAGAAAATGTTTTTTTTTGTGTGTGTGTCAAACTCCATACCTAATTTGTCACAGCTAATATTATCATAGATGCCGACAAAGTCCATGACCATTTGGTAATCACTATATACAGATTGACCAATTATTTTGTTAGAAAATTAAATATTGTTTTTTGGTACGATGTGACACGTCAAGAACAAGTTGGCCATTTTTTGGTGCGATTATTAATTTTGGATATCATCGATGTCAACTCAATGGGTTAACTTTGGTAGCGTTTGATCATCCGGTTTTGGGTAATGGTGGTTAAAGACTCTTACATGTTCGGTTAAGCCCGCGGAATATAATTTTGTAAATCCTAAACCGACTAGGAATTACAACTTTTCAGATTATATAAATCGAGAGATCCCTATTTCAAAAACACACACAAAAAAGGAAGCCCTAGAGTATTTGATCGTCGTTTCTACGTTCTGCTAGAGAAGATGCCTTGGTCAGAACTTCACTCGGACGTCTTGGTGTTGATTTTGAAGCGTTTAAGCTATACAGATTTCGCTCGTGCAAAAACCGTTTGCTCAGGATGGAAAACCGCGTCGAGATTCTGCTCTCCTAAGAAAAACCAAACCCCATGGTTGATTCTCCACGACCACGAAAGCAACGAGGGACGGTTCTTGAAACTGTACAATCCGCAAGAAGAAAAGTTTTATCGAACTGAATATCTAGGCGACTTCGCCAAAGATCGTGTCTTGGCTACTTCGGGAGACTGGCTTCTGATGTTAGACGAGGAAGCAGATTTCTATGTATTGAACCCCTTCACGCGCGAGATCATAGATCTCCCATCTCTAGACTCAAACGCTACTGCGAAGTTCAAAAGAACTGGGAACTACACGTTCGACATAAGTTACCTTCGGTACGGTGAATGGTTCGAGGGAGGTTTCAGGGTAGGAGTTGGTAGTGCGGTTTTGTGGGTGGACGAAGTAACCAGAGAGTATTTTGTTAGTTGGACATTCGATGAACACACAATGGGAGGAGATTACATAGCTTATTGCAAGACAGGAGATGAGCAATGGAGAGAGATCCCGAGACGCGGTGGGTGTTTGGATATGGCGTTTATGGACAACAAGCTTTACATGTGTACTTTTAAGGGACGCATCAGAATCTTGGGTTTCGATGATTCCGGTTTAGCTAGAGACATCATAAACCATCCATACACTCTTCCCTTTGAGCCTGTCTGTCGGGATATCTCAAGAAATCCACGCAGTTGTCCCTTCGTGGTGAATAGTATGGCTCATGTCAAGGTTGGAATCAGACTTAGTGTCTCGGGAGATGTTCTGATCATACTGCGTGTGCGGTCTGGTGAAAGAAATCTGTTTGTAATGTATAAGATGGTTGGGAATGAGTGGGAGCAAGTGTATTCTTTGGAGGAAGAGGAAGCTCTGGTTTGGGATTTGAATGTTACTTTGCCTACCAAAGGCGTGACAGGAATCAAGAAAGACTCCATTTATTTCTGTCATGCTTTTAAGTATCGTCGAGAAGTCGCTGCGTTTGTGATGTCTACTCAGAGTCTCCAACCATTTGAACAACCTGAGCTTCTGCTTGGAGATGCTCGCTGGTTCCTTCCTTCTTTTTGTACTGCTGAGCAATGATCCCTGCTAGTGTAAGTTTCTTTTGTTATTTGAAAATAATTTTTATTTAAGCTACCGTAGTTAGTGGCTTTTTTGTTCTATCTTGATACATTTTTAGCTCCCAAATTTCCTGATGAAGGGATCTTTTTATTTATTTATTTTTTATTGCATATCATGTTATGGTAGTCACAAGAATGTTATTGGCTAAGACTGACCATAATGCTGGCTGCTGCTACTTTTTATGATGATCATACTCATTTTTTTTGTATAAACCTAGATTGGACATGATGGAGTGGGATTTTCATTTATTGATAAATCAGAATATTTTGGGAGTGGTCTTTAGATATGAAAGGGTTGAAACTAACATCTGTTTTATCTCTGGTCATGTGAGGTACAAATATCTCTCTAGAGAGGAAATTAAAGATGATTACATGACAAGGGAAAGATTAATCAGACTCGGAGTTAAGGTTTGGAGCTATGATTTAGACCGAGAAAGCATATATATATATAACACCGAGAATTGCATCAACAGTCGTTTCAAACAATAAGGATAAAATCACATAATGGTAGGATGTTCCAGTTGGCTTATCTTGCTTTGCTTCTATGTTCATCGTGTTCCTATTTTCTCAAGGTCCCCAATTTCTTTTCAATAACCAAATGCCTAAGCTTGTAGCAGAGTACAGATTGATGCGAGGATCTCCAACTAAAATTCCTTAGATATAGCATGTTTTTGATTTTTTTCACACCAAGTAACAAAAAAAAAATGATGCTAAATATATTTCTCCATTTTTAGCCATAACGTTGGCTTTTGAATATGATGTTTCAAAAATCTAGAGTGGCTGCTATTTCTTGATATGGTGTTTTGGGATCTGAAACATCTCCTAGAGTTTTGACTCGTTTTGGTTTGTTTCTCCGAAACACCCAGCTTATCGGTTTAGGTTTGTTTTGTTTTGGAATTAAAGAAAACACTACAAATTTTAAAGAAAACTTTCGATGAACGTTCTTGGTTTTCAAATTGTAACTCTTCTGCAACAAGCCTTTCTTACAAGATATCAGTAATTACCATAAAATAGAACCTAACACACCAAAATTTGAACAGTTTGACCACTGTGTAACAAGTTGGAGACAAATACGCACACAACTATTCTTTATGGTCAGCTAGGAAACTTAAATGGTCGGCTCCAAGATGTTGGCAATGTTGCTCCCGTGAGACCTACGCAAGAGGTGAAGAAAAGGCGTGAGCTTATGCACCAAACCTCCAAAAAGATCAACCCTAGACATCTTTTGCGTGGCTTTCAGTGCCTTGACCACCACGAAATTTCCAAACTCATTCCTCGCAAGCCTCATCAACCTGTCTCCTTCGCACTCCAAAAGCTCCATTACCACCATAGCCATTGACACCTCCGCATCCAGAAGCTTCTCTACTATGTAGCTTCCATACCTCTTGAACGACAGATCAACGCAATGGCCACGAAGACTAACCGCGACGTTGTGCGTGCAACGCAAGTCACAGAGTTTAAGCACATGTTGGACCACGAAGTTCCCTGAAGCGTCGTTGCTTAGGAAGAGAGCGTTTTGCGCGACGACGTCTAAAAGCAGATTTCTGTAGAAAGAATCATCAGCGTCGGTTATGATCTCGTTGAGCGCGATGCAGCCGTGTTGGTCACACGCTATGTCGAGCGCGTGGTGGAGAATATGCTCGTACATTGCATATTTCTTCTCCTGGTCGAAAACGACCATAGCTCGTATCGCCACGTAAGATGCGTACTTGTCGTTCATGATGTTGAGGAAACGGCGCAAGATAGCGGCGTAGAAGAACGCGTCCACGTCATCTGATATTCCGAGGAGCTTCTGCACTCGTCTAGACCCACTCTTGTTTCTGACTATCTCGACGAAGTAGTCGGAGTGTGACGTCAGCAACGACACGAGCAGCTGAAGCTCGGTTCGGTCGAACTTTGAGATCATCTCTTTAAACTGTGCCATGCCGCCTTCGCCGCTAGTCATTATGTTGAACAGCTGGTCTAGGCGCGTGTTTGTCACGGCGGAGGAGGAGGCGCGTGGGGAGAATCCCGGAGGAGGAATGGCACCGGAGATTCCTTTTGAGAAACGGATTTGGTGTAATGCATTGAACATGGTCGACATCGAAAAGGGACTATCGGTGATTGCCATATTGCTACAGAAATTAATATTAGAGAGGGATTAATAATCTGTGTGTGGTTTTGGAGTATAGTGTGAGAGATGTTAGAAACTTAGAATGATTGTTAAGTCTGTGGGGGTGGTGATATATTTATACTAGTTAAGGGTATTTTCTCAGCAACGATTATTTGCTTCTCTAAAAAGGAAAGTTATTTGGAGTTTCCTTTTTTTCTCTTTTCGTAACTATGATAGTTACCGTTAACATTAATGTGAAAAAAATGGAAACAGGTAGAGTTTTGTACAATGTACAACGTTTTACGAAAGGTCAATTAATATTTAGAGCCATGACAATAAAATTCATTAAGTATCATAAAAAAGGAAATTCTAGGAAAAAGGAAAAACAAAAAGTAAAGAACTTGCATAAAGCGATGCTAGTAATTTGTCTGTGTGTCCGACCCAAATAAAAGGACACTTACAATTTGAAGGTCAGATAAACAAATTTTTGTAAAGTTCAGGGATCTACTGAAAATAAAAATACCGAAATAATTGTAAGATCCACCGTGAAAGAATCGGTTTAATTGCATACCGAGATTTAGCTGTAACCTCCCAGGCTCCCGGCTTTTGATTTTGTCCACGTCACCAATTCGGAAGTGTGCAAATCACAGCGTGCACATCTGGTCCCACTTACACGTAAGCTAATTATGCCACGTCATCAACCCCTCCAAAATAATATCTTTCGACTTGCCCCAGCTTTACCCACTTGCGCCCATAGTCTCTCAAGTCTCAATCTTTTGATCTTCTCTCTGAGTTTTTTGGTAGCCTCAATTTCCTCACAGTCAACAACTTTTCTATGTCTTTTTAGCATTTTAATATTAGTAGCAACTGGATTCTGTGTAGTTTTGGTAAAAGGAATAGTATTAGATACGGAATCAGACGTATTGGATGATTTTGGAAACCTTTGATTTAGATTTAGGTGATTAAATGTTAAGCAAACCAGTTTAAGCAGTGAAAAACATATATCTGTTCTATTTCGTTGTATTTTGGTTTTCATAGTCAGATATGATGAGAGATTCTGGTGGTGGTGGTGTTGTTCTTCAGCTATGGATAAGCTTCAAGCCATAAAGGTTTGATTTTTATTGTTTGTTTTGTTTTGTCGCTTTTACAACCTGGTGATGTTTCAATTTTGTGCTTTAGTTCATTTCATATCATAGCTTATAGTTTGATTTTCTATCTGGGTTCTGAGGAATTTGTAGCAACTTGAGAAAGTAGGTGATCCAAGATCTGAGTTATATGAGAGAGAGCGTGTCTTCTAAACAAAGACGTGAATTTTATTGTGTTACAATTGCAAATTTATTTTTGAATATTTATTTTTTCTATGGAAAATGTCTGATGATTTATCCAACTTCGGTTTTCTTGTGATCTTCTTATGGAATGTTGTTTTTTCTTTTTCTTATTGGGTTGAGTTTTTGGTGAAGGGATTAAAATAAGGTTCGCTAAAGACGAAATGTGCAAGTGTTATGCCAGAGTAGAGGGGAAGTTTCTGCAGAATCTCAGATGTTATTTGATGCTGCTTCTATTCTATCTTGTTCACGGAGGCTGGTCTTGACACTGTCATTAGAAATTCAGTATTCTAAAAATGTGTTTCAATAACAACGAAGTGGCAAATGAAGTGGAAACCGAGAGGCAAACGTTTGGAGAAGATGAATCTCGAGTTCAAGATATTGCTGGAAATGCCAACAATTTGTTACAGCAGCAACAACAACAACAACCGTTAGCTCCGGTTGTGAAGTGGGAGAGGTATCTCCCGGTTAGATCGCTCAAGGTTCTTTTAGTGGAGAATGATGACTCGACACGCCATATTGTTACTGCCCTTTTAAAGAATTGCAGCTATGAAGGTTTTTTAATGGAACTGATCATCGTTGTTTACTAAATACACGTTGCTATTGACTCAATGCTGAAATTTGGCAACTATTTTTCAGTCAGTGCTGTTTCGGATGTCCTTGAAGCCTGGAGAATCCTAGAAGACGAGAACAGTTGCATCGATCTTGTCTTGTCAGAGGTTGTCATGCCTGTGAACTCTGGAACGGGTCTATTGTGCAAGATTATGAGCCATAAAACTCTCAAGAACATACCCGTCATAAGTACTTACTTAAATCCCCATTATATTGGCCTGATCTAGTTTCAGTATGTGATGCTCATTTTTGCGTAACACCTTTTGTAGTGATGTCATCTCATGATTCGATGGTTCTGGTCTTCAAGTGTTTGTCTAATGGTGCTGTTGATTTTCTCGTGAAACCCATTAGAAAGAACGAGCTAAAGAATCTTTGGCAGCATGTCTGGAGAAAATGCCACAGCGTAAGATTTCTGCTTTAACTACACGTTTCTACAAATTTTACTCAGTGCTGTTTCTTTTACTTATGCCTTTCTTGATATACCAGTCTAGCGGTAGCGGAAGTGAGAGTAGGATACAGAACAAGAAGTCAGCGAAAACTGAAAGCACTGAAGGGTCAGAAGACGATGCCAGCATGAGTGATGAAGATCACGGGAATGATAATGGGAGTATTGGTTTGAGTAACGGAGATGGTGGGAGTGATAACGGGAGTGGAACTCAGGTATTCTGTATCCATGGCGATAGATTATAACAATATCTAAGGAAATCTCTTTATGATATTTTTCTTTTAATTGGTTTTGAATTATAAAACTAGAGCTCGTGGACCAAAAGAGCCAGTGATATTAAAAGCACCTCGCCTTCATATCAATTGCCCGATGCACCCAATATGAACCTGGGAACCTATGGAAACAGATGGGAACGTTTTAATGAACTGAAGGAGGTTGAAAATCAGAATGAACAAAGAGGTAAGAACACAACCTCATTAGTCAATCCTGTGTAGCCATTCCTGATATTCTCTCTGCTTACTCATTCAAAATGACGGCTTTAGGTGATGTTGCAATAGGCATGGGATTGCAGGCAGGAATGTGTATGAGTACGAAAGCTGAAGAACCAGGAAGTCTGGAAAAGGATGCAAAATATTCTATTCAAGCTTTGGAGAGAAACAATAGTGACATGCAAAACTGCTCTTCTGGTAATTCACAAGTAGAAAGCAAAACACCTTCATCTAACCCTGAAGATTTGAAAGGGCTCGATTTGAAATCGCTCAAGATAACTCTGACAAAACCAAGAGAGGCTGGAACATACAGAATGGGTGATCGAAGTGTTTTGAGGCATTCAAATCACTCTGCATTCTCAAAGTAAGTTCTTGACCTCAACTGGAGAAGAAATGTCAAACCCGTGACTAATTTGGAGCTATTGTCTCATGTGTGACATGCAGATACAATAACGGTGCTACCTCTGCTAATAAGGTATATTGTCTACGATGGTTGGTGTTGTCTTTGAAATCTATGCTGGTTTCATCAAAAGGTTTAATTTTTACTGAGTAGGCTCCAGAGGAAAATGTGGGAAGTTGTTCTCCTCATGACAGTTCCATTGCAAAAATAATGTGTTCCGGTTCGAGCAGTGATAATCCTTTGAATCAGCAGTCTAGTGGAAGCGACCGGGCTGCACAAAGAGAAGCTGCTTTGATGAAGTTTCGCCTTAAACGAAAAGAGCGATGTTTTGAGAAAAAGGTATCTCTAAACAAGCTTATGCTCTCTCATTTCGTGGGACGAAAGTTATCGCATGTATTTGTTTGATGTGTTTTGTTTTAGGTAAGATACTATAGCAGGAAGAAACTAGCTGAGCAACGGCCTCGCGTCAAGGGTCAGTTCATTCGCAAGTAAGTTAAAATCCCTTGAAGAATCTCCCTCCTCCTCAAGGATCTTTCAAGTTTTGCAAAAAGTTCCTAATATAGTGGAATGTACTCACATAGATTTATGCTTTTGTAGGAGCGATGAGTCTAAATCAGGAAATGAGTGTCCGAGTAGTGACGACAGTTGAAACAACAAAATTGGTTTAGAAGATCTGAAGAACAAAAGAAAGTTTCACAAAGTGGCATTGTATCTGTATTCTGTAAGAGATCTACTCTCCCTTCAATGCCTTTTGGATACTTTGGTTATGTTTTTAATAATATTTTTCCCCCATTTTACCATGATAATAATAAAAAAATAAGATTATTGCCATAAGAATTTCATTGTGTTTCAGTAAGTAGTTTTTTTTTTAAAATCGTGTTTCTACAAAAAAAAAGTTAATGTTGGTTTTGTTCTCTACAATCAATCACTTACTCACTAATCCCTGATTAATATATTTTGATAATTATTGAAAAGTAGTATCTTCTTAGAAACTTCAATTTTCGCTTGATAGTGTAACCCTGAATTTTCCCATCAACGAGGCTAAAAAAAAAAAAAATTTTCCCATGAATCTAAAATGTGTATAATTTAATTTCATAATTTTGTTTTTTAAATGAATCCGTTGAGCCGTTCTGTTAGAACGCATAGGCTCTTGTATATATATCCTCTCCGCTAAATCATTTAGTACTCATCATCCCACTCTCTCTCCCTCTCTCGCTAGTTTTCTCGCAGAGAGTTTCTTTGTTTAACAGTAACTTTTCCGGGAAAATCTTTCTCGGGAAAGAAAAAAGAAAGTCTCAAGAAAGGTTTATCTCCGTTGATCGTTACGATGAAGTTGAAAAATCTCTTGTGTTGTTTCAAAGGAAGCTCAAGCCAAGTGGTGCAAGAACCACCGGAACCACCTGAACCACCGGAACCATCGGATTCGGATCCATCGGAAGCAACGGATTCATCGGAAAGTATCAACGGCGAGGACGACGAAGTAGATGAGGAACACCCATTTGGCAATAACGAGTTCCTCAATAACGCTTGGCGCCACAATGTCGAACTCCCAGACGATCGTTATCCTCCAGGTTCCGTCTTTGGTTTCTCTCTTTCCAATCTTCGAGTTTCTTGTACCACAAGCACTCTGTTTCTTATAGTTACTTGCGTTTGAATTACAAGTAGTTTTGATCTCGTTAACTTTTACGCTACACATTCCTGCAATTAATCGTATTAGAGTTGATCTTGTTTTTCAAAAAAGTCTGGATCTTGTGAAAATTAACCGATTGAACGTCGTTCTCTGATTTCCTATGCCACTAGCACTCTGTTTTCTGAGACTTCTTCGATTTGAATCATAACAATCGTTAACTTCTACTGTATACATTCCTGCATGTAATCGATTAGAGTTGTTTCTTGTTTCCGAAACAAGCCTGGATCTTAGGAAGTTATCCGCGAGTGATTTATTTAGGGTTCTTGTTCATCGTTAACCTTTTAGTAATTCATTTGCAGGTTCGAGTCCACCTCTACTTTCCCATTCTGGAGTTACGTTTCGATGGCACGAGATCCTGGACGGAACCCTAAACCTCCGGGACACTAACTTTCTCGGTCGAGGAAACTTCGGTCGAGTCTTTCGCTGCGACTTCCCGAGAATCAATAAGGTGTGAACCACTTTCTTGTTAACCAAAAGTCTTCTCTTTTATGCTCCAAAACCGAAACGCAGTCGTTAAGTTAAGAACAAGTTTGTTTCTTTATTAGGTCGGAGCTGCAAAGATTCAAGACATACAGAACCCACAGGCTCATCCTGAGTTCGTAGCAGAGATCACAACGTTACACGCAGCTAATCACCCAAATGTGATCAAACTTCTCGGCAAATGTTTTGCTCCTGAACACCGTGTCATCGTCTACGAATTCATGCCTAAAGGCTCTCTCGACCACCTCCTCTATGGTAAAAACAAACTCCTCCAGAGATTCTGATTTAGTTTTGGTTACCCCTCTCCTTGATTAAACCTTTCTGTTTTGTTTGTAGCGCACATGCCGGGTCCGGGTCTAGAACAGGAATATCAGGTTTTGAGTTGGGAGACGAGGATGAATATTGCAGTGGGTGTAGCCGAAGCTCTGGTTTATCTACACGATGGGATAAAGATGATTCATCGAGATATCAAGGTCGGGAACATCTTACTTGATGAGGATTTTGTGCCGAGGCTGACAGATTTTGGACTGGCGACTAGAATCCTTGTAGATTCGAGAGGCGATGAGCAGCAGAGGAATATCGATCCGGTCAAGGGAACTCCGGGATACATCGCACCAGAGACAGAGCAGCACGCTTTGGTGTCGAGCAAGTCTGATGTCTACAGCTATGGAGTTTTCTTGTTTGCGCTTTTCACTGGAAGGAAAGCTTATGAGTTTAACAGGGTCACACGGGTTGAGAAAAGACTCACTAATTGGGTATGACCTCGAAACTTTTTGACTCTAGGGTTTAGTTTCTTTTTTCATACGTTCCGTGTTCTGCAAGTAGTATATAAATTTTGGGTTTTTTTTTCCTTGGCAGTTGAGACCAGTATGGAGTAGAGAAGAGTATATGCCTCTGGTTATTGATGTTGCGCTTGGTAACGATTTCTCAGTTGAAGGTTTGGCCAGATTGTTTCAGGCTGCCAGGATGTGTACCGATCCACATGTACATCAACGTCCTGATATGCGTGTTGTGGAGTTGATGGTTCGTGAAGCTGCAGCCCACGAGGTCCCAGAGAGGCCTCCGGTGACTAGGAGTCTTTCGATTTAACAAGTTCCATCAGGCGGTTTTATATAGGGTGTGAACTCTTTTTTTTTTATAGGTTTTCAGAAACATATGATACACTTGGTGTTTGCAACTGTTTCTACGATTTGAGACGAGATTAGGGTGTGAACTTTTGAGACAATGCCATCTGTAAATAGGTGTTAATCAACGTTTGAGATCTTTCGCTTTCTTTTCTCTGTTTTGAAACTTTCTTAAAATAGGAGAGAAGCTGAGGGAGATGAAAAACAGAACAGAAAAGTTCTTACCTTTCGGGATTTTCATTTGATCCTTAGTCTTTTCAAAACAATCTTTATGATTCCAAATGCGTAGATTTGTATTCAAATTAACCGGATCGGATCGGATCATGTAAAGGTCTAGGCTTTTGATCTTATAGAACCGCGAGAAGCCTCTTGCTACAAATCTAGCCCTCTTTGTTGGTATTGAATCTATGTGCAGCCGTTGATCTAATGGAGGAAGCATCAACATCGACATTAGGGCCAATGGCTGCGAAACCCACCGTTGTTAGGAAGACAATGGCGAAGCAGCTGACCGGAAAACGTGAAGATTCACCGCTTCATTTGGCTGTAAGACGCGGAGATTTCTCTGCGGTGAAGAAGATTCTGAGTGATCATATGGAATCAGATGAGGAACTAAGAGAGGTTTTGCAGAAACAGAACCAATGCGGTGAGACCGCGCTTTACGTGGCGGCAGAGTATGGCGACGCCGAGGTGGTTGCAGAGCTGATCAAGTACTATGATTTAGCCGATGCAGAGACCAAAGCTAGAAATGGGTTCGATCCTTTCCACATTGCTGCTAAACAAGGCGAATTGGGTATGACTTTTGTGAAATTTCGATCCAAAATGATAAAGATTCATTCTTTGATTGATTTTAATGATTGGGAAGATAAGTTATCTAAGAATTTGAAGAAAGTTTCACTCTTTGTTTTATCTTAAGAAATGGGAAGGAAAAAAAAGAGCTAAATATATGATGAAAGTTTTAGCATTTGTTAGATTTAAAGAACACATAATGAAATGTTCAATCTTTGTTTGATTAAATAACGAATTCACTTTGAGGGAAGTTGAAATCTTTTTAACGTTTATAGAGGTTTTGAGAGTACTAATGGAGGAACACCCGGAGCTAGCAATGACGGTGGACTTATCAAACACGACGGCTCTACACACAGCGGCGGCACAGGGACACGTGGAGGTCGTTGAGTATCTACTAGAAGCCGCAGGGAGTAGCCTAGCTGCCATCGCAAAGAGCAACGGGAAAACAGCATTGCACTCGGCGGCTAGGAACGGTCACGCGGAAGTGGTAAAGGCAATTGTGGCGGTTGAACCAGACACGGCGACAAGGACTGATAAAAAAGGTCAGACGCCACTTCACATGGCGGTCAAAGGACAAAGCCTTGACGTGGTGCTTGAGCTAATGAAGGGACATCGCTCGTCGTTGAATATCGTTGATTCTAAAGGGAACACTGCGTTACATGTTGCTACTAGGAAAGGTCGCACTAAGGTACGTTCTTTCAATTGTAAACTCTTTGCCTATATGCGTTTTGAACCCTATTTGGATTCTTGAAACAAGAAATCGAGTTTTAGCTGACATGTTAAGTTAGGTTTGAAAAATATACATTTATTGAGACTCTAATATGTGTGGTTGCAGATTGTGGAATTGCTTCTAGAGAACAGCGAGACGAGTACAAAAGCGATAAACAGAGCTGGAGAAACGCCGCTTGACACCGCCGAGAAAACTGGCCACCCCGAGCTCGCGGCGGTTCTCAAAAACCGCGGAGTTCCCTCAGCTAAAGCCATCAACAACACTACTCGCCCAAACGCAGCGCGTGAGCTCAAACAAACGGTGAGCGACATCAAACACGAGGTTCACCACCAGCTAGAACACGCTCGAGAGACGAGGAAACGCGTTCAAGGAATCGCCAAACGCATAAACAAAATGCACGTCGAAGGTCTCGACAACGCCATTAACTCCACCACAGTCGTAGCCGTTCTAATCGCCACCGTCGCTTTCGCCGCCATTTTCACCGTCCCTGGACAATACGCCGACGAGTTGAGTTCACTCTCTCCTAGACAAACTCTCGGAGAAGCGAACATCGCAGATAGACCCGCGTTTGCGATCTTCTTCGTGTTCGACTCGATCGCGCTTTTTATATCTTTGGCGGTTGTGGTGGTTCAGACATCGGTGGTTGCGATTGAGCACAAGGCCAAGAAGAATATGATGGCTGTGATAAACAAGCTAATGTGGTTAGCGTGCGTTTTGATATCGATTGCGTTTTTGGCGTTAGCGTTTGTGGTGGTTGGTGAAGAGGAGCGGTGGCTAGCGGTTGGAGTGACGGTGTTTGGTGCGACGATAATGCTAACGACGATTGGGACTATGTGTTATTGGGTCATTATGCATCGAATCGAGGCTTCCAATGTCAGAAGCGCGAGGAGAGAGTCGATGGCTAGATCGAGACAATCTGGATTGTTGGATTTTTCTGGGATTTTGACCAAGAGAATGTATGCTATCTAGTATCTAGTGATTTAGAGACAAAGTGCATGTGTTACGTTTCGATGTTGAAGCGTGTGGAAAAAGTAACCGAAGTTTTTTTTCTTTTTATAATATGCATAGTAATACAAAGCCTTTGCTAACTCTTTTTTCAAAAAAAAAAAAATCCCTAATCTAGAAATTATCAAAGTTTAAATTAAAAATCTTGGAAATAAAAATTTGCAGTGGGTGCTATAAAATATCAAATTGGCATCACTATGATATTTTAAAAACCCGATTGGTCAATGGTACTTGGTACATATAAAAGTTATCTCCTGCAAAAGACATGGATTAATATTTAATATTAATATATATGTTCAAAACCACAAAGAGACAATAATAGGATGTAAATAGACATATTTTAAGTCTCAATACCAAAGATAACCATAGAAATAGACATCCCAATAGACATTGATGATTGTTTTAAAAATATACAAAAGGAAATGAGAAATGATGTCAACATCAGAGATGAATCATGGTGACATTATGTCGCCATTTATGTAGTCACATTCACATATCCTAATTCCTAAAACCAAGAAACAGAACAAGTGCATTTCCCTCCTTTTGTCTTCTTTCTTCCATGGATTCTTCTCTCCTTCTTCCTCCTCGATGGTCCGATCTTCCTTTAGACCTTCTTGAGCTGATCTCCGACCGCGTTAACGACGACTCATCAGACACCGTTGTTCTCCTCTGTCTCCGCTCGGTATGCGCCACGTGGCGTCTCTCTCTTCCTCTCTCCGACAATAACAATAACCCTTTGTCTAAATTTCCAATTCTCCTCCCTTTCTGGTCAGCTACACCTACATCTTCTTCTTCATCCTCTGGTTTCTTCATTCTGAAACAGAGCAGTGTTTACAAACTCGAAGCTCCACATAAGACTTTGAATCCGAAAAGCTGGTTGGTTAAGCTTCAGGAGACATCTCCAGGGAAAATGCGAGTCTTGGATCTCTTCTCAAACGACAGAATCTGTTTCTTACCAGAAAAATTCCCGGAAAATATCGATTTGCAAGAATCTCATGTGAGATTGGTTCGTAGAGCTTACCGTATGGAGTACGCAAACAATGGCGGTGGTGAGATGTCTTCTTTCTGGTCATTGAATTCAGACAAAGTGGTGATTCTTTCTTCAGGGGGAGCTTCAGCTGTAATGGCGATTCACAGTGGCGGGAAATTAGGGTTTTTAAAAAGGGGAAACGACGAAAGATGGAGAATTTTGGATAATTCGTGGAATGTGATCTACGAGGACATAATGATGTACGGAGAGAACTGCATCGTTGTGGACGATATGGGCAAAACCGTAATTTACGATGTGGATTTCAATGTTTCGGATTTGGCTGAGGGTTTAGCCGGAGGAGGCGGTCACAAGAAGCATCTCGTGGAATTTCCTGGCGGAGAAGTTTTGCTCGTGGACAAGTACGTGAAACACGTTTGGTGCAAAACGGCGTTTTCGAAATCTGCGGTGGAGTTTAGAGTGTATAAGCTGAAGAAAGAAGAGAAGCGATGGGAAGAGGTGAGAGAATTAGGAGACGTGGCTCTGTTCGTCGGAGAAGATTGTTCTTTCTCCGTTCAGATTCCTGCCGGAGATTTGGCCGGAGGTGGTTGCATATTCTATAGAGATTATAGGAATGGAGGAAGGAGCAGAGGGATTCGCAGTGACGGTGATGGCGTTTTCAATGTGGAATACGAGACGCAGGGTGATCTCGTGTTTTCATATAAAGCCCAATTGATTAGGCCCATGTTCTAAGTTGGGCCTCCATATTCAAAGTGTTGATCGTATCATACCATGAGAATTAAGACAACTAGACAAGTGTTTAGTGCAACACGATCCACCCAAACTAAATTTATATGTGGTGCTAAGTAATTTATCCAAACCATATTATATGTGTGGTAAGTGATTTTTCTTCCTTAGTGATATATGAAAGTTTTGAAACATCTGACTGCATTAAATAGATTTATAACTACATACACATTAAAAAATGAAAGAATTTTGTATACTATATATGTTTAACATCCATGAACAAATGGAATGCAAAGTTAATGAACGTGTATTGATGAGTTACATACTTACATTGATGATGATGATTACAACATCTAACGTTACATTTGCCATGAGAGAGAGGTAACCAAAGTTTTCAATTGGTGAAATAAACTACATTGTTGGAAGAGAATCCACGACACAACTTAATGCTTTGGGCCACTATTGCCTTCCCAGTTCCCACAACATTTCTTTTTTGACCATATCATTTCAAACTTTAAAATTTATAAACCTTTTTCAGAAAGAAAAACTTTAGAAATAATCAAAAAAATTTCAAAAATATGAAAAGATGTAGTTGGTAGCAGAACACGTTTGAGCTTGACATTGATTAAATTTTATTATAACCTTACACATACAAACGACAAAGTTTTTGTTGATTGACAAGATACAAGAGATAAAATCCAAGTGATCGTATATGCTTGCTTTTGATCAATCAAACTAATAATTCTAATATATATGAACAGAGAATCTAAAGTCTAAACTTCGTCCTCCGGCTTTCAAGTCCGTTTGTCCCCCGGTCAGATACTGCTAGATCGGGCTGAACCGATCAATTAAACCGGAACGACCAAAAAAGGTCCAATAAGAAAACCAAAGTAGAGATATACTAGATGTACCAAAATCATTCTGATCAGATCTTATATAAGCTGTATTCTGATTATATAATCTTTCACAATTCAAAAGATTGGAAAACGAAATCTAAATCGATAATATGATTGATTTAGTAAATGCCAATTTTCAACGGTAAAAAGTTTGTTACCTTTCGGTTTCGCGAATTCAAATGTGCATGTTTACTTATATTTTATTCTGATGTACATACGTTTGTGTATTTGTGAGATAAAAAGGAGAGCACATGGAGGCAATGATCTATCTATCTGTAAAAGAGACATAAAACAAGTAACTTTTCTTCAGGTTTTTCAATAATTTTTTCTCACTCGCCGTTGCGATTGTATTTCTATTTTTCTATTATCTCAGATCCAAAGTCCTCTCATTTTCTTGGATTCTGATTCTCCGATTTCATTTTTCTTGTGGGGAAGTCTGCTCCTTTGTTTACTACTCTTTTGTATTCCCAAGAAAACAAATTTCCAGATTTTCTTGTCTGTTCTTAGCTTCTTAGTCGAAGAGTTTTTGTTTTCCCAATTATCTCCCTTTCTTGTTTGTTTTTGTTTCAATTTCGAGATTTTACGGAAACACACTGTTAATTTTCCCGCGGAAAGTCTCTTGGTACTTTTCCCGGGAATCATAAATTTCACGTTTCTTTTTCTCCAGAAAGTTTGAGAATTTACTTCTTCAATGGCGTCAAGAGAAGTATCAACGATGATCAAACAAGGGTTTATCGCAGACCCTTCTCTCTCTTTTTCTCCGTCAAGAATCACATCTCCGGCCAAACTCTCCACCGCCTCTCCTCCTGCTCCGCCTCCTCCACCGCCGCCGCCAAACGAATCGACCCACTCGATCCCGACTCTTTTCGACATGATGTCAGAGGAGCACAACCGCGAGCCGCCACGGAGGAAATCTCACGCGCGCGTGACTCAGATCCTGACGGAGTTCAAGAACGGCGTCGTTTACGGCCACAGCCTCGGACCAAGCAACGTTAAGCTGAGTGTGGTGGGTAAAGACGGTTACAGAGTCACCATGGATGTTCACAGGAAGGTTTTATCGGAGAAGAGCAGGTTTTTCATGGAGAAGATGAATTCTAGAAGAGAGAAAGGAGTTTCTCACATGGTGGAGATAAGTGAGTGTGATGATGTTGAGATCTACGTAGAGACTGTGGTTTTGATGTATAGCGATGATCTCAAGAAGCGATTGATCGGTGAAAATGTCATCAAAATCTTGGCTTTACTCAAGGTATATCATCCAATTCGATCCTGATAAGTGCGCTCTTGCTCTCATTTTGCTTTGGTTTCAAACTTTCATTGTGTGAATCTCATTTTCTTTGTAGGTTTCTGCAGCTATATCGTTTGATGAAGGGGTAATGTCATGTTTAGAGCATTTGGAAGCTGCTCCTTGGTCAGAAGATGAAGAAGAGATTGTTGTGTCTTGTCTCGAAGAGCTTCATCTTCCTGATGATTCAGCCACTCTGATTCTTCAGAGAGTTTCATCTGAACCTTCGACTTCCTCGACGAGAACTAGAACCGATGATATCTTCTTGAAACTCCTCACCGGTGTTCTACAAGCCAAAGATGATAAAGCTCGGCGAGAGATGAAAGTTTTGATCTTTAAGTTGCTGAGAGAAGAAGCTGATCATGATGTCTCTAAAGACGCACTCTACGGTTTGTGCCATCGATGCCTCACGTCTCTTGTCCTTTGCTTATCTGAAGTGACCACACAGATGAATGATCCCGGGAAAGACCGTGGTGCTCTGATGGGAGAAATCGCCAGAGAAGCTGATAACATGCTGTGGATGGTAGATATACTGATTGAGAAGAAAATGTGCGATGAGTTTGTGAAACTATGGGCGGATCAAAAGGAGCTAGCGAATCTTCATTCAAAGATACCAACGATGTATAGACACGAGATAAGCAAGATCACGGCGCAGATATGTGTTGGTATCGGTAAAGGAAGGATCTTGGTGAACCGGGAGACTAGGTTTGCGGTTTTGAATACATGGTTAGAGGCTTTGTATGATGATTTCGGGTGGATGAGACGGTTATCCTCGAGAACTCTGGATAGGAAAGTGGTCGAGGATGGACTCAGCCAGACCATATTGACCTTGTCGTTGAGACAACAACAGGTGATTCTGATGAAATGGTTTGATCGGTTTCTGAGAAATGGCGATGATTGTCCAAATGTTCAACGAGCGTTTGAGGTGTGGTGGAGAAGAGCTTTCATAAGACAGGTCTTGGCAGAGCCGGATGCATCGCAGCTGCAGATTACACTCTACGACTAACTCACAAAAATAGAATAAGATTGCGACTGTTAAATGTCAAATGTTCTTTTATATTTTTTGGGGGTAAACTGTTACTATTTGTGACTTTCAATGAGACGCAAAGATTCAAAAGAAAGTGCCTCAAAGATATTCTATTGTCTAAAGCAATAATCAGACCAGAAAGAAGAAAAGAAACTCAGGGAAAACCACCACCTTTTCTCCTTTGCTTAGTCGTTAGTATGCAAATTGGGAATTTGAACTAGAACCCGAGAATTGGTTGCATCTGGGCCGATCTTGCATTGCTTGTTATCTATGTATTCAGCGGTGTAAACTGCAATGAAACATGGTCTCTGCCTTTTCAAGAGATGATTGGATCAGCACCATATTTCAGCTTTGGCAGATCATCGGTCCTGTTGAGTAACATTAACGGCAGATTTAGTTTAAAACGGAGGAGATTAATATGGACTAAAATGGTATTTGGTACCGGAATCTCTGAAGAGAATGAAAAAAACTATTAAGCTTAGGCATATGTCTAACGTTTACTTGGGCTCATGAAACAAGGTGATAAGTCGCATAAGTCTATTAGAGCACTCAGCATAAGCAAACTTCACAACCCTAAACCCAACAAAATAAAAAGAAAAACGAAGGAGGAAAGAAATCTGACCTTTGGAGGACTTTGAGTATTCCAGTTCCGAGCTTCATTGGTATGCCCATAATGACACATTCTGTAACTCCTTCTATGTTATCAACCTTTCCACTAACTGCTGCACTAAATAAATGATCTCCAGTCCTCTCGAAAGATGCCTGCATCAGCACACTTTTATCCATCTTCTGAATCCCGGTTCTTTGTATCCCGAGAACCTCCCCCTGATCAAGAAATTGAACCGTAAACATGGCTGTAGCGGAACAGGTGATTAATAAAGATCATAATAACAGATTCAAGTATCCTAAGAACTGACCCGGTAAGTCATGACATCAGCTAAAAGCATCATGTGACGAATGTCTATACTCATGCCATGGTTTCCCATAACTGACCCTATTTCATCAATAATTGTGGTCCTTGCAGCCTCAATTCCCAGTGTTTTGCTCACTTCCACAATATTGTTGCTTGTAGTAGTTCTCCCATTGATTCCCGGAGTCCCCATCACTGCCAGGAGGTTTGTTCTGAAACATATACCAAGCAAAAGATTCATAATCTAGGACAACCAGAAAAGAGAGAGAGCACATATTGTCAATATTGCTATCCATCAAAGTCCAGAGTATTTGTTCATAAAGAGATTCCATTTGGTCATGTATTTGTTCATAGACAGGCATTTTTTCTGTGTAAGAACGTGGAAAACTGACAATTCATATCAGTGGCTTACCAAAACAGAAACAAAGACTGTCTAAATGAACTGAATCAACAGTTCTAAAAAACAAACCATACCCAACGGGGTACATGAATTATCTCCTAAGCTAGCACTTATGAGATTAACTTACGGAAAAAAATTAAAACAGAGGACAATCTCATATCTTGAAGCTCGAGAAAACTTACCCCTCCACAAACAGTTTCCACCTTTTCTTCCCATCTATCTGTTTCTTTTTATCTGTATCTTCTGCGACAACAACTCGCTCAACTGTTTTGATCCCCTATCATAACAGTTCCACAGAATGAATTCTCGCCGTCAAAGAAACAGAAATCATAGTAAAGTAAGAAAATTAGAAAAACATTGTAGGGGTTCAACGGATCTCACATTGACAATAATATTTGGCAGCACATTCTTCAGATTGTGAAGACCAAAATGAATCCCACTTTTATCTCCCACGGGAGTAATATCCAATCCTGAATCTAAAATCCTGATATTCTGCACAATTTACATTGCAAAGAGACTTAAGACCTGTGTGCACCAGAATGAACACAGAAATAACATCTAAGGACCTTACATCATCGTTCAGTTTGATTCTGGGAGTCTTCAGGATGGAGGTTTTAACCGACCAGGGGCTAATAGACAAACATGCCTCCTCGATTCTTTTATTGTCAAGGATTATTCTCACTGATGCTGATGTTGAAGTCATTAGCACCTCGATACTCTCAGCAACCTGGTCCATAATTCAAGTGGGTTTTGACAACCTGATTAGTAAAAAAACTGATAAACAGAAATAGTATCTAACGGGACGGAGCTGGACCAATGATCCAATTGTTGATATTTATAAAATGCCATCAGCTCGCAATATGGACTTAAAACACGTAGCAGCGACTATCAAAGGTGAATATGTACAATAATTCAGATGAAAATGTAGAGGAAAGAGAACCTGTCCTAAAGTAGTTTTTTCGATGCGTCCTTTCACCCATCGTGCACTAGTCAATTCCAGGGGGTTCTCAAGTTCTGCAGAGATGACAGGTGTACTTATATTTTTGGAAGCATTGATGATTTCGTTGATTCGAGGGACTCCTTGTGTGATATCTGTACCAGAATCAGGAAAGCAAAACATCTAACTACTCATATGTGGTCCTAGGCACTAGTTTCGTAGTAAAATTCTAAAAATAAGCATATTCAACAAGGATACTCATGCTCGCAACTCCAGCAAAATGAAAAGTTTTCAAAGTCATTTGTGTCCCAGGTTCTCCAATACTCTGAGCTCCTATTGTTCCAATTGCAGTCCCAGCTTCAATTGTTTTTTCCCGGTAGCGAGATACACAAATTTTTACAAATACCTGCATATTTATATTTATTAGATGCAATATTTCATATATTGTCCATCATAAAACACCACAAGAAAATAAGAAAAATATCTTCAAATTGTATAACTGAAGATGAAAAATATCTACTGAATAGAACAGGTGTGATAATTTTTCGTCAATTGGATGTAGCTAATAATATTTATCCCATATTTTATAATCAAGGACAGGCACAAGGAATACTGAGATGAAAAATGCACTGAGTATCTTTCTTCTTAAAAAAAATTAAGACAAAGAAAGTTACCTCGATTTGCTTATCAGTCACACCAGATGCTTTATAGAAAACCTGGCTCGGGCTTGTAGACCTTAATCCGAGCAAAGAAAGAAATTCCCGAAGAGATTTCACAAAGGCGTCAGTGCAAACCCGACTTGTATCGTGTCTAACTAATTCTTCTTCAAACTTTTGCAACAATTCTTCTGAAGAAAGAAAACTGTGGTGTGATCTAGGAGGACATGTGGCCTGCAAAATGCAAGTGCCAATTGTTATAAAACTCAAAATACGAGAGACCAAAACCAGTATACAAAATAGTAAAAGCACCTGAATTTTCAGGAATAATCTATCAAAATTTAAAGGCGCTCCATCCTTTCCTTCCATTAGTACTGGGTCCATCCCATCATCCCCATAAGTAAACTGAAGTATGCAACCGCTGGCATTTCGTACTGTGTTATCATAATGGACTAACAGATCTTCCAAGGCTTTCATCAGTCTACGAGACATGTAACCCGTACTGGCAGTTTTCACCTGCAATAGACAAGAATATCGTTACAAAAGGTGGAGCTTCATCTTCTGTGCACATGTTAAAACCCTGTCACCCTTTGGAGAACCATCATGGCTCTCTTTCTATGAGCAACGTTTTCATGTCTTCCAATGGACCAAAATGAAATAAAAAAAGAAGGTTTATGCATACCGCTGTATCAACTAGACCTTCTCGTCCTCCCATAGTGTGAAAGAAAAATTCTGTGGCAGTTAGACCGCTGTAGAACGAATTAGCAACAAAACCTTTAGCCTGCAATGGCAATATGAAATGAGATCAGGGTCCTAGATTCTAAAGCAGTACATACGGTCCGAAAGTTATTGTAATCAGGCTCCTGTAGGGTGAAGCCTACTACAAATCATTCAGTGGCGAGCAAATGGTTCTAAATGTTCAGGTCACCTCCAAGGAATGGCTGTTTACTTACCTCAGGTGTTTTGGACATCCTAGGGAAATGAGGAAGACTTCGATCTATAAATCCATCAGGAGCACGGTGACCATTAACTGTCTGCTGACCAACACATGCAACCATCTGACTGATATTGATAGGAGATCCCTTGGAACCACATTGTGACATGATCAAGGGACTGTTTCTCCAATGTAATCCTTCCATACATAGCTGTATATTACAAATATAATGCAAGATGAGGCATTAGTATTTTGGTACGTAATCAGGATCTGGATTCATTGTCAGTTGAATAAAGTAGACAAACTATCAAACATGTTCATTTACTATCCAAACCAGCACAAAAGGAAACTTAGATTTTTTTCAGTCGTTAACTCATCTGGCTTACCCCACCACTGAAACAAAAAGAGCTAACGGAAATTATGACTGCAAATAAGAAACCCTAAGCGTCCATATGTAAATCGCATATGTTCATGCCTAAGAGAAAATAGAAGCCACGTATTCACCTTTCCAGTAGCTTCTCGAATTCTATTGAGAATCCCTGTTATATCAGATTCCAATGATTTTGCAGTATCTAGACCAGCTTTCAGTTGCAGACGTCCTTCATTAAAATCCCTTATTTTGAGACCACAATCCTCATATCCCTTGTTGATTATTTTTTCTCTTTCTTCTCTCAACTCCTCTCCAGGTTGAACATCATCAATTCCAAGGGAGAAGCCATGGATTCCAATCCACCGAGCACTGCACAAAACAAGATACAAAGCTACCAATTAGACAAGAAAACTCATCATTTAATTGATAGCAGAGAAAGGAAAACACAGCACACACAAAGCACGAATGGAGAACTACTGAAAATATTAATCAAGATGGAGCCGAAACGTATGAGCAAGACAAAGATGGATGATAAAGATCGAAGTGTTGCTGCGAGATCTAGGAACAATCAGACAGAAGAGATAAGACAATCCCATATGCAGAAAAACGGACTCACCTCAATTTTGCTAGTCGATTCATGCAGACTGCCGCAGCATGGGAGTTGTAATCTCGTAGAAGAACAGAATATAATCCATCCTTGTTTCCATTTCCTGTAGTAAAATATCAAGTGCTCAAAATTTAGAAAAAAAACGCCAGAATGAACAATTACCTGATGCATTTGCAATATATTGCATTCCATCTTGAACTTACCTAACGTAGCCTTCCCGAGTTGTCCTGATATAAGCTCACTATTTCGAAAATAAACCCATCCATCATTTGTGCACATTGTTTCATCATACTTTCCCTTCTTGAAGTTCTTCTCTTTCACATTAAGAGTTACGTAGACTCTAACACTTGCATTTGGACGCAGCAAAACACTAAAAACTTGTTTACCAGTCCAAAGCTCTATTGGCTGCATCAAAAATACATCTGGATAAGATAATAAATACAAGGAAAGAAAATTGTAAAAATAGCGGAAGTAGTCCCAGTGTCCACACAACTTATTTAACCACCCAGAGTAAAATTTCAAAAACTAACAAAGTTTGAACTCATTGACTAAACTAGAGACAATGATGTCGACCGTCTAGAATATCTATCTTGACACAGTAACTGCAACGGGTGCAGTGTCAAAACACGTGTTATAGAAAAAGGCATTTTAACATTATGGGAAAGTAGAAAGATCATCCCATTGGACTGACGTGGATACCCACAAAGTATGTCTATAACCTTGAGCCTCCAGCAAAAGAAAGCTAAGCTGAGATACGCAAAGATAAAGGATTGCAAAGCTAGGAACTATTACAAGGAGCACGACAGCAAACAGCTGATGGCAAAAACACACACACACACACACAGATAGAAAAATAAGATAGTTGATACTAACAGAAAAAGCTATAGCTATCAAACACTCACAAGCCACTTGTGGTGCACTATATACGTGAAAAAGGTGCAGTAGTCTCATACCTTCAAGATTGTGGGCGTGGGCAAATCTATGGCATCCATGGCATCTCCCATGTAAGAACATATAAGTGAAAAGGCTGCACGGTCATAAAAGGTGTCCTTTCTCGTTATCAAATAGGAAGATGTCAGGAAATCCTGCGTTGATGCTACTAAAATTTCTCCATTTTTTGGGGTGCATAAGTTGTTTTGTACCTGAGATAGCAACCAAGGGAGAGGCAAATTATCACCCAGACCAGAAAACTAAGGAGCAACAATAACAATAAATATTTCTGTCATGCATTATACAGACTAAGAACCAACAGCTCGTTATCATACACATTGATGAAAATATTTCCTCGCTTTTACCCTATCATCCCTTCTGTCGATCGAGATCGTTCATATACCCTTTTGAAAGTGAAAATATTCTAGCATTTTAAACTCATCATTCCCTCAGCGCCAGAATCTAGAGCTTTTATATTGCTTAGGAAACCCTAAAGGTTCAGTAGAAAATCCATTGGTAGAATTTGTTATCATCATCTGGTATTTATGTATGTATGCATTAATATGGGGATATAGAGTGTTCAATGTAGCATTTGATCCCAAAAAAAAGTGTCACATGTAGCCAATGCATGATTAACTATCCCAAAGAAGCAAGTAAAAAAGAGAAAGTACCCCCATCAATGTAATAGCCTCTGTCCGAGCCTCCTCTGTTTGTGGTACGTGCATGTTCATCTCATCACCATCAAAGTCAGCATTATATGGGTTACAAACTGATTCGTTGAACCTCAACGTTCTCCAAGGCATTATTCTTGCCTGCGGGACAACAAATGCAAAACTAGAATTACATTGAGGACAAGGGAAAAGTATGATTAAGCATTCTAAAGCCGTACTGACCCTGTGACACATGATAGACATCCGATGCAGACTCGGTTGTCTGTTGAAAAGAACAGCATCCCCTTCTTCCAAATGACGATCAACTATGCAGCCAATAGTCAGTTCATCAGCAATACGCTTGCGATAATCACCGACCAAAGTCCTGAAGAGAATTATGTTAATGCCTCCATATGATCGAAAAACACTCAAACACATGCAAATGACCCTATATGGCCCTTCAGGTGGTATCAGACTATCAGGTATCTACTTCAGTTCAGCGGCAGTGTTTACCTATTTTCTTGAGACAACTCTCAGTGATTTGATTTGGCTTATTAAGAGCACAAAAATTTGTTAACAGCACCTTTTATTTCATTTCTACCTATGTAATTTAACTGTTTGTGTGTGTCTATGCCGTCAACCGAACCTATATACGAGTCAGCATATTATACAATATTATATAACTTTACTGAAACTGAAGATCATTTTGACTGCGAAAGCTAGCTATTTGGATATATTAACTCATCAAAGATCAGTTTCCCCTCCTTAAAAACTTTTCATCAACCAAGAAGTAACGAAACTAACACACAACAGTACCTTGAAGAACCATCTGGATATCTGACACTTCTGGCACCAGGGTATTTATTAGGACCATTACGGACGCATTGCCTCAACTTTTCAATATTATGACGGGAAACGCATTCAGGAAAAGTTAAGATCCGAGCCATAAGGATAGGGATTCCTACCTGAAAAGTTTAGTTACCTTTGCGATAAGTTACACTAACAATAGAAATCACAAAAAAAAAAGCAAAAATTAGACACATTTCATGATGATAAGTTACCTCTGTAATTTTCAAATTGGGATCAGGAGAAATAACAGTTCTACCAGTGTACTCGACACGCTTCCCTGACAAGTTTGCACGGAAACGTCCCTGTTTTCCTTTGAGACGCTGAAGAATTCCGCTCAGTGGCTTGCTATCTGGCTGGTTTGGAATACCACGGACTTCGCTATTAATGTATTGCGCAACCTCGCTTTGAACGGTATCCCACACTTGCTAAAAAAAAAAAATCCTTAACAAATAAGAAAGGATACGAATAACAGAACCAGAAATAATAATAAAGAAAGTCTGAATAAAAAAGTAAAGCAATTATTCATTTCGAAGTAAGATTTAACAAGAAGAGGGACACACATTCCAGTACAGGATGCAGAATACACATATATAACAGGGGACGAAATGAAGCAATATAAACTCCTTGTACCATGTTTTTGGGCGATGTGGTAGCTTGGTTTAAAATTTTCTTACAAGAAGCATTGTCTTGAAGGATTTTCTTTACTCGCTCTGTTAGGTCGTTTTCATTACTGCAGCACGAAAACACATTCTTTGAAGAAAAATCAGCAGTAGAAAATATAATTGACATGAGAAAAATAAACAAAACGATAGCTAACCTTTGTGTACCACCAATTCTAACAGATGGTCGGGTAGGTAAAGGTGGCACAAACATGCAGATTATGAAAAGATTCTCAGGTCTATGAGCAATATAAAGAAGTTCACAGTCCTGTTATTGATTTCAGAAAAGAACAAGAAAAATCAGCATGACTCAACTATGTGTATATAAGATAATCCCTTTATACTAATGCATTTGTTATGAGAGAGAACATCATCTAATTGCAGGAAACTATGTAGATAATCCCTTTATACTAATCCATTTATATATTCAAACTCAAATATACCTTGTCACTCATTCCTTTAAAAAGTCCAAGCACCAAGTTAGGATCAAGAACATAGGTAAGAGGATTAATTGCTCCAGTAGACTCTCTTGTGTGGGATATTGCAGATTTAAATTCATCAACCTCTCCACCATGGATTTTAGATCGGTCATGACTGATGCCTATAATACCCATCTGCGCTGCAACCTTTTTCACCATGCCTGAAATAATCAGTGTAATAATTATCAACGGTAATCATATTGAAATGGGTAGGAAAAACCAATAACAGAGGTCACAGGATTTTGGCATGGAATATTAGCAGAGAATCCTGAATTTTCTTTTTGTGCTACTTAAGAAACTTATTTGAATCTTTTACGAACTAAAGTTTGCATCTAAGATGAAAAGCATGATGAACGAGAAAAGAACTCAAGATTCTAAAATGATTAACTTCAAAAAGGCATCATCAAATCTAGATATTTTAGCCAAAAGAAAGTTAAAAGTAACACCATTCAGGTAGCCACAATTTTTGCATGTTATAATTCTCTGGCTTGCCATCATACTGCACTTCTTGACAACCGCTTTCGCCAATTCAGTCTTCTTCAATGGCTCCATTTTTGGATTCCGCATCTTCTTCAAGTGATCTTCATACAACTTCTCGTCAATAAGAATGTTGGAACAACGCTGGGGGGAAAAAAGAAAGGAATTTGTGAACTGCTGTAGATGCTACAAAGACTTGAAAATAACCAGCCAGTGTTGTAAATTTGTAATGCAAACTAGGCATTGTCTGGATTTCGAAAAGCAGTTTCCCAAGAAATAAGGTTTTCATGTTGTATTTTTCTTTACTTTTTCCATTCAACCAAAGTATAAAGGTTCGACTTACATAAAATTGAACAGAAAGTAGTGGTAACTCTATTACCTTACAAATGCACTTCAAAATATCAAGGATATAGTTGAGGAATCCAACGTTGTAAACAGGGAGGTCAAGCTTCAGATATCCAAAGTGTCCTGGACAATTTTGGAAGTCCGCATGACAAGTTGCGCATATAGACTTTTTGTTTGGAGGACCCTGTACAATTAAAACGAACAAACCATTTAGAAATTATCAATCTTCAGAAAATACTTGCCATGGTTATAGGCTTAAGAAGTTAAAATCAAAAAGATAATAGGTAAATGTAAGAAAATCGGATACCATTCGAGGATCCAACAAGCCGCCTTCGACGGGTTTAAAATTGCTCTCATAGTAATTATTCCTCCAGACTTGAACTTCAGCGGCTTTCATGATCTCCAGATCAGAGAATATAGAGAAATTTATGCTTTTTCTGCAGAAACAATAATGTCAAAAGTCCCGACAAACAAGTTTTTGCTCCACAGAAATCAAATATCAAACCAGAAATAACATCAGACACTCATGGACAACTCCCTAAGGCACATAAATGTATCAAAGTAAGATCATCATCAGCTCAATCCACAGACAAACATCAGAAGAAAAGAAAAAAAGAATCTTGAGAAGTTAGCAGAGAAAATTTCATCTAAGAAATTATAACTGAAAAAAAAATCATCTCAATTGACATGAAAAATTCAGACAACCAATCTAAATTTCATGAGCTTTGCAACGTAGCAAAAAGAAAGGAATGAAGATTTCAGGCACAATGGGTCGAAATCAACAATAAGCTAAAACAGTGTGATCAAGCTGCAGAAAACCAAAAGAACATACATTTTAAGAGGACCAACATCTTCGATGTACGGCTGCTTAGTGAATTCAATTTCCATCTTCGTCTCCATCTCTCCAATCAAAGCTGCAAATTAAAACCCAGAAAGAAAAAAAAAAAAGGAAAAACCCGACCAAGTTCGAATCGGTGTCAGAGAAAGAAAAGCCGGAAAAATAAAAAAGAAAACTTGGGACGAGTCGAAGAATCAACTTACGGTGGTGAGGGGAACGTGGGTTTAGGGTTTAAGGAGAAGCAGCAGAACGAGTATCAGGCGGGAGATACAGAACGGCTGGCAAGGGAAGAAGAAATTGGACGTTCGGTGTAAAGCGAAAAAAAAAAAAAAAAACCCTAGTTGCGTATCGAACCTGTGACCTAGAGCTGCAAAGTTGGGGCACTTTGCCACGGAGATAAATACTCTAAACAATGATTGTCTACCGATTTTAAATATATAACCTATTAATTCTTGAGCTTTTTTTGGTACAAGAAAATGGAAACAAATTAAGGAGACTTTGGTAATTTTGAATATTTCTTATACAACAACAACAATTTTGACATTTGTGTCGTGTCAGGCGTTAGAGAGAAATTGATTGCCCTAGTTTGTGTAGAGGCGCGACGATTCTTCGAGCTACTCCCGATGAAGACCGTCACCGGAAGAGTTGTCAGCGCCGAACCAATCTCCCTATCTAAGGCGGCTACGATTCTCTCGAGATTCGTTACCTCTGAGAACGGCGCCTCTCAAGATGTTAGCGCGTACCTTCGACGCGCCGCCGCTGCCTTCACCGAGTCAAAGAGCTTCCACAAAGAGATTAGCTCGTCTTCACTAAAGGAGACGAAGACGAGATCCAACGCAAGGAATGAGCGGAATCAGACTGTCGAATTCGAGGAGCCGGGTCGAGCTAAGGGGAATGATGATTCGGTGGAAAACGGAGGGGAGATTCGTTTTCGGAAAAGTGAAGCTGTGAGCGAAGAGGAATCGATTAAGGAGGGCATGAAGAAGAAGAGCAAGAAGAACAAAGAAGAAGATGTTGTTGACGAGAAGGTGAAGGAGAATTTAGAAGACGAGCAAAGGAATGAAGAGAAAAAGGAGAGAAAGAAGAACAAGAAGAGCAAGAAGGATAAAGAAGAAGACGTTATTGACAAGAAGGTGAATAAGAAGAAGAGGAAGAGTGATGGAGAGATGGGTTCGGATGAGAAGAAGAGCAAGAAAAAGAAGAAATCGAAGGAGATTGATGGTTAAAGTTGGTTCATTTTGAGATTTTAGCTGAAGATTGGAGACAATTTTGTAGTGGAGTTTAATGGATTTTTCACAAGTTTTTGGGTAAGTGTAGCTAATGATGTTACTTGGTGACAGTTTAGAATGAGAAAGATTTGATTTTGGGAACTCTCTGTTATAGTTTTTTGTTATCTGCAATGAAGTTATTGTTGTTTTGGTAGTGTGATAACGCGCTTATTTTCTTTTACTATATTTGGAAGATGCTTGAATGCGAATAGCAAGCAATGTTTAGACTTTGGATCTTGAAAGTCTGAAGCTTGAACGCTTAGGACTGCATAATTGCTATGCAGTGAAGTTTTTTGTATCAAGGAAGAAGAGTTTCCTAGTCCTGTTTAGCTAAACTTGTGCAAGTACAGATGCTCTTTGTCTATTACAATGCGTTCGATCCCATTTGAAGTTCTCAAGAACGCCAAAGAAATAAAAAGTGGTGTGAATTCAGAGGAAAATCATAGATCCTGATGGTTTACATGGGCCATCTGACTCAAACGAATTGTGTCTATCTTCAACAGTTAGTTGTTATAGAGTTATGTTAATAACTATAGAAGGTAAGGTCAATATATGCAAATGAAATTGTGTATATATTAATTTAGCATGGTGTTACATAGATCTACAATTGCAGAAAACAGAGCTGCGCAGCAGTAAACAAATTAAACAGAAATTGACCTCATGTCAAATTATTGAACAGGAATTGACCTCATGTCAAACTGATAAATGGCCGGGGAAAAAAACCAAGAAAAAAATGCGTGAAGCTTGGAAGAATGAAGAGACAAGAAACAAACAAAAAAAAAAGGAAAAGGAATTTGAATCATGAAGCAAGAATTTTCAGCATTTTGGCAAGTCTGCAGGAGGAGGAAGAAGTTTCTGATTAGGCTTATCTCCATCAAGAACAAGCCAAGCCATCCTCAGACCCCAACTGGTATGTACTTCCAAGTGACAGTGCATGAACCACACACCTGTCGAACAATTTGTAAACTTGGTTATTATTTTCTTATTAGATTAGAGTAATGCAAAGCTGTTTTTTCTTTGGTTTATTATTCTTTCTCTTACCTGGGTTGTCTGCAAGGAATCGGATAGCAGCCCATCCACCAGATGGCACACCGACTGTGTTCCTCTCTATGGGATCAACAAGATTGAAGTTTTTGGGATCCTTGTTCGGGTCGAAGTTCCCAAATCCTTGGCCAACGACGAAGAAGTTGAACCCATGAAGGTGAAGAGGATGGCTCTCTGCACCAAGAATGCTAGTGTCTTGCATCACCAGCTCTACACTGGTGTTATAACGCAGAACCATCAAGTTTGTCCCGTTGCTAACCATGGTGTTGTTAGGTGGAGTGCCTGTGTAGTTAAACTTGACAATGGGGTCCCATGGGTAGTTTGGTGAATACACTCCATGAGATTGCCCAGAATAGTGAGATTGAAGAAGAGCTTTTGTTGGCATTGTGAAGGAGATGTTGCTGATTGAAGCAGCAAACATTGTGGTGTTAGTAGGACCCTGGCATGTCTGGTTATTCTTATGATTGCACGGCTTAGTTCCCAATCCTACTGTGAAGAAGAACTTCCGATCAACCTTCAAAGGCACCTTTGCAGGGAACTTTTTGCTGTTCAGGCTGCGTAGCTTATTGCTGAATTTGGTAGCAAAATTTGTATCATTCAGAGCAGGAAGCACTGGTGTGAAGAGTGGAAGGTCCTTGATAGAGGTCCTAGCATGTTTAGGTGGTTCATAATCTAAGATGCCAGCAACTGTAGAGTTATCGAAAGTTCCTTGACCTGTGACGTATGGTCTAGCAGTCATGAAGAAGGAGGCACTCGGGTAACTTGGTTTGGTCTTCAGCAGGACGTTTGTGGTCTGGCCAGGAGCAATTAAGATGGTATCCGTCTCAAATGGCTTAACATAGATCGCATCAGCTTCAACAACTGTAACCGTGTGGTTTGCAATGCTGAAAAAGAGCTCGTCATTAAGTGCAGCGTTGATTAGCCTGAGAAGGTATGTCTTTCCTGGCTTCACTCTCAGTCTGAACGTATCTGTTTTTACATCATTGGATACCAAGATTATGTATCATATATATTATCAAACCATAGTTAGATGTAGAAATCAAAATTTAATTTACCTTTAGCCGAGCAGTTGTATAATGGACCAGGAAGCCCGTTGATCGTGTAAGCGTCAGAGACATTAGGACCACCTCCTGTTTGGGTTGCTTGGCGAATGATTGCCTCAGGGTCTGCGTTGAACCACTCCCCTGAAAGTTAAACCATAAAAAATCAGTAATAATGTCTCTAAATCCTCATCAGGTTATCAGTATGTTTTCTATTACTCATCGTCCTCACCAAAGATCATGGGAACTTCTTTGTAAGGTTTGGCAAACGGGTAAGGAACACCTCGCTTGGGAAGAATGATAATAGGACCATAGACTGTTGCCCTTAGCCATGAAATGTGAGCATGGTAAAACAGAGTGCCTCTTTGGCCAACGATGGTATAGTTGTAGACATAGCTTTGTCCTGTCTGAATAGGACATTGGGTTATGTAAGCTGGTCCATCAGCCCAACCAGACCGTAATTGTCTGATCCCATGCCTGAGATTTCAATGGATTAAATCCAGGTGTTTAGTGATCAAGCATTGCTCTTAATAATGCTACAAGTGTTTAAAGATTATTACCAGTGGATAGAGATATTGTTTGGCACATGGTTGACAACTTTGATCAGAAGCTGGTCACCTTCTCTAGCAATAAGCTTAGGCCCTGGAAACTGCCCGTTTACAGAAACAATGCTCTTTGTGTGGCAAAGACGAGTCACGTTTTGCATTTTTATCTGCGGAAAAACGAAACATCCAGTCATCTCTGCAACCCTTTATGTACAATCTCAACATTTACACTGAATAAACAAATATTTACATACGTCGAGCGTATAATGCCTTGTAATCCCAAATGCAGGTTCAGGAAGAAGAAGAACACAAGAGACAACAGCAAAGAGAAGCCAAAATGCCATTTCTTATATGTCCTTGGGAACTTTAAGTGAGCTTAGACCTCGAGGCGTTGATAAAAGCTTGTAAGGTTACTGAATACTCCGCCTCTGTTGTATTTCTTTTTTGTTTTGCTGTAGATTGTGGATTCATTGTTTCAACCTTTAGTGTATATATAGGAAGGAGAGTTAGGTGTTTGCTTGAGCAGGGAGATATAGAACAAAAAAATTAGTAATTGTTTATGTAATAACAAAAAGATAATTGGTAGAGAAGTTCGTGTAATTGGAGACTCTTGATATTGACCAGTTGTTAGAACATATATGAACAGCTAATGAATGAGTGGTGTCAAAGATAAGTCAAACTCTTTGACCCTCGTTAATCCCTCAAAAACTCTAGTTTCCGTTTCAAGATTATGGCGTAGACTCGAAATATGAAATCTAAAGTTGCTAATTTCAGTTTCTCAGATATGACAGTTCCTCTTCCTGTTCTGCTTCTTTGACAGCTTTGATTATATTAAACTTCAAATTTTATACGAGATAAGTAAGTAACAAAATGTGGCAGTTAATATCTTTTGAAATGGTCCTTGACTAAGTTTTGTGTAGACCCAAAAAAAAAACAACTCTTGTAAACTTCTTGATCGACCAGAAGGGTGTATGAAACAGAATCTTACAAACAATTTAGAACTCTTGGAAACTTCTTGAAGGATAGCTTTTGTGGATTTTCATCATAAGCATTTTTAAGTGATAAGTACTTCATCTGTTTATTTAATTATTTTATTTTCTTTTGCAGGTGGGAACATTTTAAGGAGATTAATCGATGTGGAGTTAGTCAAAACATTCGTAAGCTAAAGTTGCTTGGGGGATAAGCAAAGAGAGGGAGTTGTAGCTATCAGAGAGGTCACAACTAGGGTTAGATATCAAAATCCATGAAGGTGTGTCAATATTCTGGATTACAAAAACATTGAGGAAATGTCAAATTAAGGTTCGCAGTTTTATTTCCCAAGCAAGTGACCTAACTCCCTTTTAAGTTCGTATCCTCAAAGGCATGCTACTTATACGTACAGGCTTCTCTATACTTATGTACATATATACACCACTATAATATTCATATTTGTTGGAATATTTTTGCAATAATAATGTATATGCTATGTGTTTGCTTCTTATTCGTCTTTCGTATTTTGTAATTTGGATGAAATTTTAAAAATCTACAATCAAAATATGATGTAGACAAGATTGCTAACAGGTAGGTATCAACTTATCCCCTAGCTGCGCGAAGTCGGTAATTAAAATATATATAACAAGCTAGAAAAAAAAAAACAATAAAGAAATGAAGAAATTGAACAATGGTTGAATGAAAATATATCGGACACAATGATGAAACACGAGTTCACATCATTAGTACGTAGTTAACCGTTTGTAGTTTTACAATTGTCTTTAACAATATTTTAGTTGGTAACTCACAATCGATAAATAGTAAATATAGTTATAGCTAGATATTAATTTAACTAGGCATGTTTCTGTCCCCTGACCTGACACGAGAGCTTTATTTTAATCACGGTTATTCCAAATTATTTGGCCGGGTAATTATCTTCACATTATTTGAAAACGAAATTCTGATCTCTCTTAACGATAACTAATACACTAAACTAAAACAAATATGACCTTTTATGTAATCAGACATCAGAGTCATGAGACCAGTTATAACGATATCTCTAGTTCAGACACCATGTAAATACTGTAATTGGTGGCGAAGGAGGAAGAAGAAAAGAAGAGAGGTTTTTAGGGTTTTGCTAGAACAGCTCTGATACCATGTAATTTGGTAAACTTCCGTACCTCCCTTCCATTCATTCCTCACGTATATATAGTGCACAAGAGATAAGTACAAATCTACAAGAGAGAATATCTTCTATCCTTAAATCAAAGATTCTCGTATATATCGTATATTCTAACAAATACCTTAAACTTACCATCCGAATATCGATCTAATTAAGGTGAAAACTAAATTAATCTTTAGTTTACAGACGTTATGTGAATTGTGAAATTAGCAAGTGTTTGTACAAGTTTGTCTTGTCATTTTTTTTCTTACATATATTTTGCAGTTGCACCAACCCTTGATTTCTGATTACGGCTCCAACAATACAAATATAGTATAATGTATGCACGTATGTATACATATAAAGTACGTTTACAATACGAATATATATATATATGTACATTAGTATGGACAGTTACAAGCCACCTTTGGAAGATGTAGCAGTTTGCTTGCGTTTTCACCTTTTACGTGGATATGTAAGGATGGGAACACTTTTTTGTTTGTCACCAGATGGAAATACTTATAAAATTCTCTAAATACTTTATGAGTTTCCTTTGACAAAAAAAAAATATAATAACTTTATGAGTTTCTCGTAAATAATATATAGGGATGAAAAAAAAAAATAATGCATGTGGTGTGTCCGTCCATATGACTGATGATAAGACTAATTAAAAGGAAGGTGTTAGCCTTAATATATGCATGTGTCTGCTCATGTTAGTAATATATTTGCTTCCTGTGCATGTACAAATATTTGTCATCTATATATAAGAAAGAAAAAAATTTTGGTAAATTATGTGAATAATAATATATAAAAAAAAGATAACCTACGAAAACATAATTTTTCTGTAAACACTGCTAAATACTTGAAGACATGATGTTTTCTTCTTTAAAAATTTAGCTAGTAATATGAGACAAAGCTAATAATGATTTTTTCATTAGGTAATCCAAAATCATTAGAGCTTAATATCTCTAAAGCATGTGATGCTGCAATTTTAATACACTGCAGATAAGTGAAAATGAAAAGTATATTTAAACTAAAATAAAAATAAAAACCGCACAATCATCATTTTTTCTCTTTGCATATGTTAAAAAAAACAAATATTAGGAGCTGTTTTTCATATTTAAGTAATTGGATTAAAATTTTATAAATTTATGCTGAAAAGTGAAAATCAGACGAGTTTTTATCTTGCAATAGAGATATCTTAAGAGTAAAAGTACTGTATCCACCAATAATTAGGAGTAACCATAAACCTGATCACAGCTCAATTAGCATTAAAATATTGGTATAGATATAATCAACTTTCTTTTAATTAACCTTTGAATAAAATTGATCAATGATGTCTAATTAATTAAGATGCTTTACCTCGAGTGCCAAAGATTAGCCAATCTTCAGTAACGTCAAAAGGAAAAAACCAAAGTATAAGTACACCCAATAAAAATATTTTAAACACACTTTCTTGATAAGAATCTAATGATGATAAGAATCTTTAAATGAACAAGAATGTAATAAGATTAGTTCTAAGCTCAAGGATTCTTTTTAAAAGTAACGCAAAATTTTATTTATCTGATTTAAAAAATTGTGACGATCGTATAGAATCTATGTTATAAGAAATATAAATTATGTGGACATCTCGATGATTTAGCCATACATACCAAACTACCTATTGCTTAACAAGTTGGACTCTCCCGTACACTTCGTTCTCATATTACCTACTCTACTACTTTTATAGCTCTTTTTTTTCCTAACACTTTTGTTTTACGAATATTTTTATTAGTATTCAAATCAGTGGTGTGCTTAAGAAACTGATTATTTACATCTTTGGATATGCTACACGAGTATCATCAAAAATTGCTTCTAAACCTGTGAAAACTACTAAAAGAAAGAGCAAAAAAAGTATTGAAAGAAACTATTCTAATAGTAAAATTTCATTTCTATATTACATATTTTATTATCATCTATGTTCTGTATTACATATTTGATTCATGATAATTGTAATATGTACATCTCGTTATATATATCAGCTATACAGTTATTTCTCCTTAAATATATATATATATATATATATTTATTTATATATATATTAATTGATTTGTGATATAACTTCTAAAACATAGTTAATATATATTAATTGATTTTTGAACCATTTATTCAGAAAGGAGAGAAATAACTTTGTAAAACCTTTTCAAAACATAGTCACTCAGATCTATTTTGTTTATATTAGCTTATTTGTGTACCTTTGGATACTGTAAATATTAGTTTATTAAAAAGGATCAACTGTGAAGAAAGTGAACCTTTAGAAAAAAGAGCTTATGCATGTGAGAGTTTTCCAAATTTTTTTATGAAGGCAAAATAAGAAACACACACTTAATATAAATTGTTGTTACTTGTAAGCAAATGAAGCAAAGATACTTGGGGTTTCCATAATCAAAATGTTACTATACATTTTTTACGGGGTTAATTACTTTACATTGAATCACCAATTAACTAATTACAAACTGCATATGGTCTTTACTCCCAATCTGATTGAGCAAAATCAAAATCTGCTTCTTTGATAATTAATATATGAATTAAGATTAATTTTTTTTAAAAGTTTTCCTTGTGGAAAGTAAACCGAGTGGATGACTCGAGACTAAACTCCTGACAAAGTTCTTTAAGTGGTCGAACCAGTGTTGGACTTCCACAATAGAACACACCTGAAACCACAAATGTCAAGAATGATGGCACGTATTAAACAAAAAGTAGTTTGAATTATAATTTTTAGAAAGTTAAAAAAAATTGATAAGAATTATTGAAAAAATAATTACCTATTCGACAAGCTTCGTGTTTGCTTGACAATTCAGAAAAAACCTTCCTCCAATTAGGTCTTGCAAAATGTGTTCGTATCTGATTTGATATTAAATATTCAAAAACTTAAGATTAAACAATTATTAAGATATTGGTAATTGCTTAGGGGCCCCAATTGCTTAAGACTGCTTAATCCACCAGAAAAAAAAATAACTTGGCTTCTCCGTCATATTGTTAACGTAAATTGAACCAGACTCATCAAGAACAAAAAAAAACTATATCAAAATTCATTAAAAGTCCTTCATTTTAAAAAACTCTTACTCTATTATTAAATTAGAAACAACAACATTAAACCACAAACAAGTTTCAGTTTGGTTGTTAAGATGGAACACAAACAGAAAGTTAGATTGGACTCTCCCTAATTAAATTTGTGTGTGTCTTTTTCAAATCCCTTCAAATATACATTAAGTTAGAAAACTAAATCCAAATCAATTAACCAGACCGTACCTAACTCTATAAAATGTCAAAATGCTTTTTAAAATGCTAAAACGAAAGTTAAGAGTCGATACCTCTAATAACGGTTTTGGTGATGAATTATAAAATAAGATAAATGAAAACCTACCCTGCTTTCGGAGACAATGTCAACACCGTTCTTGGCATGTTGAAGTTTCTGAACCATAGCAATTAAGGCAGATCTTGCATCTCCTGCTTCGTACATGCTTGTTAAATAGTTATGCATTTCGATCACATGCTGTCAAAAAGCAAAAACATTAAAATAGTTGTTAAGGTTTACTACACCAATTTCATATCTACGAATCTTCAAAATAGTTGATGCATGTTTTAGCACGAACGTAATAAAATTTTATGAATTGAGAATGTTGAACTATAATCTTTGCGTTTTAGAAACTTCTAAACTTAAAAAAGCGGTTATATTATAATAAGAAGGATAAACTTACGGTTTTGTCATACTCGGCGATGTCATCCATAACTCCCTTGAACCAATCAAAGGAAGCTTGTTCTCTTGTCACCCAAAAAAAATATGCTCTCTGTGGAAACTTCTTGCCTCCTCCACCACTAACACTATCACCTCCTAAGCTCTCTCCTCCTACACTTCCTTCGTACTTTTGCCCCTATATTTTCCAATATTCATAAAATAGATCCCCATTTTTATTTTGTTTCCTTTTTATTCAACCGCCTCACATATATATATGGACAAAAATGTGGTATACTACTACTTACACTTCTGGGAATCCCGGGTTTTAGATGGTTCAACATATCTTTCAAGATGCTTATGAATGGAGTTGCCCCAATCCCTAGTCCAACCAACAAAAGAATATCGAATTTCTGATAATTTTGAGCCGGAGCTCCATACGGCCCTTTGATGAATATTTTTGGGAACCTGGTACGAAACTATTGTTATAACATGTTTCTTTACACTTCCGGATTACCAAACCATACATGTTTTGTACAAAAAAAAAAAAAAGAATTAATAGGTAAACTTACAAGGCTTGTGATTCTTCAATATGAGGATTCACACCTGCTGCTCTTGTTTCCATCCTCATAAGACTATTTGGTTTAGGTTTGGCAGCTGCTTGAGGAGGCTCGCATGTCTACAACCGATTAAAGAAAAGATTAAAAATCGTTTACACTTAACTTAGAGTTTAGATTAGTGTAGTTAACACGAGGAAACACAAATATCACGGCTATACATAAATTTTTAATTAAAAAACTAAAGAGTAAAGAGTGATTAAATTACCTTTGCGAATCTACTCCTCAGTTCAGTTGTCCAATCTCCTAAAGCTCTTATGTGAACACTTAAATAGTCATCTCCCGGTGCAGAAGTGATGGAGAATGGATGCCTAGATTATTAGAAAAAACCAATATTACTATTTACCTAAAATTTTATAAATTAACGTATTTCACTAAAGTATGGATTGTTATTCAGATCTAACCATTCGAAATGTGAGAGATCAGGACACTTGACAAACATGTACATGCCACTTTTGTATTTGAAACCGGGGGGTTTGGTCACGTAAAGTGCAAGAACGTTGCCCGAATATACAATAGCCTGTAAATAAAAGGGAAAATAAATTAAAATGTATAGGGAAACACAAATATAGGAAAAATATGTTGCTTTTACTTAATAAAGAAAAATTAATAGCCTTTTTAATTACCTTAATTACGTGGACACGATGGCTATGTTCTTGAAGGAGACGTGAGAAAAGCCTTTCACTCGCGTAAAACAGCATTGGTACGGCCACGTACATCCATGTCTGCATTTCAATTTTACCAACGAATCAAAACTATGATCATGCAGGAAATTTTCTTATATTAGAGTAAATGTCTATTAAAAAAAATCTTACCGTCTTCTGGTACCAAGGCTTCTCGATGATAAGATAGTAACCATGGATGATGAGAAGAACATAAGCAAGAACCAGCAAATGATGAGCATACCAAAACGCATTAAATCCAGCAACAACGTTGAAAGGTTTAGGCAATTTCACGATGTTCCTTCTAAAATAATGCATCGCGAGTGTAAACGAGAATCCCATGACGAAAATCATCAAAACCCCCGTGATCGACACTGACGTCATCATTAAACTTAGGTAGCTCGGTTGCGTGTTTCCCAAGGCAGCACTCGCGTACATCAAGAACACGTCGTGAGAGCACGAGCTTAACCTAGGGTAGTTACAAAGAATGTGGAGTAGCGTATGGAGCAAGGCCTGGAACGCGATGGCATACGCAATCACCTTGTGGAAGTTTATGTTGTCGTCGAATGGGACAAGGCGGCTCAAGAACGTTGACCTAAGGATAGTTAGGGTTTTTCTACAGACTGGGACCAAAATCAGAGCCATGTTGAATTTGAGCGTTTCGGCGGAGCCTTTAGCGGCGCAAACGCAGCGTCCGGTGATGTTGTAGAGAGGGTTTCTCATGAACTCTTCGTACTTCCACATGAATAGATAGACGTTGATGAGGAGCCACAAAGAAAGAACCCATAACTTCTTCCAATTCTCGTGCATCAATTCCGCGGTTACCGAAACGTACTTGCTTACTGGCGTTCTGTACCGCTCTGGGATCATCGCGCGTGTCAGCGTTTGCGATTTCTTCATTTTATCCGTATCAGCGTTTGTTACCATTCCTGTTAATAGTACTTCTAACTGCCACATCTGTTAAATGTAAACTATCAAATGGTCAGAGAGAGAAAAAAAATATCATATTTAGGAGGAAATTAACATTTTAATTAAAAACAATACAGTATATAGTAGAGATAATCCTTTTAAAGAAATTGAACCTCGATGTAACCCTTGTGATCAGGATCTAGTTCTTCCATGATCAAAGAAGCATAAGTCGCAGCGTTCTTTTTGAGGTTCCCGAGGCGGTTCGCGGAAGCGCTCAAGACTATGACCTCTTTCACTTCCTCTTCCGTGAGCTTACCATCTCCGTTCTTGTCACACCTATAAACAACCACCACAACCGCAACGGTTAAACTAACCTCACTATTTAAATACATGTGAAATTATATAAGTTTACTTACATGTCAAAGAAGATCTGGAGACGACAATCAAGGTCTTTCTTGATCATATCTTCCCAAAACAACTTGAGTTGTTCTTTGTCGATACCGTTTTCAGTCTCTATTTGTCTTCTCCGACCCAATGCCTCATAAACTTCTGCCGCAAACTCCATTGTATCTCCCATTCCTAGCAAATGTATACTATCGACGTTAAACTTTTTTCCTAAACATTATTATTAAAAAAAAAAAAAAAGAAATCTGAAAAGAAAAGTTCTTTATGTCGTTAGTTATTCTATCTGGATTCACACCTTCTGATAATAATCACCTTGAAGATACTCATTACAAAAATAATTATTGATTACACTATTTTCTTAAAACAGACAAAAATCACGTATGAATATTTAGTGTTTGTAATAAATTACCAATGCAGACGCCGAATTTCTCTTTAGGCAACTTTCCATCAACGGAAAACTGATTAAACCGGTTCTCAATGGATCTCCATGCATCTCGTTCACGTCCAGTAACCGTCCGGTCAAGGAAACGTAAGCTCTGGAGTCCCCTAGCCGCGCTAGACGTTGTCCTCTCCACTCTTTGTGGACCCATCTTCTTCGGTGGTCCCGGTGCACCCGGAGGCCCTAGGTTTCCGCTTTTCCTCGTGCTTGGAGACCCAAGATTCCCGCTCTTTCTCCAGTTCGACACGCTCAACGTCCGGATTATGGATCCAACGCCGAGGTTTCTCGACGCATTCTTCTTCGTGTTACTACCTTCGTTCTTGTTTAGGCTATCGTCGGGTTCTTTGGCCGAACTATCACCACCCATTGAATCGATCTCTACACTCTCTAACATCCATTTTGTTGAATCCTCGCTTGGACTGTTGTTTTTCATACTTGTTTAATTTTTTTTTTTTCTTTCTCCGGCACCTATTGTTGATTGAAGGATCGTCGGAGAGATCTTGTAATTAATTCTATTTTCTTTCTTCTTAGATCGTTTTGTTTTTGTTTTTGTTTTCTTTTGTTTTCTGGTTTGATCGAATTATTCGATGTGGAGAAAAAGTAGGAGGAGAGGAGGCATTGATTTTTTGTGTCGTTTGTAACATTTTTGTGTTTAGTTTATTTAGTTTATGAAGAATTTTTTACTAAAAATAGAAAGTTCCAAGGAAAGCATTTTTTTGAGGTCAAACACACACAGACCAATCAAAGACCTATAAAACGAAAGAAAGTTCTGATTCTGACATATGATAGAAAGTTAATAGCATTAAATTAAACTATCCCGCTGTTAATACTGTATTACCAAAATATGTTTTCTTGTCATTAGAAAAAAATTGAATCGAAGTGTTTTGCTGTAATCGTTGACCGAAACATATAACTTTTTAACCTTATTTTGAGGTCAATTAGTTCTAGATTATGCGCAAATGCAGCAAATGAAAATGTTGGAATTTCGGAAGCTTCCACGTATCAGCAACAAATCCTCGGAATCACCTGAAACAGAGAGCAAAGGTCAAAACGACAGTGGATCACCAAAGCAAGTTAATTTAGGACTTTAATACTTGGATACTGAATATGGTAAATTAAGTAAAGAAATAAACGCCAAATGGAAATAATGAAAGTGAGATTTAAAGACTTGGACCAACACGAATTATTTTGGGCCTGAATCGTGTTTTTATTGGGCTAATACTGCACTCACTTTATTTCTGTACTAGACCAGACACTAAAATACCGAATATCCCAGAACATTGTCATTATAGTACGACCAAAAAACAGAACCTAAAACCAAAAAAAAAAAAAAGGCGTAGTAAAGAAATATATTAACACTCCAAATCTAAGAAACTGAAGAGATACAATTACATTCGAAAATGTACTATTTTCACTGAAATCAAAATCATGGACTTTTATTATATATGCGCTTTTCTAGTCCGAACTCGCACGTAGAAAAGCCATTATACTTGTGTCCAATGAGCTGCAGACACATGGCGGCATTCCCGTCTCCGTCACGTGCCCCTAAACCCGTCGTCTGACCAAATTCGTACCATTAGGTCAGAAGTTGACTATAGAGATCCCAACTTCTGCCGTTGATAAGAAGGTGGCAGGGTCTAGAGTGTGGCAGCCAACGATTTGTGTAGGAACGTTTTACAGGCGACTCGCGTTTTGATAGGCACGAGAAACCGTACGCTTTGTACGATTCGGAGAAAGACGTAATAGATTCGTGTTTCCTCGTTGTCAGAAAGGATGGATTTAAATCATTTAATCGTTGGAACAATTAATAACAAGAGTCTATGGGACAAGGTTCCCGATCATTTAATTTGGAATTAATATATCATTGCAATACTTATATAGTATGAAAATTGCGGTTAAAGGCAAATGTTAAAATTTCCTTTAATAATTTGTTAACATTTTTGGTTATAATCAGCCTTACTACTCTGACAAAAAAAAAAAAAACAAAAAACAAAAATCAGCCTATTAAGTAACGATTGCAACCAAACTCTAAAAAGGTATAGTTAACTTTTCCGGTTTTATATTCCGCTAGAGCCTTATGTATATTGTTCCAATAATGTTGGTTTTTGAGTGTTCACAGGCTCAGTGTGAACTTACCTAATTCTATATACGTAGCTATATTGATATTAAGATCGAGGATGTTATAAAAGTTTGTTCGTATTACATGCATCTTTAACAATGTTCACGCAACATCAACTTGTCCTCTCAAAATTAAAATATATATGAATTTAGCAATTCGATGTAGTCAACTGTATGATTCACACAAAATCGTACGTGGGTCTAACATATAATATTATGATACTTGAAGATCGAACAAGTCGCTATTACTCAGTATAATGTATTCAATTGGCTTTTTAAAAGTTTCAAACCCGATATTCTTTGCAAAATTCATTAAATAATGTTAAACTTTCACTGTTCGAACCTGGGACGAATAGAGCTAGAAGCACCGAGTTATAATCTCTAGGCATGGCCTTTGTGCTATTAATTTTCTTCTTTTTCTTATACAATTAATAAACCTTTCCTACCATGTCAGTACGTTTTTACAAAGAAACATTTCGGGTTTTTCACCTTTCATTACGCAATGTTATTACTTGTGTGTGATTATATAAAAACCCATGTGTGTAGCCAGTAGGGAAACATATTATACACACGCACAGTGTGTTTTAGCATATTTCACTATATATGTACATATATATATACATATGTCTATATATATATATATATATATATATATATATTATAAATCTAAGAGTACTATAAATCTGATAAAGCACTGTAAGGTCAGATCTAAGTTGACTTCGCATCACGTTTTTATCAATCAGAATCAAGTAGACTTGATATTCTTCAACTTTTAAATTAATATTGAAAGCTTGTGACCTTATAAAATTTTGAGTATTTCTTTGATCCTCCTAAATGTTTATTTATGTATTATCTAAGTTTACCGATCTTCCGAGTTTTTTTTTTTTGCCAGCTTAGTAGACTCTTATTACTTATTAGCAAACTTCTTTCAGTACCAAAATTTGATGACAAAAGATAAAGATGAGTTCGTAAGAAAAAAATTTGGTAATTTATTTAATTTGTTATTTCTTTGGGAAAAAAAACAAGATAAAAATGACTAAAAGGCTAGGAAAGGGAAGAGAAAGAAAAGGACAGTGATGGGGAATGCTTATCTTAGAGAAGGTGCATTTTGCCACACACCAATCTTTCTTTGTCACTGTTAGTCAACTTCGCACCTCTTTTTCCCCCTCTTCAAATATTCATTTTGATTTTGATGTGAATATTTGACATTGACCTTATGTATGTAGTTGACAAGAATTAGTGCTTTCAAAATAAAATATATATATATATATATATATATATATTTCAGTTCATTGCTAAATTCATTAACTTGAAAGTGCTCTGAAACCTAAACACTATAGAAAAACAAACATATATGTATTAGGATGATTTAGCATCTTAAATTGAAGATGAGGTTCTAGATATGTTTTTGGTATAATCGTTGAGGATGTAAGTTTTTTAGGTTGCAAATGAGTTGTCCACCGTAGCTTTATGCATGTGATGTTGATTAGATTTATTTGGAAGATTTTTTATATAATGAACGACGAGGAGTAAAAAATTAAAGAACTAGTTTTGCATTAAATCATCCGTAAGTAAAACTGGTTATTATTTTATCATTTAGTCAAGGGACATTGTAATTTAAAATATGATGAATGACGATGAGATAAAAGTATATTCAAATTAGGATCAGATCATCGAGCGGTTAGCAATGTTGGTTAATTAATACTAAATATGTATTTACTCATCTAGTTATCTCATTCTTACTTAGTAAAGTGAAAATTATAAGCAAATGACATAAATTTTGGTGTCCATAGACTTACGATGTGTTCAATTTTTCATTGCATTTAAGTTACTGCTTCCCAATAATAATGTGTTTACTTATCTCAAAAGAAAAAACGAATTTATGTGTTACCGTTTTTATATTAATAATATATATATATATATATATATATATGTATCTAGTAATTAGGTGAATTCTGTGATGTTTCTGTTCTTTATTTGCAATAGCGTGGTTAACAAAGTAGTACAAAAAACACAATTACACCCCGTTGACTTTCCAAATCAAAAGAGGTATCATTACGTTCAAAGCCTAACCCATTTTACCTGTTTTGGAAAGTTACTTCTTCATCATGTTCTTAATTTTTGCCTTAAGGTCTGCCCATATCATTTCAATATATATCTATCGTGTTCGATGTATACATCCACTCATTGACAATATACAAAGTGTGAGTTCATCGAGGTCAGGGATCAATTTTTGTATTTTTAGCTACTAAAGAATATACCTGAGGCAACTATAAATTAGAAGAGTTCATCTGAGTTTCAATTTAACAAAATATATTTATATATTAAAAAATAGGGGTGGTACAAGAGATACAACAGGATCATATAATTGTTAGAGACAGTTGTTGTGACGGATACTAATGCAATGTATTATTGAAAACTTATATCTTATACACGTACAAAAATTAAAATTTAATATTATTTTTTAATTTCAACTGCATAGCTATGAAAAAAATTATTTTTCTGCATTTTCAACCGCATAGTAAACCAAATCGATTAAAAAATCCTATCCGAGCTGTTTGTAAACATATAGGTTTTTTTATCTTTTTTTTTTGGGTTAGAGATGTATGTATCTCGTTGTGAGTGTTAGAATTTATAAATTAGTTGGTGTTAAACTATATGATGCGTCTTAGTAATTCCAGTTAGTACAATCATATCATTTTGTAATATACTAATACTAGTTAACTTTTCCGTGATTTGCGCAGGCTGATATAATATTTATTTAATTGTTTGAAAATCTAATAATAGTTTAGATTCATTTATTTTTTATTTTTGAGTATATTTGTTTGTTAGATTTCTTTGCATTTTAGTGTTGGAAGACATGATCGTGAAAACAATATAGAATATAAGAGAGTAAATAAAAACATAGTAGTATCTAAATAATAGTTTAAATAGTTTTGAGATCTTACATCACTGTTCTATGTATTTTAGACGTATTTTTTTGAAGTACCGTATGAACTTATTCGATTTTGATCACTGTTTTATGTGTTTTAAACATCAAAAATACCATCATTCCATTAGTTAGATATATCTTTTTGTTATATTTTTTTAAAATTCAGTTTTTTTGTTTTGAAACGATATTCCATTATTTTTTATATAGTTTTCATTTTTTGTTTCTTTTAACATTTTTGTTAGATTTTTTTCTAAATTTTGGAAACATAAGAAATGGTAAATTTCTAGTTTTTTTTTTTAAAAAACAAAACGTTTTTTGTCTAAATTTTTCTAAATTTTGGTTTAATATAAATTTAAAAAATGGTTTGATTGACTATGTAATTAAGCATTAAACCATAATAATTTAGACCGGTTTGTTTTAAGTTTTTTTTACACATCATCAGATAAAAACCAATAAAATGATATGTAACTGCTAAATAGGACTAAACGGTCTTTTTGCAGCCGAAACTCATTTTAAAGCTGACATGTAAGCGAAAAGCTGTGAAACTCGCTGTGAAAACGATACATCAGCAAATCACTACACAAATAAGTATATAGATTATCTAAATGATTTATATATAGTGTATGTTTTGAGGATAAAACCACACCTATTAATCTCGGTGAACACGGAGCTTAATTAGGATTAGCTGAATTATAGAAAGTTTATGAATTCATTTGATCGAGATTTACAATAATCCTAAGACATGTAAAAAGGGTGTTTTTTAACAGTTTAAAATGTTTATAGTAGTCTAATATGGAAGTACGGTGGATTATCTAAATGATTTATATATAGTGTATGTTTTGAGGATAAAACCACACCTATTAATAAGTATATAGATTAAATAAGTATATAGATTATCTAAATGATTTATATATAGTGTATGTTTTGAGGATAAAACCACACCTATTAATCTCGGTGAACACGGAGCTTAATTAGGATTAGCTGAATTATAGAAAGTTTATGAATTCATTTGATCGAGATTTACAATAATCCTAAGACATGTAAAAAGGGTGTTTTTTAACAGTTTAAAATGTTTATAGTAGTCTAATATGGAAGTACGGTGGATTAAAATTGACCATGGTCTCGACAAACAGAAAATTCTTCCAACAAAAAAAAAAGAAGCGAGAATCCAAAGTTTAACGTGAATCGATAGATGAAAACGACCGAGTAAATAATAAAATGGAGAAAATGTGAAAATGGTGGAGAAACTATTGTGCTTGTTGACCTTTTCCTCTTTTCCAAAAGATTGGACAAACGCATAGAAACACATGCACGAGTCCTAATTAACAATTAACAATTAAAGAAAATAATAAAACAAAATGATGGGATCACTTAAAAACATCTAAATCACACCGTCTTATTCATTGATTTGTCATGAACATACTTTTCTTCAACCAAGAAGAGTAACCCTACACATTTCATTTCTTTTGATCATAAACTCTTTGAGTACTCATTGCCTACATTTATGCTATTATCATTGCTTTCTATAGGTATGGACTATATAATTTGCATATTGCCATTAATATTTTGTAGAATAAAACATTTTGTATTTTTTTTTTCAGATCCACTGACCGAAATCCATACTAATCCTTAAGAAATTCTCCAGTCGAACTGTAAAATACCAATTATAGAATTTGTCTTTCTCCAATAAAACTGCATATGGAACGCTATAATGTAGTTGTTGCATTATTCACAAAAATCTAAAAAAATAATAATATTTTATTGTTATTTTTATTATAATATAAATATTATATTATTTATCAATTGATTTAAACTTTATAATTACAATTAATATACTATTTTTTTTATATTATCATTACTCATAACTTTCATATTATATTATCATTACTTATAATTTTTATATTACTAAGATTACGTATAAAGGTTTATAATATTATTTATAAGAGTTTATAAAATTACTTTTAAGTGTTTAAAAGTTTTTTATAAGGAAAAAAATATAAAATTTTTTTATAAAACTATCATTATTTTGTTATTGTTTTGTCAAAATGTCTATATTGTATTAAAATTATATTTTCATGTAATGTTATAAATAATTAGTTATTAATATTATATGAATAATTAGTAATAATCAAAACTACTAAAAATAAATAAAATTTTAAATTTAATAATATAATAATAAAAATATTTTTTTTAGTGTGAGATTTGGTGTTGTGGTTAGAGATAAAAAAAAACCATTTTTCATCCAAACACCAAATTTAATACTATTCACAACATCAATTGATGTTTTGATGAATAGTGGTTAAAAATGATCTAAACTCCGTAAAAATTTGGATTTTATTGCCACTTAAAACGTTCACATATTCAACCATGATATAAATCAGTGTAAGAAAACTCTGGTCTTTAACTAACATAGTGAACTCTCAACCACAAAACTACCATGAATTTGTCCCGCTGAACCTTTTATTAATTACTCAAGTAATGCAGGACTGTAGATTCGAAATTAGGATTTCTGTGGACTTGCATGTGGTCATAGCCACCAAACTAATATATACTACCTTAGACGTAAAACCCACTCAGTAGGCCAAGACAAAAGGACGTAAAACACACCCAGTAGGCCAAGACAAAAGGACATAAAACATACTCTGATACATGTAAAACACAACAAACACTTAAAGATTCAAAATTTTACTACGATATTTTTGTATATATTCCTGCGAGAAGAAAAATTCAAAAGTCAAGTTTTCAGCATGCGGTGCTGAGAACATGATAATTTGAATAAATCTGAGTAGTCAGTAAAGGCAAAATTTCAGATACCATGGCTATATATAATTTTTTTCCGAACAAAAATGAAGCTTTAAGTGGTGATGAACGTTTTCACTATTAAAGCAGCACATACTTAACTACTAACATATTTAATCATCATTCATAATATTGTGTGCTGTTAGTGATAGAACCGTTTAAAAAGCTTTAGTCTAAGAGCATCTCCAAAAGACACTGTATTTTTAAGGTGTGAGAAACCTTATATTTGAGGTTTGAGGGTGATGCTCTCCAATGATAAACCTTAAAATGATACTTTAACAATATTATACTTTGCATTTTAGTCTTTACTATTTATAATTAATTAACTAATATCATAAAACTTTGATAAATAACTATAAAAATACATATTAAAAATATTGTAGGCAATATTAATTAATACAACTTTAATATAACAGTACATATAAATGATAATAAAATACACAAACTAAATCATATTAGTTTTGTTGTAGTATTTTTATTTGTGTAATATTTATATGTTCATGTAAGTTTATTTTTTGTGTTATTTTAGTTTGTATGAAATTTGCTTTATGTAATATTGTTGTTATGTATTTATTTTTTAATGCTATGTATTATTTTACTATTTGTCATTATTATTTTTATTTTATATTATCTTTTAAAATTTTATATGTATATATATAATTTATTTATAAAAATAAAAAATGGAATATTAATAAGATATTACATTAGGAGAGTTGAAATGATAAAAATAAAAGTTATTATGATTAATTTTAAAGCATATAACTGAAAGGACTGAAATACAAATAAAAAAAATGACACCTCAAATTTGAGGTATTGAACAGTGATACCTCAAATATAAGGTGTAACTGTTCAATACCTCAAAATTTGAGATTTTAAAATATCTCTTGGAAGACATAAAACCTTATATTTGAAGTTAGAAAGTATTTTTGAAAAGTGTGTGTTACCGTGTTACCCCAAATTTTGTGTGGCACACTTGTTGTAACACGTTTGCACCTTTAAATTTAAGTCAACAAATTTGTAAGAAGTTGAACGATTTACTTCCCTTACTATTATTGATTACAAAATTTCATGTAAAACAAAGTATGTTCGATCATTCGAAAGTGTTAAAACCAAATTAGCTACTTAAAATATAGAGGTGTGATTTACACTCTTTTAATGATCATACAAGTGTTTTGAAATGTGTTGTTCCAAACTATCCATATTTGTTATGGTGTTCTACCTTTTTGTACACTTCTTATTCTACTGCCGCCATCTAGCTAGATACATAGATCGCCCTTTCTGCTATAGTATGAGTTAGTTTAGGATGTAATTTTTTCACGCAGGAATTTATTTCAAATACATAATTATACTTTATTTTATTTATCTTTTAACAACTAAAATTATATATAATTTTTCAACAAGTATTATAAGAATAAAAAAAGATATCCCCAATGCTATCGTAATTTACTTGAACCGTTGACCTTGTTAAAACAACAAATAGTTACAAATTTATAAGTGTTGGGAGTTAAATAACCAAAGTGGGTTACTGAAGACAGAAACTTGCCAAAGTAAACCAATAATTTCTCCATAGTGATACAGATACAAAAGATATACATGTATATACAAGAAACTTTCCTATTGGATCGTTAAAACTTGAAAGTTGAAACTAGTTATGAACCAACCATAGCATGAAACGTATAGTTTGGGTACATTATGGAACAAGGTTTACCACCAAATGGAAAAAGTCTTCGTTGCCATCGATTGATTTATAGATTTGCTTTTGCATGACCTTTCCCATCAACTTGTGGCGATTTTGCCCTTAAGGATACACAAAATGTGTTTCTAATAAGTCCCATAGTACATCTATCCACTGTAGGAATCGAGATCCTATGTCCTCGTAACGATTGCGAATTATTATCTATGTGGGGCACCGTATAACTGACTATTTTATACAATAACTGGTAAATTCATACACATATGTGTGTATATATATATAGGGAATGATAGTATTATGTAGGTTGTAAGCTAACAAACGGCGTAAATGGAAAGAATGCTGCAGCCAAAGAATAAAATTGTGAATTAAAATTTATTACATAAATTAAGAACAAACGCCAAATACTAGATTAATACAGTGTCTTTTTGAATCTTGAATATGATGTTGATTAACTTTGATATTCGTAAATTTGCTACGAAATATGTTATCTTATATTTGTCACAAATTTTCAAATTTTTTGTTTGTATGATCATCTGGTTTGGATTTTCTATTAACTTGCTCCAATCTCTTATTTACGAGGATTACATAGTTATGATTGATTATCATCACCATGAAAATCTTATTATCAATTATAGATTCTATAACTACGAAAACTTTTCACTCTTGCTGATTTCTTTTCTTGGTGACTATCCTTATCCATCTTAATTTTCATAGTCGAAAGACTAATCTAGAAACATTGACTCATAATTCACTAAGCTGTAGGTTTTCTTAGTTTAAAGTTAAAAAAACAAAAGCTTCGGACACGTTAACTGCAATTTTAAATCTTTTAGTATAGAAATCCTTTTATTTTCTTTTCGGTTTTTTTTTTTTTTTTTGCACTCAAACTTTGAGTTAGATTTGACGTAATAAAACGTTTGGCTTCCACCATACAAACTCTGAGTAAAATTTCAGCCAAAAAAAAAAAGAATTAGACATATACTTAGGATTCTGATTTTGGATTCTAGGTTTTGAAACGGTTATGACTCATAATACGCGTATACATATATAACAGGAATTAATTAGAGTGAAAATTTAGTGATGACCATATTTTTTATACTGTACGTATAAGCAAGACGAAGCATCTTTATTTAGATGATTCTGATGGACCTACATAGCCGATCTTCTACATGAAAATATGCTTTTGTTGGAGACCTTTTATCCCAGATTTGTAATAAAATGATCTAGTTGACTCATTAAAGGATTATTGAGCTAATTCACTCATTAATATATAGTGATATCGAAGGGACATACATCTCAAAATTCATTTTCTCAACGGACCCATATTATAAATATAAGATGAAATGGAGAAGAACAATGATTTCCCTTAATTCTGGGAAGAATACGTTTCATTGACAAGACTATATCTAAGTTTTTGGTGAAAATTATTGTTTATACTTTGAAAACTAATACTCATATTGGGTTAAGGAAAACATAAACCAAGTGTTCATGGTGATGATGGCCATTCAAATTGTAACTGACGTACATGTTAGCGTAAAATAGTCGAATAATCTATTTATATATATATTGTGAGCAACTAAGCATGTTAAAAATATAACAATCTTAATACTTTACTAATTAAATTTAGTTTTTTTTAGCATTTTATGATTATTCGATATAATAACTCTATTTAAAACCAAAATCATTTTGTTATGATCATCGAGAATAATATATTTAATATTAAAAAATAAACATAATCATTTAAGTTTAAATTGGGTTGGTTCAACTGGGTCGAATTGGATAAAGTTAAATCGATATCATCTAATATATGTACCCTAATTGTGGATCGAGAGTGGCTTTGACCAGAGTACTTTTGATCTTAAATGAGAGATGATATATAATGATAATGATATGCAGGCCGATCTAGTTACTGACTAAAACGTGTTCCTATTACAATATATTGGTATATATGCAGTAATCCTACTATTCGAATGCTATTCTTTGAATGTGATAATTCGTAAAGTAACAAATATTATATAGTTTACATTAGGATTAGGTAAAACATATTGAGATATTTGTTTCGATTTGTAACCTAAATTGATTTTATGCAAGGAGAATCTGGCTAATGTGACTTATTATGGATGGAAACCATGTCAAATTCAATTATACAAACAGCTAGAGCAGAGTGAATTGATACAAAAATCCATACGTATTTTACAGATTTGTTTTAGGTATTAATCTTACTTTAAGAAATTTACTTTTACCATGTTGATGATGTAATTAAGAGAAAATAAAAGCATATTTATTATTTTCCACAGTATGTTCTCCGTTCTCGTACTAATATATATCACTCTAAAAACGATTTTGAATTTTTCAGAAAAAAAGCACAACTGAAGTTTCACTCGGTTAATGATATTTCTTACTTTGGGTCAATGATATATGGGGATGTTCTTTATTTTTATTTTGTCGATATATGTTCACTATACCTGAAGTAATAATATTCTACTTGAAATGTTATATTATTTTAATTTGTTCGAGTATATGTATCGACATGATATACAAATATGAAATATGTATTATATAGCTCGGTTTATTTAACTCTTGAGTTTGAAGAAGTAAATTTGATTCTTTCCGTAGAGAATCCCATTTTATTGGGGGACCAAGTCTCTGACTAAAGTCAATTGCTATAGTGTTTAACATTTAAACAGGTATCATTATAAATAAATAAAATACAAAAAAAAAATACCTCGCAGGGCTTAATTCCTCTGTTTACTCTTAGATACATGCTCCAAGCAACTATACGGACTGTGGAAGAAGAGGAATGCAAGGCGACATGGCGAGCCTTTCTCTCCTCCGATCAAACTGGCGAAACTTCTTGACATAGCAATTCGTAACCGGCTCAGCACCATCAGATTCCAAGAGAACCGAGCATTTGAGGATAGATTCAAGATAGTTTTTTTTTTAATTAAACTCAAACTCAGAAATATTTGATGTAAATCATAATTTGATTGAATATATTTACATTCAATTCAAAAAAAAAAAATACTAAACAAAGAAATTGATACCTTTAAGCATTTAAATTATATTATTTATATCGCTGCAAACACAATAATCCTTACAAATTACATAAACACGATAATGAAAAATAAAAAATTGTAATATGCAATTTAACCAGTACGCTCACTTACAATAATATAACATCCGAGGCTTTAAAGATAGGACCACATACTCTAGTTCCAAAACAATGGATATACGTTTGATTCGAATACATATAGTATAAAACAATTAAAGATAAATGTCGGCTGATGTGTTGAGTATTTTTGGTTTTAGTATGGATCTTTTTTGGTTTTAGAAAAATAGTAATCAGAATGAAATTGATTGTCTGGTTGTTACGATTTTGATTCTGGTTTTGGTTTTAACTTCAACTTTGATCATATAAATGTTTTTCTTTGGTTTGATCAATGTCTCTCATATGTTTAACTTTCATAAAATATAAGTTTCGAATTGTATATATATATATATGTATATATATACCGTATATATTATTTTTTTCAAATTTGGTTAACATTTAATTTAAGTATACCATATATAAAAAAAAAAATTTCAATCCAGTTAAATTTTAATTTGATTTTTATACTCTCGCTGTTGTTTGGTCTGGCTTATTATCTGGACCGGACTAAACACCCATTTAATGTGAACACGATCAAAGCACATCAGTTTTTTTTAGGTTAATAGTGTTGATTAAATACATGATTAATTAGGTGATAAAGTAGATTTGAATGCTGCTCACATGGGTATGCGTGAAATACTGCTTTTTACCATCTTTTTGTCTCTCCTACATTTCGAGCTAAAAAGCTATGTCCTTTTTTTTATTAAAGAAAACAAATTCTGAACATTGTTCTTTTGCCGTTAAGAATGTTGCACGAGGTGTTATTTTATTGTTTATTTGTAAGCTTCCCAGTTCCCACTACGAATTTTTAAGCAGGACACCGCCGTGTATATATCTTAATTTGGAAGAATATATAACTCTTTAAAGATTCTTATAAAAGTTATATATTTCGACTTTTTTGGGCAGGATGATAACCCAACCTCTCAAATGAGAAACGATCATGAATTAGATATGATCGGTTTTAATGCCGATTCTTCCACAGGATCCGTATAAAAATCGTCGAGGGCCGATCAATGGCTTACCTCTTTGGACAACCTGGTGATCAATTGCATGAATTTGTTGCAAAATCATCCAAACAAATCTAACATATATTTGGTAAATTTTGAAGACAACAAAGATGTTCCAACATAAATCAAATTTCCACTCGCGCAAATAATTTAGCGAAGAGAAATGATTCTAGATGATTGGTAATTAAACAAAATGTGCTTTAAGTATGCTGTATGCTACAAGTTAACATACTTTTTTAAAAAAAAAATTCTGATCTAGCATCTTAAAGATAATATTAAGAATTAGAAATGTACTAAGATAAATAAAAGTATCGTAATAAAAAACCATACATTATACAACACCCGTTACCTTTTACTGTTGCAGTTGTTAAATCAGAAATATTTTTTTGCTAAATTTATTCAATTTTGAAATAAAGTATTAGATAGAAAGATAAAAGTATATCGTCTAGACAAAAAACATTTCTAAATGTTACTAAAAAATATAAAAAGATTTAAATATTATTTATAACGTTTAGTTATTTAGTTTCAACCCAATTATCCTTTTTTGACATTTCAGCCCAATTGTATCTAATTTTACTTCAAGTATGCTAAATGCAATAAACTTTTAACCCCAAAAAAAAAATGCTAAATGAAAATAATGACAGGTGAGAAGCTGACCTGAAAACGAGAGGCAATTCTTTCATAACTAAAAGATTCCTTCTATTATAGTCAGTCAAAAGAAGTCAACTGGTTAAGTCAGTTGACCGATGATGACGATTAATGACGTCAGCATCAGCTTCTGTCTTCTCCTTCCTCTGTTTAAATAGAAACCAGATCACTTCCACTTTCACTCACTCATCACACACACACAAAGATACATAAACACAACCAAAAAACGCCCGCCATGTGTGGATACGTCAGCACCTCCATAGCCTCCGGCGATTCGTGTCCATGTCTCCTATACTCCGACGACATAGTGGCTTCTCCTCTGCAGCCGCATGATGATCACCAACCTCAGTTCCTGCCTCCGCCGCCTCTTATGATGAGCCACCACTCGCTTTTCGTGGCAGAGACGGTTTCAGGGTTTGGTTACTTTGATTCCGGCATGAATGGCGGTGGAAGCAGCGGCTGCGACTCGCCGAGCTCGATGGGGAGCGGTGGAGATAGTCTTATTATGCAGAGGAGTGCGAGTAGCCATAATGGCTTTTTCGGTAATTTCGCGACGACGGCCCACGATTTCGTTAATGATCATGATGGGCCAGTGAGAAGGGCCCTTAGCGCCGGAGATCTACCCGTAAGTAATACTATATACTACACACTTGCATGACATATATTGATTCAAACCTATTACTCATTTACTCATGTTATGTAACTTATGTTTGGTAGAAAGACTGAGATTTTAAACGACTCCGTTTTGGTATGTGTGTAGAGGAGTAGCAGAAGAGAGACCAGTGCGGTGTGGAGTGAAAGCAATGCAATAATAGAAGGAATGAGCAAAGCCTATAAGTATAGTCCTGAGGAGAAGAAAGAGAAAATCGAAAAATATCGTAGCAAACGAAACCTTAGGAACTTCAACAAGAGGATTAAGGTAATTTTTTTTCATTTTTACATTTGTTTCTGTGTTTGCTTTAACATGTGTTGTGTGTTTAATTTTCATATGCATTTGAAGAATTTTATTCGCATATAGGAAGAGAAGTTATTGTAGCATATGTTTGGGTTATATGAACGAATTTATCTTTTAATTCATATTGTTCTTCAGCACATAAAGTTGCATGAACAACTTCCTATATATGTATATATATATAACTATATATTCAATATGTATATGTGTCACATGGAAACTTTTTAAGACTTGACATGTAGTTGTATTAAACAGTGACATGCACCTGCACATTTATTGATGCCAATCCTTTTATTTTCTAACCGATCATATATTTTCCTCTAATATTTTCCATTAATCAAGTAATCAACTAATATTGAATTCTATATATCTTAAATACAAGCATTCAGCTTCAGCCATCCGCCTTTTTCCGAATTTATTAGATAAAATTAATTTTCTAAGACACGAATTCACATTTACTACAAAATTAAATGGTTCGTTGACCAAAAAAGGGCTCAATATATCATATCAAGCATTCTTATCACTTCAAAAGTACACTGAGTTATATGAGTATGTGAATGAGAATTAACGTTATGTCACATCATATTTGGTCTTAAGGAATCGTTTGAGATAGACACATCAAACTCCACGGTTGCCAATTCTCCATTAATTATTTTTTATAATGAGAAGGTCCACGTATATCATAAACATTTCCCGGGTTACTTCATCGTGGAAGTTATTAATGTTGGAGATTTATTTCTAACTAGTGATTAAGAGTATTCATATGCGAGTGATTAAGAGTAACCGTTTCTCATATTCAATTAGATGTTTTCTGCAAAATGCTATAATTGTATGAACGATAGGCTATAACTAGTTACATGACTTACATCGAAACTTAATAAACGATGATGTAAATGCCACATTGATTTTGAGGCGGAATTAACAGATATATATTTTTCAAAATTAGTATGAATGCAGGAAGACCTTAGCGGACAGTAGGCCAAGAATAAGAGGAAGATTTGCAAGAAATGATGAGATGTCACAACAAGAACAAGTTGATGTTATTGAAGCCGTCGTTGGAGATGTTGACACGTGGGCATCGTTTCTGGACTCTTTCTCTGCTAATCACTTCCTTAATTAATCTCTTGTAATTATATTTATGTTTTTTTCTTTTCTTATACTTATATGTTTACATATGGCACTTTTAATTTGTTTTGGTTTAAAAGATTGCTCCATGTTGCTAAACTCATGTAGGTTTTTTTTGTAAATAAGAATAAAATATTTTGTATTTTGTTCGGAGATCTTGCTAAATTCTTGATCTTCACTGGCCTGAAAAAATTGGACGAGTGGTATATAAACACTTTGTCAATCTTATAGGCATGGCAAGGAGTTCGACCCTAAGTTCTCCAATTGGGTGGGATGCCTTTTGACAGAAAAAAAAAGTTCTCCAATTGGGATATTAATATATAGGTTAAGGCAAAACAAAACGATATTTATATACCGAATAAAATAAATAAATATACAACCTTTTTAAAATGTCTCTTTAATATTTGTTTCTCTGTTTCATTAAAAAATCGTTTTATTCAGTAATATATATCAAAATTTTGGAGACGACACATATATTAAAACACATATAATATAAACAACATAAAATTTAGAACGAGCATGTGGTTCTTAATCCTTCAAACTCTGATTATATGACATTTTCTGATTTGTATAAAAAATGTGTAGTACTTATGCACTAATTTAAGTATAATTCATGTGATAAAAAAAAAGAGAGGATTTCCAAAACAAAATTGCAGAAAGAATATTAAAATTCAGAGTTTGTAGTGGTGTAATTGTGTTGTTTGTATTATTGTCGCTTTTATATATATCCCACATTTAAATTTAAAAGTCGACATATGTGAGTTGTAGATGATTAAAAAAATCCTTTTTTTTTTCTTGCCAACTAAAGTCTAAAACATATTCTTCGTTTCGTATCATTATTACTTATATGGGACCGTAAATAGTTAATGGATAGTTTATTATGTTCCTTAATGGTTCGAATTTTCTTTTACCAACTTGATTACAAAAATAATCAGAAAGTACAAAGATGATAACTTTTAGCATTGAAAAACATGTAATGAACATGGTCATGTTACTTTGATGATTTCATTACTCTCACGTTGATTACTCATCGTGCTACTAAGTACTAGCTAGCAATCTCCGAAAGCAATCATGCATTATACCTTATAAATTTTTGAGAAACCAAAGAAGGTTCCACTGAAATAAAGTAAATGAAAGTAATCAACCAAATTCGTCGACTAAATAAAAATAATAATTGTATTTGTTCAAATGAACCATGATTAGGAGTGTGTAATATGAATAAACTAAAACGATTACCATAAACTTGATTGTCCAAAACAAAAAAAAAACTACCATAAACTTGACCTAATCGAAAATCAAATTGAATTTTGATACAGGATACACATTTTTTTTTAATAGAACCCCAACCAAAAAAGAAAAAAATATCTGAAAAATAAAAATACCGCTGATACTAGGTTGATTTGTTTTGAAAAATAAGGATATACTGTATGTGATTAAAGCTCCGCAGTCCGCACCCATTCTGTAACTAAACCGATCTATTACTACATCGGTTTAACTTGTTAATATTTTTCTTAAACCAAAAAACTCTTAACCGAAATCCGAAACTGAATACCCCACGTCTACGAAGTATAAATATCATCAATTTAAGGCATCAATAGTGATACAAAAAGAAACGATATTTGTCCTCGAAAATATCATGTGAAAAATCTGTCCTTTTGTTTTGTCGACATGTAAAGATCTTTCTTTAAAATAATAATAATAGACTAGAAGTATTAATTAGTACTTTCGGATAGAAAAACAGAGGAATGATAGTGCTAGACTATTAGTAATAACGTGAAGAATAATGCTTCTTGATTTAGTTTAAGCAAAGTAGTTTTGAAAAAGGAAAGAGAGCAGTCTTTCTTCTTTAGCAAAGGCTATAGAAGGAGATGTAGGCCCTCCGGCGACCATGTCCCCGACATTTGTCGGCCGGCGGTAGATTTACCGACTCTCCACATGTTTTCACTTTTTTTTTCTTTTCCTTTTTATTATTTTAATTAAAAGACATTTTCTGCCGTAAAAAAATAATTAAAAGACATTTTCTTGAACACGAGTACACGAAGAAACTTTAGAAAATAAATTAGAAATTTTCTTTTCCCCCACTTTTTTTAAGATGGGCAATAAAATCACGAGACTTTCGTGTGTTTAAACTAATGCACAAAACTTATCTAGCCTCTAAGAATCATCAAGCTCTTCTATGTTTCCCTCTTTTACTGATTCGTTTAAATAGATATTGAAGTAGAAAAGGCTTGTATAGCCGTAGTTGCGCTAAACGAACTCTACTCTTCTTAGCTCGTGCCTTACCTGCATTGTTCACCAATGGATTGACATAACATAAGAGTCCAAAACTTGCGTGCGCGTAATGTTAAGGTTTCCAAATGATAAAATTTAGATCTCATACCTGAGTTTGTGGCATTGTTTCTTTCAGAGTACTGGACATGAGCTTGATGTTTACTTTCGATTTCTGCCTCGCTTTCCTTCTTGTCTTCCGTTGCTATCTCAAAGGTGTTGTGGTGTTGAACCGATAGCTCTTCCCCAAGCTCTTCTGCCTTATTGGACTCTAACCTTGATACTTGGTCATGTTCTTGCTCAACCACCTCGGTACTGAGAGAGTTACCTGATTCTCTTAGCAAATCGGTAGTCTCAGAGGATAATTTATGAAGATTAATACTACTGTCACCTGTTTCATGCTTCTGGTCTTCCATTGTCACCTCCATGTACCCGTCGTGTTTTGCTTCCGAAGAATCATCAATTTTCATCCCATTATCAGCACCTTCAATGGATGCACAGTGCTCAATATTAGCATGACCAGAAATAGCTCCTTTGCTATCTCTGTCCACGGAGACTTCTTCATCATCAACAACAATAGTTTCAATAGAACTTTGTGGAATCCCGGAAACTTCATCATCAACAACAATAGATTCACTGTTTAAGTTTTCAACAGAACTTTGTGGGACCCCGTGACCGCTTTTTGATGGTGACATTGATTTATCTTCTGAAACCAACTCAGTCTGCATGTTAACATCAGGAGCTGCATTTGACTTTGTACATCTTACCAGTGTAAAGGATGCGGCTGCTTGATTTTGTACCAAAAGCCCCTGTCCCTGGGTGGTACTGCATTTCCTCAGGGGAGTAATTGTTCTAGGTTCCACTTTGTTGTCATCTTCAGATATCAGCATCTTAATTTGGCTAGTGGTTTCAATTTTCCGAAGATTATCCTCACATGAAGCTGAATCAGCCATACATACTTCAGGAACTTGTTTATTACTGTGCACTAGTGCGTCACTCATCTTAGCTGCAGGTGGCTGAGTCAAAGGTTCAGTTCCTACAATATCCTTAACCCGGAAACCATGTGATGGCAAGCCATTAACAACAGAGGTGAAATCAATCGCCTTGGAGGATTTGTGCGCCACAGCACGTGTGGCATCAAAAGCCTTTGCGAGATCAGCCAAAAGCATGTCACCTTCACCACTTGAGAGGGGATCCCATTTCATGCAATCTCCAGACAGAGGCTGTTCGAGGCTAAAGGTTTCACTAGACGACAGTAACTCAACCTTGACAGCTTCTTTGTGAAACCGCTTTTTCTTCAAAACCTTGGCTATCATATTCCTGAAGGCAAACCACATGTTCATACTCAATGACATAAAATTTTAAGCCCTTGTGCATCAGATAACACAATTGCTAGAAGAACTGAATACCTACCTACAGTTTTTTGAAATGGCAGCTTTAGCTCTTTCCGTAGAGAGTCCAAGCAATGACATGAGATTTATAACATCGTTTGGACCTCTAAGTTCTGTGACTGAAGGAAGGACTGAAGAAGCACCTTTAACTTCTGTGACTGAAGGAGCACCACTCGAGATAATCAGATTCTTCCCCTTAGTCCAATCCACCAGTAACTAGTCATGCCATATCACAAGAAAGTGTAAGCATATCAATAGAAAACTCTCACATAATCAACTCAACCACACAAAAAATTTCCACAGAAAGAGTAACACAAAATCATCCCTCACATTACAAATATACAATGTGATAATTGTGGCTTGATGCATCAAAGTTTCTCACCTTAGCATTCGATATAACTTGTCTCCTCTTCTGTGCATCCTTTAAGAGATCAGAGTACATGATCTCAAAGTATATCCCTCGCTGCCGATAAGAAAATTCATCAAGTTGAAGCAAGGAAAAACAATTAGATACACACAGATTCTACTATTAGGAAACAATGTCTAATCTTAGATTGCGAGAATCACAAACCTTAATAGCAGCTTTGACAATGGGATGCATTAATCGGAAAGACATCTTTGAGAAATCAATGGAAATAATATCAACCTACAAGCGGGTTTGAGGAAAACAAACAAGATAAAAGGAGTTATTTTCCAGCTCAAACTAGAAAATCTTCAATTGAGCTTCAAATACTGATTAATTCCACACAAAAATCTCAATCAAAGAGACAGAAATTCAAACCTCGGCACTCTTACAGGCATGATCGAACGTGTACTGATTCATCGGCCTAACTGCAACAATATCATAGCTCTTTAGAACCTGATTCCCAGAATTCAAACCCTGACACTGTGCATTATTCTCCACATTGACCGTGACGCGAGTGTACTGACGAAACGGAGTAGCTCGCGGGACGCCGAGCAAATCGCGATGGAATCCGACAGAAGAAGCTAATCGAGGAGCGGCCTTGACGAGAGAGCCAAGCGTGAGAAGAGGGATCGTACAGCTGTCCTTGTTCGACATCGCGCCTTCGATCGAACGGTTATGTGCGATCCCAACATAGCCCAGTTCCATGGCTTTCATGGCGAGCTTCACGCGCAATTTTTCTCCGACGACGACTTCCTTCCCGCCTGATGATGGCGGGTAACTGTACGGAATGCTTAAGTCGAAGAACCCCATTGCGAGCTTGACGCGCAATTTTTCTCAGAGATATACGGCGGAGAGATTTTCCGATAGGGTTTAAGCAATGGATTATTATTAGTCAAAAACTAACTACGACAGTTCGACGTGTCGACAATTTGTGAAACGGCTGCGTATAGGGAAATCCGAACCAAAAAAATCAATAATTAGAAAAATATACATATTGTTAAAGCGCATATTATCTAAAGCCGCGCACGAAAATCCCGAAGCTGAACTGAAGAAAACACTTGGTTATCACGCGGATCACTCTTTAAAGCCGTCGATTAAAAAGCATCGACGGCTCTTACGCCATCTCAATTTTGACAAGGATTGGGATCAAGAGCCGTTGGATTAAATATTAGATCTGATGGTTCAAAAGAAAACCCCTCTTGTATATAACCAACCGCGGTCCAATCATTTCCTCAGAAAACAATCAATTCTCTCATTTCATAGCAGCGAAAAAGCTAATTTTCTCGAGAAAACAAAAGTCATGTCGGGTCGTGGAAAGGGAGGAAAGGGTTTGGGAAAAGGAGGAGCGAAGCGTCACAGGAAGGTTCTAAGAGACAACATCCAAGGAATCACCAAGCCGGCGATTCGGAGGCTGGCTCGTAGAGGTGGAGTCAAGCGTATCAGTGGTCTGATCTACGAGGAGACACGTGGCGTCCTCAAGATCTTTTTGGAGAACGTTATCCGTGACGCCGTCACATACACCGAGCACGCCAGGAGGAAGACGGTGACTGCCATGGACGTCGTTTACGCGCTCAAGAGGCAAGGCAGGACTCTCTATGGTTTCGGCGGTTGAGGATTTTCTTAGATTGAGGTCGTGTAGATCTGTTTTTACTTTGCAATTTCCTCTGTAAGCTAGGGTTTCAAGAACAGAAATGGGGTATTTTAGTAAATGTAGTTGGAATCGATTTCCTTTTAGCTAATGCCTTTGTATTTCTTTTCGGTTTCTGTGAGGTTTCAACAATGCATTGGTAATTTCGTAAAATTTCTGTTGATTATCCTCAAATTTACAATTCTGAAGATCACTGCGCTTTGAACTGAGAATGTGACAATTTTTGCGAGATGTACACTTGTGAACCGTCAATCTTGCTTTTGCGACCTGTAATCGACGGTTTTTGCAGCAAAAATTTTGCTCCCACTAATGCTTATGCGGCTTAGGCTTACGGCTTACCATTTCGTTAGTTTGAGCGATCATTTAATTTGCATCAAGTCCAGATTATGAGCCCAATAAAATTCACTGGCCCATAAAGAACAATGTGCAGGTCGGATCAGAACAAGACTTCAGGTCAAAACTTTACATGTTTAGCTTTACAAACTTACTCATTGCCGCGTAAACTTTACTTTCCCTCTCGTTTTTTTTAGTTGGGATGATAAATATTTTACACATCCGCTTTTTTGCCGGGAGTGATAATGGAACTTGATCTATGAATAAAAAAGAAAAAAATTTGAAAGGTGATATGGTTTATATTGTCGTAGTGCATAACAAATTTTAAGAAGCTACAAAACGACATTAATCAAACTCATCCGAATAACCCATAGTGACGACGTAATTTTAATTCAGGAGAAAATACAGATAAATGTGTTTTACCATTTAAAAAGAAAACAAATTAATTAACCAGGGGCGTGAGGAGGTTACACGTGTTTATCAGGGTGACACGTCATCTATCGGGACCGGAGTTTAACGACGTCGTTTGAATACTTTCTTTATTGATGGATAAACAATATCCTTTCTATCGAGTTCACAGTGGAAGAAATAAAAAAAGCAACTACTGTTTTCAGAAATTGCTTCACGCCTCATCACGCCTTAAATTTAAATTCAGACCCCAATGATTGATTGATTTTTTGAATAAACTAAACGAAGACTCAATCATAATCGATCTCCTTGTCTCGATTGATCGAAGAGGTAAATTTCTTGGATCATTGTTTCTGGAATGGAGAAAGTTTCATCGCCGTCTTCTTCACGGAGGTCTGCTTATCTGGAAGCTCTTACGCAAGAGATAAAGAAGAAGCTTACACGGGTTAGCTCTCTTTCTTTTCCGCTAGAGATCGCGGTTTTCCAATTGTATTGATCTGTTTTTAATTTACCTTCTTCGAAATCGCTGGCTAGATCTTCGCATATGAAACATGCATTAGAGATTCTCACAGATTTTTGATTGATGATTGCGATTGAAGAAACCGGGTTTCAGAAAATTGGTTTAGTGTTTCAATGTGAATCTGCGGGTTGCGATTCTAGATATAAGTTCATGCAATCCGATAATTGATATCCATTATCGTCATGCAATTCAATTTTTTTTTTGTTCCTTTGATTGCTAGTTTTCAGTTACTCACGCCTGGATTTCTGGATTTGTTCATCTCGAATCGAGAATATAAATTTGGTTTTTGACTGTTAATCTTTTCTCCCAGGCTGTTGTCTCTCCAGCACAAACACGCAACTTGCTTCAGGACTTATTTGCTGATATAGCTCTCGAGGTCGACGAACGAGCCAAAGGTAACACTCTAGAAATGTGGTGAATTGTATCATGAATCAGTCTGCTTTCAGTGTTCTCGTTTCCTTTAGAGATAATGAGGTGAACAATGACCAGTAATTTACAATGGGAACTAACTCTTGAGCTGGAATTTTAAGCAGATGTGATCCTTAGCAAAGAAGAGGATGTAATTTCTGATAAAGCAGATGCTGATGGTCCATTATGTTTTTTCGACGTCCTTGCTGATTATTATGTGAACGTGTCTGAGAGAGGGAAGGATATACTTGACTTGATGGTGCAGCTGTGGAGCCAGTCGTTTGCATCACACATATTCTCTCTTCTGTTCCATAAATGGGTACTTTTTACCTTTACCATTTCGCTTCAGTGTTATTTTCAGTTCCAGAGTTTACTCTATGAAATTTGTATAGTACTCCGTTATTTTATCTACCGTGTTAATAATGTTAACATTTTTCTGTAATTCTTCTCAGCTGTTTGAGGTTCAGCTTGACAATCAAGAAATACTCTTGCGGTATTCTTCTGCCCTGGTGCAGGGAGCAACTAATGTATTCTGGTAAAGTCTTTGATCTTTGGCATCGTAAGATGTTAATCTTCACTCGATATGAATCGCTTGGTTCAATGTGTATACCTCGTTAGGTTCAGTCATGTACTTGTATCTGTAGTAGTTGCATTTGTCTATTATCTTTCCAAGTCTCTTCCTACATTCGATTGGCTCGCCAAGCATTGTGACAATCTCTACCCATTTTAATTACAGGATAGACATCCAGACAAATACAAGACGGTTCCAAACTCTCTTTCGGGTACCTTTTTTTCCTCTGATATATACATATATAGGGAACTTTGATTTATGAACCAAGTGACTATGATACTTAAAGTAGGGCATTTCGAACACTGGTCTTCGTGCTAGAAATGTAAATAACACATGCTAGAGATCATTCACATCCTCTTTCTATTATGTTACCTTGTTTGATGCCTCTGATAGATCTTTTAGGCAAAATATATTTCTTTGTACTTTTCGATCGGGTTGTCACTACCACACGCTCAAGTCGTCATGCCAATTTGCTACTGTAACTAACAGTCTCCGTGTTCTCTTAGTATCTTCTTGAGGAAGTTGCTTTGGAGCCTATCAGATTGAAAAAAATTCCTATTCAGGTAAGTGGTTCCTCTCTTTATTCATGACGGTTTAACTGATTTCAGTTTGGAGATTGACTCTCCCGTACTTAATTTCAGGCTCAGAGGGAACTGTATCTCTTGCTCTCAAGGTTCATTTTCTTTTACAATTCAGGTAGTATACTGTTTTCTAAAAACTTTTTGTTGGAACCAAAGCGTTTCTTCTTGTACCCTGACAGTTTTTTTTCTTTTTTCTAGTGGATAAACTCGACAGCTTCTTGAGGAATTTCCCAGAGTTTCCAAATGCTTTCTTGGTTGGAGGACCAGGAGATTTCCTTGTTATTGAACTTACTGATCAGGTATGAAGCATAGGCTTTGTGACTATATACAAAAATTTCTCTCAAGAATGAACCACATATCACTCATTTAATATGTTATTTGTGGTGCAGCTGCAAAAGCTGAAAGTTGAACCAGTGCTGCTACACTATCTTTCCCAGATGAAGATTCTTCAAGGTACCTTTCTCTCTTCTAGTTAGATGCTGCCTCTAACATGGAGTCAAAACTTAAAGCAATTTTGGATAACATCTGCAGGTATGGAACTGAGAATGACCACTAGCACGAGGTTAAAGGCATGTTTGTACAGTTTTACCTCTCCCGGAGGCCCAATGTACCCAACAAGAGCTGTTCGTCATGCAGCCTGGGATGCTTTGGATTCCCTCTTTCCGGTGAGTATTCCCTCTTTAAACCCACTGTTTTCATTGGAAGATCCAGCGTAGGAGTGCTTGTTCAAAGAAATATCATCTAATAGTTTAGGCCACCTCATAAAAATGTAAAAGCACCCGAAGCTAAGCAAAACAATCCCAAAAAAATTGCACATTCGATGTGCCAACTGTTGCAGTTAGATCACAAATATATATATAGGCTTGGCCTGTAACAATTTGATACTCTTGTCTTGCAGGTCGGGCGTTACCCGAGGCATCTCATTAGTCTATTTTTCAGGCTGCTATATCCGTGGTACTGGCCATCCTCGTGCTGGAACTTTGTGGTTTCTTGTATTAAAGCGGTACTATATTCTCTCGTAAGGCTCATCTTTTCACAGCGAGAAAAGCCAAGGCAGAGCTAAATAGCTTTTATGATGAAGCCTGCAGCAGGAATCCAATCCTTGTGTATATAATGTGTCTTTGGTCATTAGAGGCAAACCAGAGAACTTTACCTTCACCTGTATTGCTTTCTATGGAGAACATAATCCGTTTTGAGAGAGATCCCATAGAATAGCTTTTGACGTGTTCTGTTGTCATTGTTAAATTGTTATTTTGCTATAGAGGATGATGTATTCTGACCAAAACGCCTTTTTTATGTTGAAGGAATGAACATGTCTTCCTTCTGTTTTTAATTGTATTGGATGTGTAATAACCCACTAAAAAATTCACCATCCATCCATGGATGTACCAATTTGACATAGATGAAACAAAAGTGAGAAAGAAAAACTTAAGAAGTTCAACTTAAGACTCGATTAACATACAACGTTGAAGACTGGGTTCTGAAAATCCTCACGGGGAGCAACACTATTCAACAATTTTGTTCCAATGGCTATAAAGCCAAAAAAAAACTCGGTTTCTTTGTCCACCCAAATCAATCAAAACTCTTCGTTAATAATAAAAGTAAAGGGCATGACTTGAATAACTTTTTCCCATAAGAGATAAAATACAACTAAACGATCATAAACGGAGTCTTGTAACCAAACCTAACTAAATGATCCTTCCTCTGCCTTTTACTCGAGGGTATTAAGCTAGAGAACAATTCCAAGCTTTAAACGTAAGATCCGCAGAATCTAAAGAGTCATTCTAATGAAACAAATAAACAACACACGGCCATGAGGCTAAGTGACAAAGCCTCTGGCAAAAGTTTTCTATAGCTTCTCTGCATCTTGCGGTTCGAGAAGAGCAGTCACATTCCTCAGTTGGTCTCCATATCTCCCGCGTGGTACTTATCAAGATCTGCATCAAGATCCTCAGCAGATATCTTCTCTGCAGGTCCCTTACCAGGACGCCCTCCACGACCACCACCTCGGCCACCCCCACGACCTCCACCACGACCACCACTACGCTGTTGACCACCTCTCCCTTGACCTCCTCTGTTAAACCAGCAAGATATACACTTTCAATATACTTAACAAGATTGTATGTATAAATACATAGTGACCAGTGCATAATCTTACCGTCTTGAACCATTAAAGTTTGAATTTCCGGGTCTAGCAGTTTGAAGATTGCCCCCCAAAATCTCTATCTTCATTGGTTTTCCATCCAGCTGAACATCGTTGTACTTCTTCACAGCTGCGAGTGCATCGCCACGCCGAGTGAACACTACTTCAGCAGTTCCCTAATGGTATAAGTAGCTTACAAGATTTAGTCTTCAGGACTCAAATAGGTCAAAGATGTGCAAAGTTGAACAACAAAGGTGTACCTTTGATCTTCCACTCCTGTCAAAATGGACTGTGTAGCGTTTAAGCTCGCCGACTTCAGCAAACAGTTCCTGCATGAAACGAACCGATTCAATATCATTTGAAATATGTTCCCAAATGCACAGAAAGCAAAAAGCTAACGAACAATCGGAATAGATAATGCAAGAAACGGTACATGGAACATAAGAGTAAAAGTTTTGATTGCACTTTGAAGACAGATAAAAGTTTTGATTGCACTTTGAAGACAGATACGATCCTATATTCCAAAAACCCTAAACATGTGATTGCTAATGAGGCAGAGAATCGAAAGAGATGAGAAAAGAAGGAATTTGTCACCTTGATGTCTTCGTTCATGACCCCGTAATCCAAATTGGATATGTAGAGCTTCGTTCCAGTTTCGATTCCAGCGGAAGAACGGCTGGATCGGGGAGGGAAAGCTTCTGACCTATCGGAGTACATGTCGTGTTCCCAGGTGGACTCCGGCGCCTATACAACCAAATGAATCCGTTGTTTGATTTTTTGTTTTTTCCTCTTTGAGAGATTCATCAACACCAAAATCGATTGCTTGTTTTTTTTTTAATATAAAGAAAACGTCAACGAAGAGTCTAATTTCCATTATGAATCGGCAGATCTGAGAAGAAAGACCCGGCGAAACTAGAGAGAAGAAGAAGAAGAAGAAGAGAGAGCAGATGTAGATCGGATTTGGACCTTGGCCGATTGGTATGGAGCAGATCGGTTGGATTTCCGATTAGCGTTGTTGCGGCGAGTTGGACCCGGCCCGGATCCGGATCCAGATCCACGGGCGGGGCCTGATCCACGGGACTTACGGTTCTTGGCGATCATGTCGTCGAGAGACATATCTAATCCAGTCGCCATCTCGGAAGTTCTTCGATCGAAGTTTCCCTTTTGAACGGCGGAGGAGATAGAGAGAAAGGGACGACGAGAAAGAAGGATAAAAAGTCCAGCGAAAGTCTGAAATATTAGCCGACAAGGTAAAAGGGTTTAAATATTAAAATAAATGTTGTTTTTTGTATTTTATTATAGACGGTGATAAAGTGACAAAAAGGTTTCGTGGTGTAGTTGGTTATCACGTCAGTCTAACACACTGAAGGTCTCCGGTTCGAACCCGGGCGAAGCCAATTTGCAGTAAATATTTTATTTTTGTTTTGGTTTTTCTCTCCACGGCTTTGAATTACCTTCCGTGTCGTTTATTGAGATAACTTCCAACGAAATCAGAACTATGCTTCCGTTTTGATTAAACTCTTCTATAAAAAAATTCTTGAGGATATTAATTAGTTTGCTGAGATAGAATTTCGAAGCAACATTTTGGAAATAATGTCAATTAGTTTTTATGATCCAGACGAGCCAAACAAAAGTCTAGTCATGTTACAAAACAAAGTGATAATGTTCTAACAAAATAAACGTCAAATTAAATAGGAACACGAATCAAGCGATACAATAATTAAAAGCCTCTCATCACCCTTAAATTTAAGATCAAACTCATATACTCAAGCAATAGTCGATAAACACTACCAAGAAAATACAGAATATTGGAAGGAATTGGCTATGTTCTCTTGTAATTAAACATGAACGGGAACAGATGTATCCATTGTCTTCTTTTTGCTCCTTTAGGATGATAGAGAACTTGCAACGAGAATGACATATGATGCATAACGGCCGAGTGTTGTGATTGTTAGGAACCACCTTAATATTTGTCAAAAGCCAACGAGCCACCTTAATTACTGAGCTCTGTTCATAACTAATAAGTGGGAAGATAGTGATCATGCTCTCATATAATAATGAATTCGCTTGTGCTCTAATATTTTGCTTATAAATAGACAGTGGAAGAGCATAATGCTGAAGGCTACGTGTGATCTGCCTTCCTAGTGAAGTGGGAAGTCTTATTGCTGAAGAAACAAATGGGTTTGTGTTCTATTCATCTTATACGGTTCAATTTGTCAACCACAAAAGGAAATATATTTTCAAAAGCAATCACAAACCATTCTTAAACGTGATCCAAGTCAAAGAGAGTTATTAACATAGATACTCCTCTATTGTCTCCTTCCAAGATCGCCATACCAACTACTTAATTAACATACGAAATGTTATATCATCCCAAAAAAAACACCTACTACCAACGCATATAATGGTACTAAGCTATATACAGAACATTGCATACAAAGAAACTTATAAAAGACATTCATTAGACTTACTGCAAAACTCCAAATAGGTTCTTGAGGTTCTCCTTCTTGCTGCTCCTTAATTCTTATAATCGATTCCCAAAAACCAAAAGCTTCAATTTTCAGACTCGGTTGGTTCTAGGACGTGGACATAGAGCTTTGTGATGAGTAAGACTCCCACAAGCTTGACAAAACATCTTCAGCTTCTCATAAACAAACCTAACTTCAACAGGCTCAGCATATCTCCCAAAAATGACACGCCTCACAAAATCCAGATCTTTACTAACAACATCGATTCGAATCCGTGCTCTCACGACAGGCCCTTGGTTATCGATCTCCAAAACTTGACCTAAAAGAGAACCAATCTCTTTGATCACCTCAGAGTGTCTGTAATCCCAAGGGATTCCAAACATGTCGACCCAGAAACTGACGAACCGCAAGAAATCAGGGTTTTCCCGCTCGGTAAACCTATCGATCACCAGCATCCAGTCCTTGAACGTCCATGGCCCTTGATCAAGCACCCAGAGAAGGTCCGATTCTGATTCGAATATGAACTTTACCTCGGAGTTATAGACCAGTGTCATGCTTCTCACCGAGCCGGTAAATCGCCAAGCCTTTGGGAGTGCGACGCTAATCTCACGCGATTTCTGGATTTTGGGATTAAGCAGCTTGACGATGAGGCTACGCTGGTTTTCCTCATTAATCGCTTGCAAAACCTCCGGCGGAAACACGAATACGTCATCATCATCATCAGCTCCAGGTTCCATTGCGTGGTTATCCATTGAGAGACAAGTGTGTGAGATTAGAAACCAGATCGGAACAAAGGATCGATCACCAGAGAGAGATTTTCAGTAGAAAGAGTTATAGACGGGATCCATCCAAATTTAGGGTACACGATGAATAGTAAAATCTTTGTTAGAAATGGGCCGATAAGTTTACACATCTGGCTTTATTATCAATGGGCTTATGTTTTTGTTATCACTTATCAGGCACTGTTGAGTGATTAGTGAGGTGAAGCAGCCTGGAGTGTTAAGAGAGACTGAAGAAAATGATGAAGAGAGAACTTGTCTTTGGTTGGATGTTTCACATCTCTTAAGTCAGATGATCATATCAGCTGCAGTGTTTCACACCACAGACTAATTAAAACTTCTAAGTTTTAAGCAAGTAACGAGCACATTATGTCATGTAATATCATATACGGATCAATGATGACAATGAGAAACTTTCCCCGCTCACTCGTGAACATGTTGAAAAGAAGAAAGGCTACTCACTGAGCTTCAATATGGTTTTTTGTATCAAAAATGGGTATTGTATTGGCTTCAAAGTTCAAATTATCTGTTCTACTCGTGTTGCATCAAACAACAGTTAAAAGTTGCAATTTCTAATTCCACAATAAGCACACATCAAAGTCAAAAACATGTTGAATCATCGATGAAACATAAAAAAAAGAATATGACACACGGAACAAACGCGAGAAACCAGTACAAGCATTTCATTTTTCTAACAAGAAGATAAAAAGTTTTTAACAGATAAACAAAAGGCCTTCTCACCTAACCTAACAAATCTCCGAATAAAACACACAGAACAGAGCCAACAATAGACTTGAATTCGACTAAAGAATCCCAAGATTAAGACTAATAGTACAAGGCACAAGCGGAGTTCAGTCAAGAATCATTAGGAAATCGTAACAAGAATAGAAGTTTGATAATCTCTTAAATCAAACACCACTGAAAATTTGTGTAGCTTAGCCAATTGCAAATCTATAGTCATCAACGCCAATCAAATCAAAATGTTCAGCAGAGAAAGGGTTCGATGAACAGACAAATCCAATCGTAGCATCTCAGAAACAATTACTAAATGGGATCAATCATGAGATTATCAACATAAGTAAACACGAACACTCATAAACACACATTGAGCACAATATCTCGAAACCACTTTGATTAAAGAACCATGAAACGCATTACAACTACGATATTGGAGATTCAGACGATAGGATTGTGACTCAAAGGGCAAATATAGATTCCAAACATATCAATGGCAGTACTTACAAAACGTTAATTTCCAAACGAAACGATACTGAAACACTAATTCAGACATTCCAAACTTCATTAAACCTAAAACCAACGTTCCAGATAGATCGAAACCCTAACTCATACAGTTTAAGAGCTGGTGAATTTCGTGACGGCCTTGGTACCTTCCGACACGGCATGCTTCGCCAACTCTCCAGGAAGAACAAGTCTCACGGCGGTCTGAATCTCCCGGGAAGTGATGGTCGGCTTCTTGTTGTACCTCGCAAGCTTCGACGCCTCCTGAGCGAGCTTCTCGAAGATATCGTTGATGAAACTGTTCATGATCCCCATCGCTTTGCTTGAGATCCCGATATCTGGATGAACCTGCTTCAGAACCTTGAAGATGTAGATCTTGTAAGTCTCGATGCTCTTCTTCTTCATCTTCTTCTTCTTGTCACCGCCTGCACCAGCCTCCTTCGGGAGCTTCTTTCCGGCTTTTGGTTTCTTCTCCGCCAGAGCTTTCTCGGCTTTCGATTTCTCCTCCACCGGCTTCTCTGACGCCGGTTTCTTCTCCGCGGGCTTCTTCTCTCCCTTGGGCGCCATGGATTCTCTCTCTCTCTCTCGAGTTCACTAAGCACAAATCTGAGATCGAGTAGATTGAAAAAAATGCTTTTGTTTGCTTGATATCTACAATGGAATCGAGAGATTGCTTTTATATATATCGAAAGGATTTATATGATTGGATGAAATAATTTGACGCGGATCGATGCCTGCATCGTTGGATCGATTGTTTAATGGAAAGATATCGACGGTCTATAAGGAATCTTAAAAAGAAGGGAAAGCTCTCACACGTGACGATTCCTATTGGATACACTTGGTGGCGGGGACTGTTGACGTGTCGAGTTTGGCGCTTTAATCTCGTCCTGAAATTTTTGTTTCCTGCTCCCGCCTTTCTACATCGCCCCATGTAATTTTTTTTTTTTCCGGCAAACTAAATTTTATAATTAGAATAAGTTTACAAAGTCTGAATACAAAGATTGACATAACCATTTTGGTGAGTACAATTTTGAAGACTAGAATACAGAGTTTGACGGTCCACGTCTTGCCAACAAATGAGCTGGAGCATTATTCTTTCTCTTTGTATGATTAAATGAACAAATATCAAATTTTGTCTTCTAATGTAAGATATCGCTGCAAACATTATCTATGGAAAATTCTGAGGACTTATTATGGATAACACCAATCAGAATTTTACAATCTCCGTCAAAGACTAGATTCCTTAATCCTGTACTCCAAAGTTGTTGCATTGCAATTAAAAAAACTTTTGCCTCAGCTTCCAATGGTGAGAAAGTTTTACCAATAGAGGAAGAACCCCAAAAGCAATGAATTCCTTCATGGTCACGTACTATCCAACCAGTAGTAGCAAACTGAGTTACAGAATTAAAACTTGCATCAAAGTTGCATTTAAAACCTCCAGGAGATGGACGATGCCATGGATCTTGGCAATGTTGTTGACATAAAGTTTCACTGTTTTCAACAAGGCTTCTGACTTAATTTTCCGAAATTGACTCATTTGCTTGAATCCATTCATTTACATCAATATTTGCGTAATGGATTACACGTTCAGGTCTCACTCGTTGTTTTTTGAAGATTAAATCACATCTGGATTTCCAAATTCGCTAAATTAACCAAAAAGGTTGAAGTTTTTGGAAAGTTGATGGAGCTTGAGAATCATGAAAATCAATCAGACTTAAGATATTATTATCACAATAATCCTCATCTGTCTCGCTCGGTTGCCATGGACACTGGGACATTCTCCAAATCATTTTGGAGACAGGGCAAGTAAACATAGTGTGATTTATTGATTCTGGAGACGAACAACATCGTTGACATGTTGTATCCATAAAAATCCCTCTGGTATTTAATCTAGTAGATGTTCCAATTGCTCTAGATAAAATACTCCAGAGAAAATGTTTGAGTTTTGGCATAAGTGGTAGTCTCCAGATTTTTTCTTTGATCTCAGTATTACCGTGAGGAGCAACAATTTCCTCCATGTTTTCTTGGAAAGCTAGCCAATAACCACTCTTAACCGTATATTCTCCTGAAGTGTCATGGATCCAAACCGTTTTATCAGACTCTGAATATTGCGGGAGATATAAATCTTTGACAAGTTCCTTATCTTCTTCGTTGAGATAAGCATCCATCATTTCCAAGTTCCATGTACGAGGTGATTCAGTAATTAAAGATTTAACCAGGACATCTTCTTTTCCATGAACATTTGTGGTTGGTTTCGGTGGAATTGTTGGAATCCAATTATCTTCAAAAACACTAGTCGATTCTCCATCGCCAATGAGATGACGAGTTCCTTTCTTTAATAGTTCTAAACCATTAAGAATGGAGCTCCATCCATAGGACTGATTTTCTGACCCTTGGCTTTTAAAATTGAAGTGTCTTTGAAATATCTTGCTTTAAGAAGTTTGGCTAGTAACGTATTAGGATGTGTGAGAATACGCCAAGCTTGTTTAGCGAGTAAAGCGTCATTGAATTTTGTGAGATCACGAAATCCCAAACCTCCGTTCTTTTTTGAAAGCTGAAATCGTTTCCATGCAATCCATGAAATTCCTCGATTTTTATTTCCTTTCTCCCACCAAAATCTCATCAACAAGTTGCTTATTTCATCCGTAATATGCACAGGTAATTTAAAACATGACATAGAAAATACGGGCATTGAGATTCCTACAGATTTTATGAGGATTTCTTTACCCGCTTGTAATAGAAAATTTGCACTCCAATGAGACGTATGTTTCCTCACTTTGTCTATAATGTACTTAAACATTTCTCCTTTTTTACAGCCAAATTGTTCCAGCAACCCCAAATATTTACCGCCTCCATCATGTTTATCAATCCCAAGTATTCTTTTAAGTCGAATTTGAAGATCTCCAGGAATTCTTGAACCAAAAGTGATCACAAATTTGGATGGATTGATTTGTTGACCAGGCATTTGTTCATAGTTCTTGAAAATGTCGTGTATAGCTTTGCAGTTGCGATTGTTAGCTTGGCAGAAGAATAGTGAATCATCCGCAAATAGAAGATGAGTAATGGCTGGAACCCCATTTCCTATCTTTATTCCTCGGATTTTACCCATGTCTGAAGCAGATTTTATCATATGGCTTAGAACATCAGCACAAAGTATATAAAGATACGGCGATAAAGGATCTCCTTGCCGTAGTCCCCTTTCCGGAATGATCCTGCCTTGTGGATTTCCATTTATGAGGACTGAATATTCTACAGAGGTTACTGTCGCCATGATCCAACTGATCCATTGCTCAACAAAACCAAAAGCCCTTAGAACATCTGTCTACTATTATTAAAATTAGAAAATTTGCGAAGATGAAGAGAAGACAAAGTGTGCCAATAGGGTTTCATTTGATAAAGGGCTTTGGTTTCTTACACAATGGTAAAAGAGCACAAGCCAGATCTCTTAAGTTTTAAGACAAAACACTGTAAAGACAAAAAAAAACACATCGAAGACAAAGACCAAAGACCGATAAAATGAAGCTGTTTTGGTTGGTGCCGTCACAGCAAACTTTAAGAAAAAAGTATGTCACTAGGCAATAATAGGAAAAAGTTCGATTTTAACCGATTCTTTTTCATCTTTTTTTTTAAGGATTTCTTCCTCAGTTGGCTCGGCTTTTGAAAACATCAAGATCCATCTCAGTTGGATCAGTTGCTTGAAGCTCGACTTGAATTCCGTCTAATTCTCTCTTGAACCTGTCCTTAGAACTCGCATAGATCATCTTGCTTCTCACTCTTGCTGTGTCCGGAGACCTTGCCCAAAACAACATGAGATTTCTCTAAGAACTTGCAAAGAAGGTGCAGCGAGATAGACAGGTTTTAGATTAGCAGAGAGTAGTAAGTTACATACCATGCGACGAAGAAAATCTTGCTCTTTTGACAGTTCTCTGCAGTGACAAAATCAAAATCGAAAATGGCGTATCGGCATTCATCAGCTGGAAGACTTGCTGCAAAGTCATCATGGGATTGACCAGGCTCGCCGACTTTCTCTACAATCACTTGTTTCTGCTGCTCCTCAATCTTGTAAACGATGAAACGGTATGTTCGTTTCGCTTTCAGTTCCAGAAACTTCAGCTTGCAGTCGTCGTGGACTGCCATTCCTGATGCCGCATTAGCCTGTCACCGACGAGAAAAGAGACATTAAGATGCATCTCTCTTCCAAATCACACACACACACTAGTTTACGCTACATCAATATTTGTGAAACGGAATTTGTGGGTTTTAGATATGTTGTGGAACATTCAATCCAAACTAGCTCCATGCAGAAATTAAACATTTCTAGGAACAACATGTCACTGAGCCATGAACAGATATTGGTAGTGTTAATATCAAAAGGAACGCACATGCAACTTTCACAACATATTTGAAAGATGGTGTAGAGCTATCATAATATCAATTATGACTAGGTTGTAGGATTATGGATTATAATCAAATGACACCGTCCATCAAGAGAATCAAAACACATACGAAATGAACAATCTACACTTCGATAGTAGCAAAAGTAATCTAGAGAAGCGAAAATAATTAATAAGTGATCTATGATAGAATAATTTTCAATACAGTAAGACGATGGATTGTCACTGGAAAAGTGCTCAACAAACGATAGCGTAACCCTAAATTCAAATGAAATTCAACGGAGGAACACATGAAACAGCCAGATTTCTCCTGATTTTAAGATCAATTGGCTTTAACCGAAAACAATCACACTGATAATGCATAGTTTATAGTCCGATTCCTATCATAGATCAGTTCCTCCAGACCATACAACAAACGCAAAATCTCAGAGATCTAAACCAACGAACGAGTCCATCTCCAGATCTAATCGAATAAAACTTTGGGCGAGAACCGAGATACGAAGAATCAAAACCCGAGACGAAACAAAACGAAATGGAGCTCGAATCGATAAGCGCACTCTAAATCAAGTAGCAGAAATCAGAGAAAGAGATATATACGAGAGAAGGGAAAGATAAATCGAGCTCACCATGGCTGAATCAAATTAGTTTCAGAAGAAAAATCTTGCGGAGACGAAGAAGCAGGAGATTATGGAGTCTTTTGTTTTTCTTCGGTGTGCGTCTTTTCTCTTCCTTTTCCTCAGCTTTATGCGGAAGCTATAGACCGAATATATGTGTTTTTTTTTTTTTTTTTGCATCCGCGTTTTTGATTTTTTTTACATCTAATTAATTTACTTTATTTAATACATAGGCAACAAAGCATAATATATCAAAAATACATAATTAAATTAATGGTTAATTATAGAGAATCTTGATTTGATATAATCATATAATAGACAGGCAGATTATATCTTGAACAGATTATATTATAAAATGAAGGTCCAGTAATATATTGAATATAGCACAAATGCCCTAATACTACTCATACTTTTATTCCATTGTGTTTTAACTTATTAGTGGCCATTTTCACTCGGCCTAATGTATACATGACATAGTAAATGTTATGTAATATAGTAGTTTGTATAAGGCTTTGAACTGGTGATCATTACCGATCGAATAGTAAAACAATAATAGGAATGATGCACAGAAACACTAATGACACTCTGTTTTGAATGATAACCAGAGGTACGAGGACTAACATTGACTAATAACATATTATACATTCAATGTTACACCTCATTCTTTGGTCATCATTCAAATTTCTAGTGTCGTTGCTATGTTATTATATTTATTCAAATTCGCTTATGTAACTGATGCACGCAAACAATATATATGGAAACTATATACCAATGTGTTCAACAATTAATTTTATTCACTTTGAGTCGAAAAGAGAGATTATTATATTCACTATAAGAATTGTATGCTTAGTTTTCAAAATTTGTGCTGTTATTCTAAAGTGCTTTTCATGAAACTTAAACTAAACTACAAAATTCAGGTTTAGAAAAAAAAACTATATGCAAAATTAATTTTTTCGGTACTAGTTAAGTATTAAGTTGGAATAGTTCATAATTTATTGTTTATTTATCTTATCGTGGGGAAAATAATTAAAAAAAAAAAGAAAAGCGACCATCTAAAGGAAAGAATAAAATGAAAGGTCGAAGACGCATCTCTTGTCTTGGGGATCTCAGGTGGCTCCACATTCGACTCAACTATCATGATAGCCTGTGATGGAAGCCAGCTGAGTGGAGCTGGAAATATTCCATTCAAGCACTGCCACGTGGAATTTTGCAATTCAACTTCGACGTTGATTTTCCCGGAATAATAGTGTCTATATTTCTAATTTTCTACAATTTGTATGTTTAATGATGCTTACACGCGCTAAAATCACCTTTGTGTTGATTCCTTAAAAAAAATTATTAAAATATCGACTAAACTAGCAAAATGGTTCAAAACTATAAAAAGCAAACCGCGTTAATGTCTCCGTTGGAGTATATGATTAGAAGATACAAGTATACAACATTTTTGACTTCTTGTACTATTGTTTCTCGAGTCTTTCATTTACACTTGTACATTGTGGGTCATTTTGTAGCAACATTTAGGGTCAATGGAAAATTTTCATTTAAAAAAAAAAACATTTTTCGACACAACAAATATTTCCAAAGACATCTATGCGAATGTTGACGAACTTTAAGCAATTTCGATCCAGACATGTATACTTATTGATAGAATGAATCAAAATTTAGAACTAGACTTTGTAAGCGTTCGACCACCAGTTATCGTAGAAACCTAGTGTGTGGGAAAGTTTAATTAGTTTAAAACATTTGCTAGAGTTTCTGGTCGTTGTGATCTTATAGAAACGGTAAGAGTATAGTTTATAGGGTTTCTTAATTAGTTTTGATTTTCTTATTTTTATAAAAATCTAGTTTCATTATAATTGTGTTTGACGTGTTAACACCAAAGCATACTTCCCTTACTATGATCATTACTTATAATAACATAATGGATCTTATAACTTTTTGGATTACGAAAATCCTGACAATAGTACATCTCATTACCAAAGAATTTAGACATTACATTTATGCTAATGAGTCTTCTTTATTCAGCGATATAAGGCCTTTTTCAGCACTAAAAGGTATTCCCCGTCAGCATTAACAAGCTTCCACCAATAGGTCCAATACTGTTAGGAAAATGTATTTCAACATCAATTAAAATTTAGAAGTATCCAGTGATGAGCACTAAAGATTATCCTGACAACATCAAATCTTATTTTTCTTTCATGTCTTTTTTTTAGCATCCGTTGCCTCAAATATCCATATGTTCATACCATATCCGAGAGACTTTGCTATCCTCATTCGGATGTGATTTTGACTATTATGTCAAAACCTTTGTTAGCTCATATCCAAAGCAAAACAAAATTAGTTAAACTTGGATTACAGCTTGTCAATAAGCTAAAATTTCAATGACATAACGAAAACGTCAATATATATTGGTGGTTTACACTTTTCAGTTATCAAAATATAAATGAAATAATTTTGGGCTCCATAAGACAATTACCTCCCAAAGCGCAAATTTTTTAAAACGCAGACCAAACAAAAAACTGGCGCGTTTATAAAAAAAAAAAAAAACACAAAAAAAACTCGCGACGTGTCGAAAAAATATACCTTTTCTCATTGGCTAATCCATAGAGACGAGGATCGCACTTAATTGATTTTCCACCGTCGATAAGACTAGATCCAACAGATAGAAAAATGTGGCCTTTCTTTTTCCCCTATACCTATAAATCACAAGGAAGACCGCGAACGACAAATTACAAATTGCAAATCTCTAATCTCTAAATCTTTCTATATTCTCTGTAAACTTTCAATTAGGAATAGTCTTTGTTCTGTGCAATGGAATCCACCGGAAAAGTGAAGAAGGGTTTCGGAGGAAGAAAAGCCGGCGGCCCAAAGACCAAATCTGTTTCGAAGTCGATCAAAGCCGGTCTCCAGTTTCCGGTGGGGAGAATCACTCGTTTCCTGAAGAAAGGACGATACGCCCAGAGGCTCGGTGGTGGAGCTCCGGTTTACATGGCCGCCGTTCTCGAGTACCTCGCCGCCGAAGTAAGTTTCGCGGTTCTCTGTTAATTTCAGATCTGATTTGTTAAAGCAGCGAAATCATTTTCTGATTCCTAAACTTTGTTTTGATTGCAGGTTCTGGAGCTTGCTGGTAACGCTGCGAGAGACAACAAGAAAACGAGGATCATCCCGAGGCATCTTCTTCTCGCGATCAGGAACGATGAAGAATTGGGGAAACTTCTCAGCGGAGTCACAATCGCTCACGGTGGTGTCTTGCCCAACATTAACGCCGTTCTTCTCCCTAAGAAGTCGTCTGCTAAATCGGCTGAGGATACTGCATCCAAGTCACCAGCCAAATCTCCCAAGAAAGCTTAATTCATCTTCTCCAGTTTACGTTTTCATTCACCAGTTTTTTTTTTTATGTTTTGTATTGGGTATTTTGTTAGTGTTGGGGCTTGGTGAATGTAAAAATGTTGAAAAAGTCGAGCATTTTAGTTTAATCTTTAGGGTTCTACGTATTTCGGTTTCGAAAGTTGTTCAGATCCTCGTATTTCCTAAGTAACAATTAAATGATATTTCCATATTCCAATCCGATTCGTGTTCCCTGATACTACAATCTTAATCTCCTCTCTGTAATTGTCTTTGCCTAACTTAATAATTCAATCAAAGATGGTGTAGACAATCTAATTTGTTTTGATCCGTGACGAAACACATTTGAGTATGTGAAGACCGTGTGCAATTCTTTTGTTCAAGGTGAACGAGTCATTAGTAACACTCAGTTTGAATGATTCATTTCATATTAAGACCATGTACATCAGTGAACTCAGGGGTTCACCAGAATATAATAATATTTTTTTATTTATTTTAGTTTTTATTTTTTTTTAAATTAAAAAATTATAATTTTCGACAAATCAGGATGCTCCATTTCGGGATGAACTGTCTCTTCAGATTCGTCGGTGTCTCTTCAGTATTAAGCTCTTTTGTCTCAAAAACTGTGCCATGAACCCCTCTTGATCCTCTAATGTACATGCTCTAAGCATCTCACGACCATGTATAACGCTTGTCCAAGCTTACGATGGTCTCGATCCTAAACCTTACTCTCTTATCAGTTTTGTTCTACACAGAGAACTTTGGTACTGTGTAATACTCGCCGTGCTTGATTAAACTCATAAATAATTACTCGCCGCGATTTTCCTCTTCCCTTGACAAGAATTCCACCAAAACTGTATCTTGTTATTTCTTACATTGATTCTATTGTAAGTGTAAAGTGTAAACAACGTTAATATTGCATAAACCGAGAATTAATGCCACAGCCACAGATTTGAGGAGGACATTACTTTGGACTTTTATACTAGCAGTCTTGCTTGGGTCATAACTCGCATGATCATATCAGCATTAGTTATGAAATTTGAGTGATTTGTAAGTATGCATGGTGTTTGCAGATACGCGTTCCTAATCAAAGTGAACCAACATTTTATCTTAATTTGCAGATGGTAGGTGAGATTATATGCAATAGTATTTGTCGTTTGCTCGAATCTGCAGGGTGTTAATTGCATGCCGGGAAAAGAAGAGCACAAAAAACCAACAACGACAAACTTGAACCCAACTTATCAGTGAATCTGACTAATTAGGTTACTATATAAAGCTGAAAACAAAGTAGTTTTATGAAAGAAAAATATTTTACAAAAGCATAAATATATCATACGACAAACATGTCATAGACTCATAATGCAAGTTTTGTTGTAAAAACATAAATATGTCCTGGTCGATATATTAGTAAGTAGAGTAGCAACGACCATTACTTTGTTATATTCTGAATCGCATAATCAAGGAAAAAAAAACTTCTTTATGTACCTGCAGGGTCTTTTTGGAATTTAACGGTGAAAGGCTGTAAGCATTTCCCAGCCAAGCGCATGGACCTCTCACGAGAACAATAACCACACTTTGGAGAACAATTGTCTTTGAGTTTCCGCGGAGCATCCTTAACCTCAAGAGTATATCCTCCCAAAGAACTTCCATTGAGTTCTAACGCCTTGTCAACATTATTTTCCAGATCTATGTAAGCATATCTGTAAAATGAGAGAAACAACAACAACAAAAAAAAGAACTAAAATCTCTGCATTTACATTTAACTTGAGCTGTGACGAAGTTGAGGAAGAATTGAAGTCACAAACCCACTGCCACGGGGAACAAAAACACATGTGATATCTCCACATGAACCGAAATGTTTAACCAATGCGCTCTTAATATCATCCCTGGGAAGGTAAGGATCAAATCCATTGACGAAAATGGTTCCCCTATATCTCGATGGATTCACCTTTCCCTTTGAAGTTTCCTTCTCCTATAGAAACAGTTTGAAATAATTAAAGAAATCAACTATATAAAGTGTGAAGCAATCATCTCTCAAGCAACAAAAACAAACTAAAGTAAACACTTAAACAATAAAAACATATACCGGTAGATCAGGCTTTGGCAGTAACGTCTCCGGTACATCAGCATTTGTCAGTAACTTCTCCGGTACATCAGCCTTTGTCAGTAACTTCTCCGGTACATCAGCCTTTGTCAGTAACTTCTCCGGTAGGTTTTTTATTGTTTCAGTCATCTCTTTGATAGAGTCTTTCAACCTTTTGATTTCCTGCCAATAGAAATGTAAATAAGAAAAGCTTGCAAAATTAATCCTATTCATTATACTTTTTTGAAGACTGTTATCTAAATAAACCGTAATGGTGTGATAAGAGAGAATCTTATTCACATCAAGAACATCTTCTATGGTAGATGCCTGTCTATCTATATTAACGTCATGCGTAGCCATTTTCTTGGACGCTGGTACTTCTTTCCCTGAAACAAAACCAAGAGATGTGAGATAAATCCAACAAAAATCAAATGATATAACAAAAAACAACACAGAAAATCTTGAATTCGCAAAAACAAAGTTTCCTGTATAATTATTGATCAGTGCTCTTACAAGAATTCATATGAAAATAAAATCCAAACGTAACGGTTGGTCATTGTAAAAGTGATCGCTGGAACAGAGATGGATATCAAGACTTCTTAATCCGGCGATTATTACACTTTATCGAAAAGGACGATTCAGTTATTATCTGGTTAAAATTACATGTATTCTTATATTTGCAAGATGTGTATTTTCTTTTGAATTGTATGACCTAGTTTATGTTCTGTATTTGTTAATTTTATATTGCAAAAATATAGGAAGAATATTAGAAGTTAACAGTAGGTGCTGAGAAATCAATGGAATCATGGTGCAATATTCCAACCAAAAATGAGGAAAAACATAAAAAAAACTTACAAAAAGCGCAGGAAATTTTGATTCCAAATGAAAACTCCAGAATATATCTCAAATCAATATTATTACAGTTGGGAGTACAGAAAAATAGTCTAAATTTGAGTCTACATTATAGAACCAACTACCATGACTAAGACTTGTTGTAGATTTAATCCGACCAAATAAAAATGAAGTAGTTTGCAAAAAGAAAGATAGCCAAATCGACATAAAATCCAATGGTCGGTAAAAATAAACAAATTCAATGATTTCTCCAAATCACAGATGGTCTAATATGATCTGAGCAAATAAAGAGAGAACACAAAAGACACCCAATTAATTACCTTTTCGCGAATGCTCGGTGGATTTCTTGCGTTTCTTATTTCCTATAAAGATTAATATCCAAAAAAAAAAAACACTTGAGAAGAGATCTTAAACGGATAGCAAAGGAAGAAGGTGCCAACCAAAAAAAAATAATAATCCAATTTCCTACCTTTTGCATGTTCAACCTAAAAACAGGAGATACAAAAAAAGAAACGCATTAGTAAGAAAGTTCTTAAAATTGAGTAAGTAATTAGTAAGAAAGTTCTTAAAATTGAGTAAGTAAGAAGAACATAGAAAGAAGAAAAATACATCGGTGGATGCAGAGCACTTCTTGAGATCCATGCCCACTTTGTCCATGAGGAGTTGAGAAAATAAGAGATGAGCTGCCGCTACGTTAAAAATAGACTGCATATTTATAACTCTTTTTTTTTCCATTCTGGTCTTAGATGAGAATTTTTGGGCTGTGTTTTATGGGCCATGGGATCCTAAACAAATTTGGATAACCCAAAACATTGTCTTCGATATATTTCTATAATTATTCTGTGTGTTTTGTGTTTAAACTAATCGGATCTGTTTTTGCTAAATGAAATGAAACTTGTCGGATCTGTTTCATCGAGTGACGGCATCTTGTTTGTTGAAGGAGGCAAGCTCGCCGTGGGATCTGGAGAAGAATCACGATGCTGACATGTTGATGGTTGCAGAATGAGAAAAAGTATGACATCCCAATTTCTAGTATATATAAAAAATGTTTATAAAATTGATTTGGATACCTATATCATTAAATTGCACTTATATTTTTAAGCATTGGTCTTTTGAGAGAACTTCAGAGTTAAGCGTGTTTATGCTGGATCAATTCGGGTGATCTACTGAAAAGTAGTCTGCGGTACCGTGTTCGTGTGAGTGAGGATAAAGCACAAGAAAATATTATGTGATGATTACAGAGACAGTAGACAAGTCTTATGAGCCTCCCAGATCAAACGATTCCAGACCATTGGAGATGAGTGGGCCAACAGACCTAGAAAAAGGACGTTGGACCCACGGATCTAGAGAGGGCGTTGGGCTCACTGGTAAATGGAGTTGGGGGCGTTAGAGTTGTTAATAGCCAATCCTGATGAAATGCGGGATCAGCGTCTCATGAATTTCATAGCTGGGCCCGTATGTTTCCTGGAAGGGAAGAAGAGAGTGGGGTCTCACAATGTGGTATCAGAGCCTAAATTAGCCAACCGGCTCTGATCCGGGTGTCTCTTGGGATGTAGATAAGGAAATACGAGGAAGAATTTCTTGGAAATCGGGGAGAATGTGACATCCCAATTTCTAGTATATATAAAAAAATGCTTATAAGAATTGATTTGACTATGTATGTCATCAAAATGCAAGCACGCTGAAGCAATCTCATGATGGGTGATTTACAAGGAAGTGGTCTATGGTGCCGTGAGAGTGAGGACAAAGCACGAGAAAATATCATGTGGTGATTGTAAAGACAATAGACAAGTCTTATAAGCCTCCCAGACAAAATGATTCCCGACTGTCGGACAAAGGTGGGCCAACGGGCCTAGAGAGGATGTTGGGCCAACAGGCGTAAATAAAGGACGTTAGACCCATGGGCCTAGAGAGGACGTTGGGCTCAATGGTAAAGGCGGTTGGGGTGTCAGAAATGTTGATAGCCAATCTAGATGAAATGTGGGATCAGATTCTCATAGATTTAATAGCCGGCCCGTCTAGTTACAGAAGGGAAGAACGAAGAGGGGTCTCACAGAAAGATGAAGGCCTGTTCGTTTTTTGATCTAGATTTTGCATCTAAATTTAGCATTTAGATGTTGCATCTAGATATATTATCTAGATATTGTTTTTTTTGGAAATTTATTTTGCATCAAGTTGCAGCGTCTAAATACAAAATTGTTCGTTTCTGAATTTAGAAAAATAGTTGGATGAAAAATATATCAAATGACTATATGGGCATCTCCAAGAGAGACTTGAGAAACTTGAGAAACTTCAAATTTGAAGTTTTAGGTATTTCTCTCCAAGAGTGACACTTCAAAATAAACTTCAAACAAAGTTTATTTTGCATTAAAGTCCTTACTTCTCAACATAATTAGTGAAACTCATTAAATATTATAAATAACTATAAAACATATATTAAAATTTTTTATAGATAATATTGATTAATTAAACATCATTAATATTATAAAAAACCCACAAACATAATCAAAAATAACAAAATAAAATACTAAATTATTCACTGACATTATTTATGTGTGTTTTTAATTTAGTTTTTGTAATGTTTAATGTGATATTTTAATTTGAAGTTGTTTTTTTTAATTTTGTATATGAAAATTACAGTTAAAGATATATATGAAATAATTATCAAACAAATTATAGAATTAAAATGATAAACAAACATAACTAAAAACATTATCTATAAGAGCATCTCCAAGAGAGACTTCATATCTTCAAATTTGAAGTTTTATGCACTCCAAAACAGTGGCGGAGCCAGAAACTTTTTTCATTGGGGGCAAATAAGAGTATATATAATTTTAGAAGTGGGGGCATTGATATTTGGCTTTAATAAACTACACCAAAATTTTAAAATCAATGGGGGCGAATGACCCCATGTTAGACAAAGTGGCTCCGCCACTGCTCCAAAAGAGACTTCAAATCTTCAAATTTTGAAGATCTGAACAGTGACACTCTATATTTGAAGTTTTACTATTCAGATCTTCAAATTTGAAGATTCATCTTTTTTTTGCATTTTGGTCTTTATAATTAACTATATTTATATATTTATGTTCTTTTATCATTTTAATTTTATAACATGTCTGATAATTATTTCATATATATTTTTATAATTGTAATTTCAAATTAACATATCACATAAAAACATTACAAAAAGTAAATTACAAATACATATAAATATAACATAATATTATTATACAGATTTATTAATACAACATAAAGTTTTTTTAGAAAATATTATAAGCACACATAAGTAATACAAAAATTAAAATACTATAACAACACTAATAATCAGACAAATTTGATCCTGAACCTCTAAGATCACCAAAATACTAACCCTATATATTTAGAGTTGGAAGTTGTTGTTGTTCTTGAGTTTTTTTTTTGTATGATTTTTGCTTGTTCTGATCGAATAAACTCACGAGTATTACTATCAACAATAGAGTCTAAATTTGTTTGCAGTATTTTATTTTCTTCTTGCATTTCTTTTAGAGCCAACTTCTTTGCTTGATTTTGCATATGTAATTGAATTGGCAATCAATGAGAATACCCGATTTCAACAACTTTTAGCTCGTTATCTATAGATAAAATATAAAGAAACACATTTATCACTTCGAAAGGCATTGATTGATCATATATGAGAGTTTTACGAAAATAATGTTAATGAATAATTTAGTATTCTATTTTGTTATTTTTTGTTTGTGTGTTTTTATGATATTAATGATGTTTAATTAATTAATATTATATATAATCGTTTTTAATATATGTTTTATAGTTATTTATATTATTTAATGAGTTTAGCTAATTATTTTGAAAAGTAAGGACTATAATGCAAAATAGAAAAATTTTGAAGTTTATTTTTGAAGTATCACTCTTGGAGAGAAACACCTAAAACTTCAAATTTGAAGTTTCTGAATCTTCAAAAATGAAGTCTCTCTTGTAGATGCCTTAAAGACACTTAATTATAAGAATCAAAATGCAAAAAAAAGATGAATCTTCAAATTTGAAGATCTGAATAGTAAAACTTTAAATATAGAGTGTCACTATTTAGATCTTCAAAATTTGAAGATTTAAAGTCTCTTTTGGACTGCATAAAACTTCAAATTTGAAGATATGAAATCTCTCTTTGAGATGCTCTAAGGACATACTTTTGAATAATTTGATATACTTTTGAATAATTATTTTTATTTATAATCAATTTAGTTTTATATTAAATTAACCTAAAATTATTTCAAAGTGATATTTTTATCAAATTAATTTTTAAAATACATAAAAAATAAATTTGCATTTTTTTGTGGGAAAACATGATTTCGTAGATTTGTTAGGGATTTTTTTTTGCGTTTTGGCGAGAAGTTAGAATTTGAGTTTCGGCGAGAAATTAAATTTACGTTTCTTTGGAAATTAAAACCGAGATTTTGCGTATTGTCGCGAAAAAAAAATAATTTTTAGCATTTGTGGTGGAAAACTGAGATTTTGCATATTTGGCGGGAAACCTAGATTTTGTGTTTTTGACGGGAAAACAATATATTTTGCGTTTTTTGGCGGGAAAATGAGAGTTAGCGTTTTTGGGGAGAAAAATGAGACTTTAAGTTTTTGACCAAAATCCTAGATTTTGCATTTTTGACGGGAAAACAAGATTTTGCATTTTTGGCGAAAAAATGAGAGTTAACATTTTGGGCAAGAAAATAAGTTTTTTCACTTTTGGTGTAAAACCGAGATTTTTTATTTTTTACGAGAAACCGAAGATTTGCATATTTACCGGAAAACCAAGATTTTAAGTTTTTGGCGTGAAAATAAGATTTTAGGTTTTAGCGAGAACTTGCGATTTTGCGTTTTTAGCGGGAAATCAAAATTTTGCGTTTTTTATAGGGTAAATGAAATTTTCCGTTTTTGCCAGGAAACCAAAATTTGCTGTTTTGGCTGGCATCGAAGCTTTTCATTTGACGGGAAAATTGAGATTGTGCAAATATGGCTGGAAAACGTGATTTGGCCAAAAGCCGGGATTATACATTTTAGCGATATTTTTTGTTTTTTTGAGAAATGATTTTTTGCTAAAAATGATTTTCCTTATATATATTATGAATATGGTACTATATTGAAGGGTATTTTAGTCTTTTGGTTTTGAGATGCTAGATTTGCAGCTAGACTCTACATTTTTCAGCATCTCAAATATCTAGATTTTTGAGATGTTGTTGAGTTTGCATCTAGATGCAGCATCCAGATGTTGGTTCTAAAGTGTCAAACGAATATTATTTGAACATTTTCATCTAGATACAGCGTCTATATGCAAAAATGAACCGGGCCTAAGAAGATAAGAAGCACCAGGAGTGGTGGCCGAAGGAAAAACTATAGCAGCAGAAGAATGCTAAGAGAGGCGGTGGTGTCGTATGAAGCCGTCGTGAGGCAAAAATTTGATTATTTGAGCAAAAAAATCAAATAAAACAACAATGCATATGTCATGTCAATGAAGGCTAAAGCCCAAAGTCTAATTAGCCCATTTCAGTATATAAAATTATAAATCCAAAAAATATTGAATTGATTTAGTGGATATTTCCGTTTAAGCTTAATCAGTTAATTTTTTTTGGTTGCCAAACATACTTTTATTATAATTTTAAAAAAAAAAAATATTTTAAATCTCAATTGCTCATATTATTTATTTTATTTTTCTGTAATTCCTTATTTTTAAAAGTCATGACTGTAAGACTTTTATTGGTTTAAAGCTAATTTTCTTTGTTTTAACAGAAAAAACATTTTAAGTATTATTTTTAAGTAAAGTCTACAGTAAATACCATATACCAAGCAATATCTTCATTTTTTAAGCCACTTTTTTTTTAAAAAAAAATCAAACTTTAAAATCATTTGCTGTTAAGATAAATATAGAGTAACAACACATACCAAACAAGCCCTATAAATTCTGACTTTTATTTTTGTAAAGTCACAGTTAGTATTAAAAGTTAAAATTTTCAAAGTACTCAAATATAAATTAAAAGTTCCAGTTTTTACCTTTTAAAAGTTGATAATGTTTAAAGCATACTTTTGCTTTCTTTAAGCTTCAAAATCACTAAAATTTCTACAGTTTTTATTTCTCGTTGTTTAAACCAATAGTTTATGATTTTATTTGGCTTGTAGGCTTTGTAGGCTATAACTTTTTATTTTCCAATTGCAATTCCATTTATAAATAGGATTAAAGTAAATCCCACAACCAAACAGGAAAAAAAACTGGCGCCGTATCGAAAATTCGAAATACATGGAAACGTTTCTGATTGGTTAATCCGATCACACGAGGATCGCATCTTATATCATCCTCTACCGTCGATAGGACCAAATCTAACGGATACAGATCTTCTTCCTGCTTTTGTCCCGCTCAACTATAAATGACACTGAGGACCGGGATCTAAAACGACACAAAACTAATACAAATCTTCTTCCTTCTTTCTTCTTCAGAATTCGTGGCAATGGAAACGACAGGAAAAGTGAAGAAGGGTTTCGGAGGAAGAAAAGCCGGTGGCCCAAAGACCAAATCTGTTTCGAAGTCGATTAAAGCCGGTCTCCAGTTTCCGGTGGGGAGAATCACTCGTTTCCTGAAGAAAGGACGATACGCCCAGAGGCTCGGTGGTGGAGCTCCGGTTTACATGGCCGCCGTTCTCGAGTACCTCGCCGCCGAAGTAAGTTTCGCGGTTCTCTGTTAATTTCAGATCTGATTTGTTAAAGCAGCGAAATCATTTTCTGATTCCTAAATTTTGTTTTGATTGCAGGTTCTGGAGCTTGCTGGTAACGCTGCGAGAGACAACAAGAAAACGAGGATCATTCCGAGGCATCTTCTTCTTGCCATCAGGAACGATGAAGAATTGGGGAAACTTCTCAGTGGAGTCACAATCGCTCACGGTGGTGTCTTGCCCAACATTAACGCCGTTCTTCTCCCTAAGAAGTCGTCTGCTAAATCGGCTGAGGATACTGCATCCAAGTCACCAGCCAAATCTCCCAAGAAAGCTTAATTGATCTTCTCCAGTTTACGTTTTCATTCACCAGTTTTTTAGTTATGCTTTGGGTATCTTTTGTGAGCTTTGGTGAATGTATATGTAGAAAATCTAGCTCTTAATTATGTAATTTGGATTTGATTTCTCTTCAGATCCAACTTTTTAAGTAACGATATATAAAAAAATCTTTTGCAATTTTGTTTTAGTCTTCTCAATAACCTATCGCAGCAAAATAAACTATTAAATCTATCTCGTTAAGAGTCATATTTAAATTGTCCTACGCTTCTTCTTTTGTCGCTGTGTTAATTTTTCAAGCGTATCAAATGTTCCTTTCTCAAATGGTTCGTCGTGTTTATTTAGCAACTCCATTACGATATCTATCAACTCGAGGTTCTGGTTCATCCAAATTATTCGTTGGAGGTAATATCCGTCAATGCTTAGCTTAATCGCTTCTTGATTAATATCTTTGGTTAGCTTACAAATTCTCCTTTTTTATGTATGTGGGTGTACATCTGATCGGTTTACATAAGATAAACTATAAGGCCTTCGAAAACATGTTAAATTCTGGTTCCTATCCATGATGAAAACTGCACACTAACTGTTTGATTAAATGCGTGAAAGAACCACTTAAAATTGTAAATATCACTGCAGGGCTTAGCTACGACACTAACGAACCTGTTTTGAAGAATGAGTTTGAAAAGTACGGTCAAGTCTTAAATGGTAAGATCGCCATGAACTCTATTAGTTTTCTTCAAAAATCATCAGAGGATAAACAATGCAATACCTCTGAGTTGCTTTCTTTTGTTGGATGTGAGTTCAGTGAGAGTAATATGTGATCACATGAGCGGGAAATCAAAAGGTTATGGCTTTGTGGTATTTGATTCAGAAGAAGCAGCTGCATGTGCCTTAGCTTCCATGAACAATCAGGTTTCTACTACTTTGTACACCAAAACAAATTCAGAAAAAGACATTCGAACAAAACCTTTACTACTTTATACAGATAAGTGCTGACTTGATTTTGTCTGTCTTTTGTTCAGTTACTCGAAGGCAGAAACATTAGAGTCGAATATGCTCAACCTAAAGGAGGTTTACATCAGAATCAGAATTGAAACTTCATATCTGTCGATGAAAGCACCATAACTCAGGAAACTGCATTCACTCTTTTGAATTGGCAACAGTGTAGAACTCTTGAAAGATTTTAGTGTTGAGAGTCTTTAGTTGTTTTGTAATGACTCTGTCTGTGTGTTCTCTTCAAGCTTTTTGTTATTGTTCATATTTGTTGTTGGTGCTTCTACTTCCTTCGCAGTTTCTACAAATATCAATCGGCCATTAACAATCTGAAACCAAAAAACCAAATGCAGAACTCAGTCCCAGTTTTTGAAGGAAATACACCAATCTTGGATATATTCGTTTGATTGATTTTCTGATTCAAGATCAGTTCAAAAGCCAAGAATGAATACTACATTTCAACAGTGAGTGAAGGATTGGATCATCACCTTCCCATCTAAAGCTTTCATCGCGATCTGTGCATTATCCTCGGACTCATAGGTGATGAAGCCGAAGCCTTTAGGTCTCTGTGTTTGCGAGTCCCTTATAAGACGAGCTAAATAAACACACACACACAACAAAATTAGCTAAGACACCTAATTGGAGAAGAGTTATTAGAGGGTACCTTCTCTAATCTGACCAAAAGGTGAAAATAGTTGCCTTAGCGATTGATCCGTGGTGTAAGCAGAGAGTCTTGCAAGATAACAGATTCAATAAAACAAAAAATGAGAGAATATTTTCCGAGTTAGAGATGAAAAAAAGATTTATCATACTGCTGACGACGAGCTGTGCTGTGAATCTCTTAGCCATCGTAATAAACCTGAATTCGATTCACAGGCGTATGAAACCTACCATGAGCTTTGAAAAAACAAAAAATACGAGCTTGAAACGGCGGCGTTTGCGAAAAAGATGTTCTTGGCTTGACGATTTCTCTGTCTCTTTACCGGCATGTTGCTCTGCCTCGGCAAGAAATTACTCGGCGCCAAATGACTTATTACTTCTGGGCTCCTGGAAAGCCCACAAAATAGGAGTGAAGACGATCCGGTTTAAATTTGATTACGGCTTTTGTGTATTCGGTTCTCTGGTTTTGAAAATACATAAAACACCATTTATTCATCTAACCAGTCGATTTAGATTGATGCATTTTAGTTACTTTTGGATTTGATTAAATTCAAAAGTAACTTCAAATAGATATACAGTATAATGATATGATCATTAGCATAAAAATACTCATAAATTTATTTTCATTCGATTTGGTTAATTAACATTAAAGTTTGTTTATAAATTCTTTTGGTTGGGTTTGACTCGTTTTTTTTTGTTACCTAAGTGCTCCTGAATAAATAACAGAACACAAACTTTACCGTATGATTGCTACATGAATTGACGGTAAAGATGTTAACGAGGTTTTATGAAAGGCCCAATAATGGTCCATTGAATCAAACCCGGATCAAATTAGCCCTTCTAAAAATTTCACAAAGGAGCCCCAATAAAAGCAAAAACCCTAATTCGATGGTTGTATTTAGCTCTCTTATTCAACTTTGTTACTTCGACGTTAGCAGGAGTGTTTGAGCGGCTGCCACTTCGATTTCAAGGTTAGAAAAATCTCCAGAACATCAAGCTTTTTTTCTTGTTTGGATTCTCGGATCTGACTTCGTGTCTGCTCGATCACGACGTGTAATCAGCCTGAAAATTTCCCTGAAAACTCTCTTATCTTGGAAATTTGAGCTTAGTTTATAGGTTGACAATAGTATTGGCTCAAAATGATAATTAGATCTATTGAATTTTTTTTTACCCTTTCCTTACAACATGTTATCTAATTTAATGTTGCAATCAATTCTCGAATTAGATGCCACTATAGATGTGCATTGAAGCGGGTTGTGTAAGAAGTGTTAGATTTGGTGGTAAGTCAAAAACGAATTGCGTATTGGTAATTTTGTGTATTTAGAATCTCTATTGTTGTGATGTCTCTTTAATTTTTTTATTGAAAAGTTTGATTTCAGCTCAGATTGATCGTTTGTTGTTTGGTTTCAGTTTTCGAGTTTTGAAAAATGGTGAGAATCAGTGTGCTGAACGATGCTCTGAAGAGTATGTACAATGCGGAGAAGAGAGGGAAGAGGCAAGTTATGATCAGGCCTTCTTCCAAAGTGATCATCAAGTTTCTCATTGTCATGCAGAAACACGGTATAGTGATCTTCATTGTCAAGCTTATTCGTTTTACTAAGTCATGCTTGTTCTGTTCATGCTCTTTAACAGTAGTATTTTCATGAAACTGCAGGTTACATTGGTGAGTTCGAGTACGTTGATGACCACAGGTCTGGTAAGATCGTGGTTGAGCTTAATGGAAGACTGAACAAATGTGGAGTCATCAGTCCTCGTTTTGATGTTGGAGTTAAGGAGATTGAAGGTTGGACTGCTCGTCTTCTTCCTTCCAGACAGGTTGGTCTTTAAGTCTTGTTCTCTATGCTCCGTATCATATGATTTTGGTCTCTAAATGAGAGCATTTACCGATAGTGTTTATTCTCTTTTATTCATTCTGTCAGTATATCATTATACAGTCACTTGTATCCTATATGTTTTAAGCAATCTTAAAACTTGAGTGATCTTACGTTGAAATCTTGAATTGTGCAGTTTGGTTACATTGTTCTTACAACCTCTGCGGGTATTATGGACCACGAAGAAGCCAGGAGAAAGAATGTTGGTGGCAAGGTTCTTGGTTTCTTTTACTGAAGGCAATGGCTTTGAGAGAATCTTCTTGTCGGTTTATACTTTGCTTCTCCTTTTGGTGAGATGAGGAATTCGATTGAGCTCAAAGTTAAGGGTAGTAGAGTTTTGGATGCGTTCTTCTATTTGTCTTATTTTTAGATAATATGCCATTTTGTTCGTTTTGGGTTTTGCGCAACAGTTGTTAAAGACTTGCCAAGTAGACAGTAAATTTCAATTTCTGTTTTCTTAAAAAAAAAAACTTGCTTTCCTTGAGCTAATCATCTATCTGAGGCGTTTCAATATCATTGTTAGAGGTTTCTGCCTCATTTTGTTCCATTTTATCCAAGGATGAGAGATCAATATCATTGTTCCAATTAGCTTGTGTAGCATATTTCAGTACACTGATCTTCTAGTACAATTTCAGATTATTGAATTGTATGTAAGTTGAGCTATGTAATAATTGGGCTGATTACATTATATAATTTTGATTCTTTTATGTTCCTTTTTGACTGCGCACCCAGAGAATTTAAACTCTTGGATAGATTACATTTATTTTGGTGATTTTTTTTCTCCCTCTTTGACTAGAAAATACTAAACACAAACAAAGTTAGTCAAATTTCGTTTAATGTCATTACAATTGTTTTGAATATAAGGAGGAGAGGTCAGTCAAAATTTAAAACATCTTAGCTGGATTGAGTTAGTCTCGCTTCTTCCAAATATTATGCGTGAACCATATCTTCTTCTTTTGGAACTTAAAATGCGTGAACCATACATATAAAGAAACCGAACATTTACGGCGATAAGGAAATTACCATTTTGCGATCTACTGTAGATATAAGAGGCCCATACAGCAATTTACTACTCGATCGAGTTCGCACATTCTACCCGCAAGATGATACATTAAGAGTCGAGACCACAGCATAAAGATCTTCATCATACTGTTTCGTTTGTTCAAGAATCATAATCAACTTTTCAAATCTGATATTGTCAAGTTAATAGACGTTTGATAGATTAGATTGTTGAATAATTATCTTTCTAACTAACATAATGTGTATACTCCATACATACATATATAAACTTCATCCTTAATATCTTTTATAAGAAATGTTACATTTTGTTTTATTGTCAACATCTTTCACATTTTCAATACATAGAATATCTCAAGCTCATTATTTCATGTATCAACCACAATGGTAATATTTATATCATCTTCAAAACATGTTCAAGGATATATAATCTTCAAAACATGTTCAAGGACATTTGGGCTGGCCTTTGGAGTTCTTCATATCGCGGTAACAAGGGCATTCATCTTTGTTTCCATAAGTGCCTGAGGGAACACAATTGTTACACTTCTCGCAACATATATTGCAATACTTGAGACACCGATCTTGTCTTCCCGCCTTTGAACATCTCATATTGCATTTTCCGCCGCATGGTGCTAATATGATATATCATTGCATATATAAATTGATTAGTTTAGACAGGAGATTCAAATAAAAACATTATCTGAAATAATTATCTGAATTATGTATCCTTACATGAATCGGCGGTTGATAGCATGAACAAAGAAGATGTGAGGAGAAGAGAGATAATGAAGAATTGTACCACCACGAATTTCATCTTCATTCTTAGTGAGTTTGAAGTTCTTTTAGTTTGCTTCGATCAGGTTTATTACTTTGGGAAGATGAAGACAAATAAACTCAAAGTTTGAAAACAATGCAAAAGAAGTGATGGTTTGGGAGGAGCAAAATGAGGCTACAAAAAGGAGTTATTTATAGTGAAAAAACTTGAAGTAGGTGAAACGTTTCTTAACGATTGTGTATTTAAATGAATCAACTCCAAATTTATTACTTATTGACTTATTGTATCGTATACATTTTATTTTAACATAATACAACTATCAAGATGTGTAATCAAACCATATATATGATATATCAACACCCTGTTCTTTTGTTTTACCAGTATGTCAAAATATGTTTAAAATGTATAATGAAAGCATTTATGTGATTATGGTTAATTGTACTCTATAATATATTTTATCTCGCATTACATAAAGAACCAAATTATAAACTATACATTAGCTTATTTATCTTGTTTACCTTTTATTATGTACGTATAGAAATTATGTTTTTCGCTGTTCTCAAATCATATTTCCCAAACTTCTTTACTAAAAGAAATGTTAGAAAGATAAAATTTGCTTTGAAGAGCCTATTAATTTCATTGTTTGCGTGCCGTTGTGTAATTGTCTTACACATATGTATTACTGTCGTTATTATGAAAATAGATATATGTATATACATCAAATGATTATTTTTTTTTCTTAATGAGAAATACGAAGGCACAATGTCGTTCACGTTGAGCGACCATCGCGTTAAAGCTATAACAAGAGTATCACACGTAATCGGAACCTAAAGGCAGGGGAACTTCTAGAGCTTTTTCTTACTTATTAGATTTCAACTAATATTTATTATTATATATATATCTTTTGTAAAATAATGTCCACAGAAAAGTTGGAAGAAAAACAGTACATATAATAATGTATTGGTTGTTTAACAACGCAATGCATTATGCATCTATATATTCTTATCTCAAAGTTATAAGGATGTAAATCAAAACAAAAGTTATAGATCAGATCCGAATAAGGTGAGTTCGACTAAATACAATGGACTACCCACTTTTTATCACTATTAATGAAGTATTGAAGTGTGTTTTTGTCAAGACAGTTTTAATTAAACTAGATCTCGTCTTTATACGAATCTTGTCCAATCGGCTGACAAATGGGATGGATTCAAACTTCACTCTGTTTTTCTTAAGTCCTTCAGCAATGGTTTTTGTCTGCTTGCTTCATAATGGTATGCAAAATTAAGATTATTAGAATTCTCGCTATATTTGCATTTTTTATTTACTTGTTCATAGTGAAATCTCTTTATATTGTATCTACCTTTCATGTTTTTTTTCCTTCTTTTTTATTTAAATCTTCTCTTTAATAATTCACATAATAAGTTGTATGTGTGTGTAAATGTGTGTGAAAATCGGGAAAAATATTTTAGCTTTCACAAAATTCATTAATATTTTAATTCTCTTTCCAATTAGGTCATTGTAGTTCTAGAAATTAGTGGATTTGTTGGCAAAGAGTAGCTTATAAGCATATCTATACTTCACCCAAGTTGCCTCTTCTATCACTTTGTATCTTGACTTTTATTGTGTAGCTCCCTTCACAATTTATGGAATTATCAAGATTTCTGCCACGTGTCTATTTTTGATTAGGCCAGCTGATTTGAATAACCGTGTTTATAAAAAGGCCCATAAGGCTTCATGCTTTCTGGGCCAGACCTATGCTCTCTTTTTCCTCCTTCTCTTCGCGGTTTTGGGTGCTAACTTACGCCGGAGGTAATATCGTGCACGCGAAGAAGAAGGGCGTATAATAATAAAGAAGCAGGAGAAAAACAAAAGAGAAGTTAAATCAGGATAGGCGTATTTTAGCCGTCCGCCATTTTCATCGCTCTCGTTCTTCTCAGCTCATTACTACAACCACGGTCTCTTCTCTGCTTCATTTGATCTGGTACGCATTCGTCTGTGATCATATCCATTCGTCGTTGATTTCTTAGGTTATGCGTTTTTTGATCTCCTTTCGTCTTAGATGAAACAAAGCTAATTTGGTTTGATCTCTGAGTTTTCCCATTTAGATTCGATGGCTGCTCCACCTGCTAGGGCTAGAGCCGATTACGATTACCTCATTAAGCTTCTTCTCATCGGTGATAGCGGTACGTTGTCCCTCACCCGTTTCCTCTTGCTTGTTTTTTTTTTTTTGTTTCTCGGGATCCAAGCGATACAATCGATAAATTTGAATTCACTAGATTTATTTGATTTCAATTACTCTGTCTAAACCGATCTAATCACTGGGATACATTCCGAAATCTTCCAGATTGTTGAGTGGCAAATTTGATTCCTTGCTCGATCCCTCTTCTGTGTTTGATTTGAAGATCATTACGAGTTTGAATTGTTTCTTCATGTGTTTTAGATCTCTGACAGTTAAGGATTCACACAATTTTTGTTGCAGGTGTGGGTAAGAGTTGTTTGCTTTTAAGGTTCTCTGATGGCTCCTTTACCACTAGCTTCATCACCACTATTGGGTTTGTATTTTCTTCAACCATGTTAAGAGATTGGAGACTGTGATGCATGTTTCTCTCTTTTGCTATATGCCTCACTGAGTCTATTCTCTTTTGGCTTTTGATGCAGCATTGATTTTAAGATAAGAACTATTGAGCTTGATGGCAAACGCATCAAACTCCAGATTTGGGATACGGCTGGTCAAGAACGTTTTCGGACCATCACCACTGGTTAGTGACAACCTTCTTGCTCTAATAGTGTCTTTAGCATACATTGTCCCACTGGAAACTGGAGCGAAAGGTCTTCGAGAACGTTAGTGACTGATCAAATATGTTGATGGGTAGCTTTAAGAGTAAACTATTGTGATGCTCTGATCTCTTGTGAAAGGGCTGAGGGATAAACTTATAGATATTCTCCATAAATTTGTTTGGGCATTGTACTTCACATAATTGCTGATGTTTTTGGAATATGTAGTTGATTAAGCTTCTTTAAATGCAGTAGTAGTTTAAAGATTTTATGTTCACCTCTTTCTTCCGTTTGACATGTTTGCAGCTTATTACCGCGGAGCAATGGGCATTTTGCTGGTGTATGATGTCACAGACGAGTCGTCCTTCAACAGTAAATTTTCGTCTGTCTCATATGAATGAAATCCACCTAAATTGTCAAATCTTTCTATACATTAAATCTTTGGTTTCACGCTTCCGCTTTGATCTGGACCTACTCTATTGACCTTATTTTGCAGACATTAGAAACTGGATTCGTAATATCGAACAGCATGCTTCAGATAATGTCAACAAAATCTTGGTAGGGAACAAAGCCGACATGGACGAGAGCAAGAGGGTACAATACGAGCTACTTCATTCACACCGACATTACCAGACTTCATGATTCACAGCTAATATCGTTTGTGGTCCAACACATTTTTTTTTTCAGGCTGTGCCAAGATCAAGGGGTCAAGCACTTGCTGATGAATATGGAATCAAGTTCTTCGAAACAGTAAGTCAAACATCCTCTCAAAACTTTGGTCTCATGAGAACAATTTAACCTACATTTGTCGTTTACATTGCTTACATAGTTATGCCATTTTACATCTCAGAGTGCCAAAACAAATCTAAATGTGGAAGAAGTTTTCTTCTCGATAGCAAAGGACATTAAGCAGAGACTCGCAGATACTGACGCGAGAGCAGAGGTTATTAATTACTAGTTACATTCTTGAGCATTTCCTTAACTTCACAATTCTTTGTGCAAAATAGTTAAAAACGAAGTTTTTGTGTCACAATTGCATCGTTCATTGCAGCCTGCAACGATCAGGATCAGCCAAACAGACCAGGCGGCTGGAGCCGGACAGGCGACGCAGAAATCTGCATGCTGTGGAACTTAAGAAAAGCCCAAAAGTTCTGAAGTAGAACTGAAGCGAGAAAAACAGATTTGTCTTGGTTGCTTTTGTAATTTTTTTTCTTTTGATGATTTGTTCTTAATTGGCAATTTTAGTTTGTTCATGAGGGTAATAGAATCTTGAAGAAACCGTTCGTTCTCTGATAGAATCAATATCCCTGAAGCTGACTCTGAGGATAAATTGTTAAACATTTGCTCATAACTCCAATTCTATTCTTATCGTTGGCTTTCTCTGTTACATCATCACTTCTTTCATCTTTTCCTGTTTAGCACAATTACTAAAGGTTCTCTATATACACAGTTAAGCAAAAAAAAAAGATAAGTTTTTACACTAAGATCCAGCAAAATGTTGCAATCTTACAATTTTCAACAGAATATAATATTATACATTCAAAAGGAACGCTCTTCTTTGCCATAGATACGCTGAAGTTCCCGAGTCGCTGCTTGAAATGATTCTGAACGAAAACGAAAACGAAAACAGGACATTAGAAACTCGGAAGAAAATGCAAATCCATGACGAAGAAGAAGAAGAAGATTGAACCTTTCCAAATGCGAAATGCTTTCTGGTTGATAGGAGAACCAAACACAGTCTGAATCACATCAAACAACATAGTTTCTGGAGTGTTCCTAAGTTCCTGAACTATCTGATAAATCGTCTTCCCGTTTTCAAAGTAAATATGATTGTTTGGATGCTTCGTTTTACATCCGGCGTGTCTCTCAAATGCATACGCGTTAAGCACCTTGAAACGTTTAGAGTCGAACCAAATTATTAATCAGCCAGCATTTCCTCAAAAATACAGAACTTTTCTATTGACTCACCTTTGTGAAATCGCAAGCTTGACATCCACAGAGATATCCCGATCCTTTGATGACTCCTCGAAGCTCCTGATTTCAGATGTTTTCCGATGTAATCACAAATTTCAAGACTTTAGGAAAATGGTAAGCTTAAAATAAGTTGAGCTGAGCACTTAGGCTTTTACCTCACGCGAGAGAGAAACATATTTCACAGGAACGCCATCGAGCATACCAGTTGATATCAAGCTTCTGACGTTTGAAGGAAAGCTTGTGGAAGCTTCCTTCTTTGAAGTCTTGGTCTCTCCTTTGTTCTTTGGAAGAGATTCCAAGCTCGGTTTAGCCGCTAGTTGTTCACCTAAAGCTCCGCTGCTGGCCTGTGCGGTTTCTTGGCCATAAACCATATCAGATGTTCCAATAGGGTCTTGGACATAAGACTGATAGTTTCCAACAACATTGGAAGTAGAGCCAACACCATGTTCGTCGTTAATTTCACCAAACGTGATTCCATGAGAATCTTCATTGCCATAAGGATGACCCACCAGTGCAAAATTCACAAAACTAGTCCCCTCATTATCCCTACCACAAGCTTGGATCGAAGATGAATCGATTTTCCTATGACTATGACCGTCTAAACCACCATGTGTACTCATTGTTTCCTTAACCCTACTAACTTGAAGTTTTCTAATTCCATCACCACCACCAAAACAACTTCCAGCAACCTCAACGCCATTAGATATCGACAGTTCAACAGATCTGTCTTCCAAGTAACTCCCTCCTATGCTCTTAGGTTGGTGATGACTACCAACTTCTGTTCTGTCTCTATCACCAAACAAAAGGGGTCTTGGCATTTCTGTCCCTAGAAGCCTATCCATGAACTGGTTCGAGACGGATTGAAAAACCGATGAGCTTTCCCACAAAGGAAGACCTACATTCGATTTCCCTAACCCTACTGGATCTTGCACTGCTTGCTTCTTGTTTGGGAACATCTCTGAGCGGGAAGAGTCCACAAACCAAGGATGAGGACGCTTTGCATCGTCTCTTGTTGAGTGATCATAAACTGAGTCTTCCTCGCTTGTATGCTCATTGTTCTTCAGAACCCAGAAACCTTTGCTTTCATAAGACTGAAAACAACACAATCAGAAGAGATTGCGATTTAAAACCCAGGAAAAGAAAAAGGAATCTCAAGAAACATTAACCCTAATGCAAAGTTCGGAGGCGCACCATTGTTTTGCCCTTTTCTGCTTTCGGATTTGAGCGAAACGTTGATTCAATCTCTCAAGCTTCCCTCTTTAATTGCGTCGACCAAGAGCAAGTGCGAGTTCTATCTTCCCCAGAAACGAGTTTCACAAAAATCAATCCTTTAAAACGAATTCGAAGCAGAAAAGAAAAAGTTTGTTTTTTTATACAGAAATAGAAGACCGAAAGCTATAAATCTATAAGAAATTGAAACCTAATTTGGTCAGTCGAGAGTGTTGAGATTCTGAAAGCGAGAGAAAGATTGAACGAAAAAAAAAGCGCCCTAGAGGTGACGTCGGAATGGCTGAAAATCGGAGAAATCAAAAGTCTAGTTACCTGAGTTGATCGCCGGAAACAAGATCGCCGGTTAGGAAGAGCGTAATTTCGCCGGCGAAGAAAGAAATCGATGATACGGTGGGCGAGAAGCACCCGATTTTTGCTTCAGCTTTTCTTGTTTTTTTCTTTCTAATGCATAAAAGCAAAAATCGCATGATCTGATGTTATGGTTACCACGAAGCTTATCTTACGCGTATTAAGTGACGGCTAATCTTGACCGTTCATCTCTCAAAACTTGTCGACCCAAACTTCATTTTAATTTTAATTTTTTTTAGTGCTTTCTATTTGATATCAGAAATAGATGGAGCCCTTGACGCTCAACTCTTGCAATGTGATTGATCCACTCTCTCTCTGTACTCTGTAGCCTTAAGAGTTTGTTTTTTTTTTTTTTACTAATAATAAATAAAGTTTTGATGGATTGAATGAGCTAAACCCAAATTACTAGCTATAGAACCAAAACTCCCATAGTTCTTAGTTCGTATTTCTTACTGAAAGTGCGTCTCAGCATCACAAGTTTCATTTGATGATTTTGATGATTTTAATTGACTCAATTAAACAAATCTCAACATGTCCCTCAATTTCTCTATTCGGATTTGCTGCAATCAATCATCTCATGTCTTCATCTCCATCTTCGTTTTGTAATCTGAATGTGCCCTCACTTAAAACAAAAACAAATGTCCTTGTTATAAACTTTCAACTATTACTTTGTGGGGGGGGGGGGGGGAATGGAATTTATACACTTTTAAAAAAATGCATTTTATACATATTGGGATGAAGCAACATGCATAAACTGTATTATGTATATGTTTTCTTTAGTTAGCACCAAGTGCTGGAGTTTCGCAAACCCACTTTAAAGTAATTCATTTGCCTGAATTTCGTGACCGAGAAGTTCGAATGGATTGTTCGCACAACGTTGAGGATACGATTCTAAAGAATTGTCGAACAACAAAATGCTATAAAATTTTCAACAAACTTTACTGTATTTTCTTCATCCACGGAAATGTAATGAAAAGTTCATTTGTGAATTGTGATCCATTAATAATTAGAAGCATGTTATATATATATATTCTTTTGTTTTGTCGTAAGTAATGGTTCAGATTGAGCTACTGTCTATAATTCGAGTTGTTTTAAGTTATTTGTGGTGGGGGGAAAATAGCAACATAATAGGATTATTTGATAAGTAATCAAAATTAAATAGTAGTATGATATATTTTAAGATGACCCAAAGTAAAAATTAAAACATAAAAGCTGAAAGATAATCATATGACAAATCTCAAATGCCAAGTAAAATATATTTCTACAGAAAGAAAAGATTACACCTATGAAAGTTTCCTAAATCTGCAGATATATATGTATAATCTAAAAATATGAAGAAAAATTCAAAGAATGAGAGTAACAAATATATCCAGAAAATAAAGAGAGTTTAAAAAAAAAAAATCAACAAACAGTTCTTCCAAGCTCCAGCTTGAGGTTCAAATTCTCAACCATCCCCAAACTCAGATCCAGACAAGCCACCCTCTTCCCACTGCTGGATTTCTTCAACGTCGTCACCGTCGGCTCAGGCAACAACGCGCGTGTAACCAACGCGCCACCGCCGCCGCCACTCTCGTTCCTGTGTCTCCTCATGTGTCCTCCAAGAGCCTGTCCCATGGGGAACTCCACTCCGCATATCGGACAAGGATGCGAAGAAGACGCTTTAGCCTTCTTAATCAGTCCAGACAGACTCTCGTTGTTAGGCTTCTTGTGGCTCGCACGGTGACCTCCTAACGCTTGAAACGAATGAAACTCCTTTAAACACGTTTTACATGTGAAAACGCGTTTTTGATCTCCACCGTCGACGTTTTCTTGTCCGACTCTTGATAAAAGCATCAAACAATTCGCCGCCGTTGTCTCCACCGTCGACTTTATCTCCGATATTGCTACCATTTTCTTGATTTTTGGTGTTTGTGTTGTGTGTATTTTTGTTCGTGGTTTGGTTTGATGATTGTTGATGTTGTTGTTGTGATGTGTTTGTGTCAGTTTGGGATGTATTTATAGATATCGAGTTGTGTGGACTGAAGACGTGTGAGAGAATGACGAAAGTAGCCTTGTGACTTGGTGGGTAAGGAAGTGGCAGCGAAGGAGTGTGGTATTATGGTAATTACGTGGAAGGGACAAGGGTAAAGAATAAAGGTGCAGGTTATGTGGTCACGATTTGCGACACCGCGTAGCTTAGATATGACTAATACAAAACTGAAAGAGTCGTTTGGATGAGAATCTTCCTCGTGCTTTCTCGAAACCATTTCTTTTCATTATTATTTTTAGATATTTTCTTCTTTATCTCTTAACTAAAAACTCTTTTCAGTTTGTGTTGTTGATCTGTTATCTTACTTTCACTACTCTTGGCGCGTGAGTTTCTTAGCCGTCTTCTAGATTATTTGTAAAATCAACGCCTTCTAGATATACATTTATACTTATAGAAAAAGTGTTGTACTTTACAAAAAAATAACATAACATGATATGCTTCTTATTTAAAATTTATGTTAGATGGATACATCTATTTTAAAAATATAAATACAATTAAAAATGACGTCAAGAAAAAATACAACTATAAACAGAGAAAAGATTAGTAACTACGATATTATTCGGTTTAGTTTAGTTTGATTACATTAAATTGGTTGTTTTGTTTTGTTTTTATGAGTTTTAAAACAAACCAGTTATTTGGCTTGGTTTTAATTTAAATATTTTGGTTTGCTTTCAGTTCAGTTTTGTATAGAAAGTACTTTCAGATGTACTGTATTATGTAAATTGGAATATCTGTTAGAATAAAACGAGCTCGTGTTTTTTCTGAGAGAAAACAATTGTTTTAGAATGTTCTTTCGAAACTAACGTCAGCAATGAGAGCATTTTACAATCACAGCGAAGGCATGACAAAATTTAAGGCGTGAAAAGTACGCGTTGAAAGATCGCGTGTAGAGTAAGTGAGAGTAAAACTATTAACAATTTTGAGGATATGTACGGAAAACTTGATGGAAACGTGAGAAGCAAGTAGAAGAAATAAGAAATAAGAAATAAGAAATAAGAAGAGCAAACAAACCAAAATAGAAAGAGAGAGTGACGTGGTTCTTCTAGTTCCTTTTCCACGCGGTCCAATCTTCGTTATATGATAAACAACTCTTCATAATATACCCTTAAGATTCTTGTTTTCACACTCCCTCTCCTAACTTGTCCATTTACTGGTAGTTTCATAACCAGTCGATATAGATCAGGTCAATATTAAAAGTCTATTTAAGTAATCACTTATATGATTGGACAAGTAATCAAGTATATATGATTTTTGGTTGGTTTACAGGATTACCAACCAACGTATAAATATATGACCGACTTGCTTTGTTTGACTGACTCTATCTATTCCCGTTGTGCTTTGTACGCCAATTAAATATATATTATCATATGTATCCATTCATACAGTCATACTTCTAGAGTATATGACCAATCAAAAGACATTTATCCCTTTTTGAAAAAAAATAAAGATTTGTTTTTTTTTAAAAGAATTTTGACGCATTTCGCCTCTGGGATAATCGACAGTTGATTGATTTTTGCATTGGAATGAATACAAATTTTAATTACCTGACAGTCGCCATTAAAAAACAAAAATTACCTGACATAAATTTAATTAAGAAATTATTTTAACCGGCTTAGAAAGGTACGTATCGAACCGGTACAAGTCCCTGACCGATATAGCCACGTATGTATTTATCCGTCCTATCCTCTTGTTGCCATGATTTTCTTATAAAGAAATGTCGATCGATTTGAATGATATGGTTTCAGATTCTTCGTATCATCGTCGTTACGAAAGAGTTGTATGATTCTTTTTTTTTTTTTAATTAAAAACAGTAATATTCATTTCTTGTGTATTATATTTTTGGTAACAAAGATTGTGAAGAAAATCTTTGGCGAACGTAATTCCAAGAAATGAGGAGATAAAAATGGAAAGAATATAAGGAAGATCCTCCTCCTTTATTTCTGTTTGACTTACATGTACAACTACACAGTTGAAAAGGAGAGAGAAGAGTTAAGCTAAAATCACTCAACTGATCACTTTGATCGTAAGTTGTTATTGTGCGTGATTCTATCCATCTACCAAATATAGACAGAGAGAAAGAGAGAAATATGGAAAAGTTTTTGTATATGAGAGTGTGATGAGAAGAAATGTGAGTTACATTTAGCCATAATACAGAATGTGCCTCCAAAGTTTATCTCTTCTTCTTCTCATCTTCACTCTCTTCTTCTCTCCTGCCTTTGCTCATAAAAAGGTCCTCTCCATCTCTTTCTCTTTCTCTCTCTCTCTACTTATATTGCTTTTACGATATGCACTTATGCTATTTTATTTATTTATTGTCTGAGCAGTCCTATATAGTGTACTTGGGTTCTCACGCTCATCCTCCTCACCTCTCTTCTGCACATCTCAATGGTGTAGCTCACGCACATCGCACTTTTCTTGCCTCTTTCTTGGGGAGGTATCATTTCTCCAATTTATCTCTTGCGCGACAAGACTAGAACCAATGTGTTTTTTATAATTAATATCAGACCGAACGCCAAATCGAAAACTTTGTTGGGTCATCGGTTCAATCCAGCCTGACGCTGGTTTATAAGTTGTAAATTTCATACATTATCCCCGCAAAACAAATGTCTGGTTTATAAGTTGGCATGTTAAAAATAAGGCATATCTTAGGACAATTATGAAATCCCTAGATATTTTAATCGAAAATTAACATCAAAATACAACAAATTCTCAAAATTGTTAGCTAGCATTTTTTTTTTTCAAAATTATTTGGTTTGAGCTATTATGAAGTATGACATCTCTCTCTCTCTTTTTTTTTTTTTTGTGTGTGTAAATACGAGTAAGTTAACTAAAACAATCAAACTGAGTTTAGTGAAACTATAACATGAAAACCAAACACAAATAACATGTTGAATTGTAAATATTCAAACATTGATTCGCAAACCATTGTATCATGGGTTTTATTTTTCCATGTTATTCTAAGTTAAAGTAGGTCAGTGAATTTACGTTTTAAAACACTGCAAGAAACTAACAACCTTCCCAATATTGCAGCCATAAAAGAGCGAACGATGCCATATTTTATTCATTCAAGAGACATATCAATGGCTTTGCCGCTGTTCTTCACGAAAATGAAGCTGCGGAAATAGCAAGTGAGATCATCAATCCCTCTAATTCGCAATTTTCTCCTCAATCCCTCTAACTGGTTCACCAAACGAATTTTTTAAAAATAATCATTGATAAATGCAGAGCATCCTGATGTAGTCTCCGTATTTTTAAACAAAGGAAGAAAACTGCATACCACTCATTCATGGAATTTCATGCTCCTTGAGAAAAACGGCGTCGTTCACAAGTCTTCTCTATGGCATAAAGCAGGATTCGGAGAGGACACAATCATCGCGAATCTTGACACAGGTAATTCCCAAACAAAGGGTGTGCTTTGCTCATCATAGATATACACAAGTCGTTACTCGTTAGGGGTCGATCCATTACGTTCATGCTTCATTTGGTATATTCATCAAGGCCGTTGTAAGCTCTACACAAATTATTACTAAACGTATGGTATATATTTATTTTCTTGTTTTTCTAAATAGGGTCACCAATTTTGGATTGAGATCTTTGTTAGAGTGTTCTACTTACCACATCATAAAAGATGGTCATGAACATATTTCTATGTTTACCTTTTTAATATTTTGAAGATCTAATATATGTGTATTGGTGAAGGTGTGTGGCCGGAGTCAAAAAGCTTCACCGATGAAGGGTATGGAAGTGTTCCGGCTAGGTGGAAAGGTAGTTGCCACAAGGATGTTTCTTGCAACAGGTTCGAACCTTAAATAATCTCAATTCTTTCTTTAGCTATAATTGATTAATTATGTCTCTTTACGAAAATTGATTATTTGTTCATCACATGTATATAACCAGGAAACTCATTGGAGCTAAATACTTCAACAAAGGTTACTTAGCCTACACAGGCTTTCCCTCCAACGCCTCCTTCGAAACCCCTCGTGACCACGATGGTCACGGTAGCCACACTCTTTCCACAGCGGCCGGAAACTTTGTTCCCGGAGCCAATGTGTTTGGCCTCGGAAACGGGACAGCCAGTGGCGGTTCTCCTAACGCAAGAACCGCAGCTTACAAAGTGTGTTGGCCGCCTGCGAATGGCGCAGAGTGCTTTGATGCTGATATGTTGGCAGCGTTTGATGAAGCCATCGGAGACGGTGTTGATGTTATCTCGGTTTCAGTGGGCGGAGATGCCGGAGATTACATGAACGATGGCATAGCCATTGGATCTTTCCACGCCGTCAAAAACGGTGTGACGGTTGTGTGTTCCGCTGGTAATTCGGGTCCTAAACCTGGATCTGTCTCAAACGTAGCACCATGGATTATAACAGTCGGAGCTAGCTCCATGGATCGGGAGTTTCAAGCCTTTGTTGAGCTCAAGAACGGGCAACGCTTCAAGGTTTTGATCTTTACCTTTTTCACTTTATTATTCGTTTCTTTGATTCTTTCTTGCGTTACAAGTAATTGATTTTGGAACGCAGGGAACGAGCCTCTCGAAGCCTTTACCCGAAGAGAAGATGTATGACCTGATCAATGCAGGAGACGCTAAAGCAGCCAATGCGTCCACGAAAGAAGCGTAAGTACAAGCTAGCTATATCCATTTTTGGGGATGTGTAATGTTTTGAGAGTACTAACTAGTGTTTGGATATACATAGATTGCTATGCAAGAAAGATAGCCTAGATCCGGAGAAGGTGAAAGGGAAGATTGTGGTGTGTCTAAGAGGAGACAACGCACGTGTAGACAAAGGACAGCAAGCAGCCACTGCAGGAGCTGTAGGAATGATACTATGCAACGACAAGGCGAGCGGAAACGAGATTCTTTCAGACGCTCACGTACTTCCTGCTTCTCAGATTGATTACGAAGATGGTGAAGCTGTGTTTTCCTACCTAAACTCCACGAAAGAGCCCAAGGGTTACATAAGTCCACCTGCTAGTAAGCTGAACACAAAGCCTGCTCCTTTCATGGCCTCATTCTCTTCCAGAGGTCCCAACACCGTCACACCGGGAATCCTCAAGCCTGACATAACAGCGCCTGGTGTTAACGTCATAGCCGCCTTCACGGAAGCCACGAGCCCTACGGATTTAGATTCTGACAATCGTAGAACTCCTTACAACACCGAATCAGGGACTTCCATGTCTTGTCCTCACATCTCTGGCATCGTTGGTCTTTTGAAAACTCTTCACCCTCAATGGAGCCCTGCTGCAATCCGCTCTGCCATCATGACTAGTTCAAGAACAAGAGACAACAGGAGAAAACCTATGGTCGATCAATCTTTCAACAAATCAACTCCCTTTAGCTACGGTTCAGGCCATGTCCAACCCAATAAAGCTTCCCACCCTGGCCTTGTCTATGATCTAACCACTGGAGACTACTTGGACTTCCTCTGCGCCATTGGCTACAACAACACCATAGTTCAACTCTTTGCCGAAGACCGACACTACATTTGCCGCCAGGGAGCCAATCTTTTAGACTTCAACTACCCTTCAATCACTGTACCTAACCTCACGGACTCCGTCACCGTCACTCGCAAACTCAAGAACGTAGGACCGCCTTCAACCTATAATGCGCATTTCCGAGAGCCTCTTGGAGTAAGCGTCTCCGTTGAGCCCAAACAGCTCAAGTTCAACGAGATTGGGGAGGTGAAGATGTTTCAGATGACTCTCCGTCCCAAGTCATCGAAGTCTTTAGGCTACGTGTTTGGAGAGCTTAAGTGGACTGATTCCAAACATTACGTTAGGAGTCCTATTGTCGTTAAACTTTGAACCTAGCCTCTAAGCACTTATAATGTCTTTTATTAATCAATTCTGCTTCATATTTTCCTCTTTAATTATATTCCTTTTAGTTTTGGTAATATTTCAATGTTAACTAAGCTAGCTCATTAACAAAGAAAAAAATTGACATCATTTACTAAACTAAAAACATGCAATTTTTATTAGAGGCATTAATATACTTTTAGAGGGATACTAAATTACTAACATTAATGTAATTTCTCATAATCATTAAAGTTGAGTAAATTAATATTTTGCCAAGTGGAAGTGTGAGTGAGCGAGAACTGGATGGTGCTTCATGCGTGTCCAGTGAGAAGGGTAGTGCATAAAATGTGGTGGCTTTGGCTCTTGAAACCAAAATTGCTTGAAACCCATTCTCACTCGGGTTTTTGGGTTAAACCCGCCAACGAAAGAGATGCAGACGAGATCTTCATCCTCAGCCTCGGCGAGCCTAATCCCTTTTGACACGTTTCCGGCGGGCCACGGCCGCCTCAGCCGCGAAACTCAGCTGCAGATCGTGGACCCCACTTTGTCTCGCCGGAAACTTTTTCCGGGCTGGACCGTCGTGAATCGGCCGGGATCGTCGTCTCCTCGTAGTAGCAACGGCAGTGTCGATACGGTAAGCGCAAGTGACCAAAGTCGAGATTTTTCAGTTTTCGATTGTTCTTCAAGCAAATGTGAAACGAGTATTGTCACAAGGCGAACAAATTTCTGATTGTTATTGCACTGAAATTTCCTTAAGAATTAGAATTGATATGGAGGCGTGTGTTAGATTTGTCACGTTTTGTGTGCAATGGATATGTATGATTGGGATCAATTAGTGATTTTGTGTCACTAAGAGGGTCTTTGATTCATTTCTTTCTTTGGTACATGCATGAGTTGAAGGATAGATCTAAGGTTTATCTTCTGAAAAAATCTCATCTTTCCTTTTTTTTTCTTACTTCGTGGTAAAGTACTATATCGAGGCAGGGACTGGTAGAGAGTTTCCATCTCTAGAATCTGTTCAAAGACACTTGGCTGGATTAGTAGATGAAAGACGCTTGACTCGAACAGGATCCTTCTTGAATGAAAATTCAAGGATTTATGAAGGATCTAGAACCAAACAGGTCCCTTGATCTAGATTTGAAATTGCATAAGCATGTGGTTCTTGGATCAAAAACAAAAAAAACTTTAATCAGTTTGTTATGCTTCTGCAGAATCATCGCAGCGTAGAATATGCCTCCAAGGGTTTCCGTTTGCCTAGAGGATGGACTGTTGAGGAGGTTCCCAGGAAAAATGCCTACCATATTGATAAGGTACTTCTGTATTTCTTATGAGAGCTATATAGAGCATAAGTTGATTCGCATAAAAACAACCTAGTCCAGTTGTTGAGGCATTACACACAATAGAGCAGAATCTGATAAGGATATCTGAAAATTGTTTGGTGGTCTTAGTGTTGAGAGTTGAGCTTCTCTTGCTGATTAGACCAATGAATAATGAAGAGTTTGCTGATTTGGTGATTGTTCATTGCAGTATTATACTGAGCGAAAAACGGGGAAACGGTTCCGTTCCCTTGTTTCCGTTGAGAGATACTTACAAGAATCCAGGAACTGTACAGATCAGCAGCTTATGGTTTTACAAAGTCACCGTGGCTTGTCCAAAGGTTTCAGTTTACCTGAAGGATGGATCGTCGAGGAGAAACCACGGAGATATTCAAGCCATATAGACAGGGTACACATCTGTGACTTTGGTTAAGCTTGGTTTGTTTTGTTGTGTTCCCAATTGCTCCGGGTTTTCAAAGCTGGTACTACTGTTGTTTGCAGTCATACATTGAGCCAGTTACGGGGAAGAAATTCCGTTCACTGCCTGCTGTTGAGAGATACCTGAGAGCAGTTGGGAGCGGTAGAGTTGACTCGGCTTCTATGGTGGGTTCTTTGCTGCATTCCGAGATGCTTTTGGTAAGTTTATTAAGCTTTAACATCATTTAGAGGTACAGAAGATGAACCGGTTCTATACAAGGTTGTTTCTTTATGTACCATATTTTTTTCAGCTTTTGGCGAACCGGAATGGTACCGGATTTCAGACCGAGGTTCTTGACCCAAACCCACCAGGGAGAGTTAAGTGGATCTTTACCGGTCCAGGCGGAAACAAGTTTAGTGCGCATGTGAACGGTTCAGACGTTTCTGGTTCGGTCAAACAGACATGGTCTGAGGCTTTTGTTTCATTGATCCATGACCGATCTTAACCAAAAATCTGAATCCTAGGTTTGACCCTTTTGTGGCCGGTTTTTGCACTTTGATTTACCGTTAACAAAACTACTAGGTAGCCTCGCCAAGTTGTTCATACTTCGTCTAATTTTCAACTGACTCGAATAACCGGTTTTTGGTAGATTTGTCCTTTTCTGATCTCGGTAGTTCGTGTAGGTATGTTAGTGCTACATTAAATCGGATGTTTTTGTTGTTAGGTGTACTGGTTAAAAAGAAGTCAAATCTTTGAAATGTGTTTTTGAAAAATGATTTATGTGTTCTCCTTAAAAATATAATCGCCAAATATTAAAACTGGAGGTCACACGGATATTTCGTAGCCTGAATCTAATTATAAATAGAAAAATCAACTTTTTGGGTACGATTATGATCCCCACGTGCACACTTCATGTATCTAACGAACTGTAATATTGAAATTTACGGGATTGTTTCGAGTCTGGGAGTAGATCGTTATCACCAACAGTTAAAGCTAGTACCTCTGAAGTTAGAGGGGTTGTTTTGATTTTTTCTCTGACAATTTTATCGTATTCCATGGAGAATTAATTATCTTTCTTTAACCGGTTTATACAGTGAACTTGTTAAAAAATGAAAAATAAAAACTGTAATTTTAAAATATAAAAATAAGAAAATTGTGAAGTACAACGTGTACACGCAAAAACAGCTCTTTTTACCAAAATATGAATTCACTTCAGTGAAGTCAGTCACCTAGGCTACTGCAAGATCTGATGTATTTATATCATCTCTATCTATTGTTCTTGAAGGGATGCACAACCAAGAAGTCTGACTCTTTAATAGACTAGTTATGTCGGATTAATAAATTTTAAATTTGATCTAAACCTTTTTCTTTCTTTTTTTTGTCAATTCTACAATGACAAACAATGTATGCGTTGAAAATTATTTAGCAAAGATACATGTCTAGAATGGGTGTCTTAAGTTTTACGGATTTCTGATTCAAAATCGAGAAAAAGTAGATTGGTTCATATCCTACATATGGCAATATATAAATATTTGGTAACCGGATTATAATACCAGGTTCATAGGTTCTAATTCAAAAATCAATTATGAATTAGCTCATGTTTTTTTTTTTTAGCTCATGTTCCTAATGTATAACTCTATATTCCATCTTATTTTAGACGTGGGGATGTATAAACAAAAAAAAAGCTATTCACCCTAACTAATTATTTCTTGATGTCTGTTCATATATGATAATCATTAAGGTATTGATATATCAGGCTTTATTTCGTTATTTGATAAGATGGTTAAACAACTAAAAGCTTATCGGTTGAATCCGGTTCTCCTCATATCACTAGTGCCAATAACACTGGTTCTCCTTTATGGACAATCTTATGGCATTCAGGCTAATATAGCCAAGTGTGCCATTTTATTTGATGCTTCAAATTTATTCCAAAATGTATTAGCTGACTTTAAGCAAACAAACCATACATTCATACGAGGCTGAACGTGTTTAAAATAATAAAACTAGAAGTTTGAACAAAAATAAAAAGTACTAATGGATGTCCACTCTAATAAATGCTGTTGTGGGATTCTATAATGCATTTCTTCTTTGGCATAGAATTTTATGAAGTATATGAACGAAGACTTTGAATAGCAGTGCTATTTAACACTTCTAGAAATGGGTAAGTGGAAACTTCTATGTTTTCAAAGTCAAAAAGACATCATTGTTGGTTATTGAAATTTCTTTTAGTTTTGAGTTATTATAATATATAGTGTACGTGCTACAAATTGAAATTGGAGTTGACGCCAAAAGTTACAAATAGGCCAAAACTAAAGGGCATGTAGACTTTTTCTGAGTTAAAAATTTATAACCTCAAGGCACCACCCAAACATTGACTCTACGCTATTTATAATTTCAAGGACAAATATCACTTTACCACATTTCAATGGCATTTGTTTGGTAGTATAATATAATGTTTTCGATGTAATTTCCAGTAACAAATATTTACTATTTCTCTAAACTAATCACTCCAAACTAGGGTCAATTTGTAAAATACAGGAAAACTTAACAAACTTGACCCGGGTGGTTTCTTTCCTGCAAAATAAGCCATAGGATTATAATTATAGGAATATCTGCAACCTCAACTTTATAATTATAATCATGTTACTACTATTAGACATAGATATGCTATAAATAAAATGAAGCTTCCTATAATCATTCAGTATTACTTCAATGTGAATAGCGGTTATCAATGGAAACTAACTGAAAATTGCTAGTGAGATTCCCAATAACAATAAGTTAATATTAGGGTTATAAATAAAACGAGACTGAAATGAACCTCAAAAGACACCTAGGCTCAAACTACAACATTTTTATATACTCATCACGTTTTACGCTTTAACTTTTTAGCATGCATAGGATATTTTTAGCAATTACCTACACAATTCACAACGCTTACAACTCATCATTCCCCTATTCTTTGTTACTTAAAGCCAAAATAAGCTTGTTAGACTCCGTGGCGTTTACATCCATTTCCTCGAAAAATCGTGCCCTTTTGCTACTGCTGGCCACCATTGTTCCTTATAGCCACCGACTTTGGTTTTCTCGGTATGCACTTAGCTCGAACCGCCTCTTCCTCATCCTTCTCCATCGTTGGTCCCATTCTTGAACTCCTAATAAAATTATCAAATATTCAATTGTTATAAAGCTATATAACCTTCCAAAATATGTTACATAAAAAAAGTCTATTATGAAGAGACGTTTGAAAGACATACCAAAATGTACTCCTACACTTTATACCATTTTCAGCTATTCAATCAACTCACTCCATACCCAATTATTGGGTTTGTACGGGAAATAAAGTAAAACAAAACCAAACAGAACTACGTGCCGTTTCACATAAAGGTAAGCGAAGTGCATGACAGTTTCAAACACCATTAATTGTTTTTTACCTGTCAGCATTGTAAGATGAAGATCTTTTCAAAGCTGGAACTAGTTCCTTCTTGGTCTCAATCAAGCTGCCGCTAAAATACTCCTTATCTTCCAATTTTACCCTTCCAAAACTCTGCAACTCCTTCTCTGCCCTATCGAGGCTGTTATCAGCTGCTCCCCTCGTTACCGTACACCCGCTACGCCCAGTCAACGACAGCCCTTGATCTTTCAACAAAACGGGCCCACATTCTTTAAACGACATCGAACCGCACGATATCAGCTGCAATAACACAGCCGAAGCTCTCATTCTCCCGCTCGATAAGCTCTCGACCGTCCGATGATCGACACTAGTCTCGTTGGGACGCAGTATCAGCCGTCCATCTGCTTTAATCAGATTCTCTAACGTCTCAGGACTCGAATCCGACGGTGGAGGAGAAATCTCGTCTCTGCTCAGCTCAGTGCTCTGATTCTCGTACCTCGCCGGCCTTTTCACCTCCTCTATCTCCTCTTTCGCCGGTTTTCTCCGCCGACGTCGATCGTCCGTCTGCGTTGAGGCGTCTGCCGCGAGTCTTCGAGTCGACTCGGCGCTTGGCTCGGTTGCTTTGTACACCTTGTATTCGCTGAGATCGATAGAGCTCCACGATTGATTTCTCCGGCGATTCACCGCCCGGAGATCATCGCCGGAGTGTTTCTCTGGGTTTAGAGATCTCGGATCTCTAAACGAAGTCGTTTCGAGGAGGCTCCTAGAGTTTGAGATAAGACAAGAATCAAGAACCTCAGAGCCTTTGAGTACATACTCTTGACCTTGAACGGGGAAGATGAAATCGTCCTCCGATAAATCGTGCCAGACAAATCCATTTTTGTAGCTCCTGAAGAAAAACAATCAGAAGAGCGGACGGTTGAGATTTAAAGGAAGAGAGGATTTACGGATCCGACGGTGGAGGGGACGAGAATCGTTTTACCTTTTGGAGGACCAAGAGTAGAGATTTGCCATGCCTTTCCCTCTAAGATCATTCAAGCGGTTTATCACATCTGAGAAATTGGGAGAAAATAAAGTTGAATCTTTTTGAACTGCCGAGAAAATCCCAACAAAGTTGCAGATTTTTGAAGCTACATTTCGAAAATTTGCCGCCTTTTTCACTGTTATGCTCAGTTGTAATAAAGAGTAAAAAGCCAAAGAAAAAAGAGAGAACCTTTTGAATTCAAAAAGCAAACTTTCTTGATTATTTTTAAAAAGAATGGCTTTTTTCAGTTAAAGATCAAAAAATCAAAAGGGTTCAACCCCAAAATTTTAAAAAGTAAAGATTCATTACCTTTGAGATAGAGACCATCGTGGGAAGAGAGAGTGACTTCCATGAAATGAGGATGGTCAAGCTGACCATTCCGACAGAGGTAATAGACGACGGGGACTTTACGGTTACCGACCGGTTTATGACGAGGCTCTGACCAGATCCGGTTACGGTCCGGACTGGTGTCTTGTTGGTCTTTCGATCTCCTAGGGACCAAATAGTTGCTATCTGGTGTTGCTCTGAACGCTCTAGAACTCATCCTTTTTGTGTGTTTGTTTCTTTGCTTGTTGGAAGTGAAAGAAAGAAAATAGAACACGAAGAAGAACACGAGGAAGTTAATGAGAAGTGTGAGAGTTATGAGAAAGTGATGTTTGATGGAAAGACAAAATCTTTTGTTTATGAGTTTGGATTTTATAGAGCGTAAATAAAGAAGCGATAGTTTAGACTTTAGAGAGAGGAGAGAGAGAAGTTTTTTTTGAAAGTTGGGATGCGAGAGACAAAAGGCTACACAACAAATGAAACTTTGCTCTCTATCTCTCTCTCTTCTGCCTTTTCTGATATAACCATATCGGCTCTCTCTTACTTACGCCACTAGAAGAGCATTTTCTAAAAGTCAATATACTTTAAATTTCCTGTCATGTAATTTCAGCGGAGTATATTATTTTCAAATTTGAAAGTTAATTAGTAGAGGAAACTGATTCAAAAAAAAAAAAAAAATCTGTATACTTGTGTATATCAGTTGGAAATTTGTGTATATTCATCGTTTTATTTGGATCAAAAGATGTGTGTTAAATCCAGTATCTCGTTTATGTATTTGCATGATACTTAAGACAACAAAAGAAAAACTATATGTGAACAAACCAGACTAATTTGAATCTTTCATAGTACGCATAGGCGCATAGCTTATAGCTACATTACATGAAGTGAACTGATATAATAAGATTGTAGGATATATCGAGTCAAGCGGCGCTGTTTAGAGTGTTTTTTAAATGCAGTTATAAGAGTTTTAAAAATGCTAATGAAGTTGACTAAAGGAGACCACTTAGAGTCCTCTTCATACCTAACTTTGACTACAAATATGAAACCGATGATTTTAAAATGTGGTGTCCGTTTCAAAGACTTGGTTTCCGTGGGGTACCTGCCAGGTGTCACGCCATTGTAAGCTTTAAGCTGTGATAAGAAAATGAAAACGGAAGGTAAAAACACTACTAACATATTTTTGGGACAAAATTTAGAGACTGAAGGCAAAAACTTAAAGACCAGCGTTGTTATTAGTACTATTATTTTTGAATGATAAGATAACGTATGTTATGCTAGTTTGTTTGTTTATACACATTTTTTTACCAAAACATCTTATTTCAACTTGACCCCAAGAGCAACGACTACGTAACTTTAAAACGTTGTGGTCACACATTCACAATTGATATTAATGCAACATCATCCACGACCACGGCGAGTGATTGTTCTACCTACGTGCTACAGGTCACCACAATAAAATTATAATTTCAGGTTTTTGTTATTATTGTGCGGGCCACAACGAATTAAATCTATGACTTGTTGACCCAATTCATTTTGTTTTTTGAAATCCATTTTTCTTTTTGTTATTTGAAAATCATAGAATCTCTTTTCATTTAAATGATTATATACTCTAGTATATGTCTTAAGGAAAGGAGAAAAGGTTATACTTTGACTTTTGTTTTTCTTACATGACAGGAATTCACGGACAAATGGATCAAAGTGGTCCCTTGAAGAGATTTTGTGATGAACGGTTGAGATGGATTTAAGATGTTTCTTTCATCAGCTGTTGCATTATGTAAATTGTATTATACGGTCAGTCACTGGACATATATAGAGATACGCTCATAAAATCCAAATATCCTCTTCCACTCATCGAACCGCTTACCGCTCTCATACTCTGAGTCTCTGACCCAAGATTTATCAATACGCCGCTTGTTAATACTTTGTCAATTGTACATAAACATCTCACATTTGCTGTTTTTTTTTTTTCTTCATATCTTGTGTCTCCTATTTTTGGTGTTGTTGTTGTTGTCGTATATCCCTTCTTCGATGAATTTGGATTATAAGTACAGTTCTATGATTTCAAATGGTGATATGTTCGGTCAAAAAAATAACCTAAATAATGAATAGAGACACTGTTGCATCATCTGTGATCAAATCTACAAATTCAACAGTTTTTTTTTTCTGTCGGTTTTTGTTTTATGTTAGTTGTTTGTATTATTCCATTGTTTTTTTTTTTCGTTGATTTGCTTAATTAGGTAAGAACAAAATCAAACATTAATATTTAACTAATCTCAGAATTTGTATACATGTTGGATTTTCATTAATAAGAATAACACATTAAACTGTAACGAGGAGAATCAGACTATTGACCGGAATTCACGATGTTCTATGTGAGAGAGATTCCTCCAACTTAAACAATTCGTAGTGAATTCTTACGACATGCACATGTATAGCAGACATCATCGCATAAAATGCTGTTGTGTTACCTGTGTATAGTGTTTTTTTGTTCTTATAGATTCCAGTGTATAGTGAAATCAGTTAAAAGCAATAGGCATCGCTTAAGTAGATGACAGAATATCGAAGCTGATATAACATAGCAAACTAACAAAGTCCCATAATGGCCAACCAAAAATGAAATAAAAAACAAAATTGCGGTCGGTCGTCCAACTTAGCGGCCTAATATTCAAAGTCACCCATTCCATTTTATTTTCACGTGTGGACTCAAAAACAAACAGTATGTTCTTTTTTAAAAAAAAAAATTTACGAATAAGTTATCATCCACATTGATTGTTTTTTTGATACATCCAAGACATTCTTTTTTTTCTTCCATTTATTGTTGCTGCAGCCTAAATACGAGTTTATTGGAGATGGAGTATCAAGCAAGATATCAAGCTTTCTTCCAACCGAGAAGTTATTTACATTTGGAATTATATTTTGTAAACGTGATTATAATGGGTACGAAATATTTACCCTAGATTTATCCTTAAAAATCTGACCAATTGGACTATTCCATTTAGAAATAAAAACACGAAAACATGTGAATTTAAATTGAATATATTGAATTCGCAGTATTACAATAGAAAATTAACAGTAAGCAGGTAATGCAGATAGTTAAAAAGACCAGTAAAGCAGATAATGCAGATTTTTTTTAAAAAGTACAGTTAAAGTGTTGGATGATGAAATCACACATTCTTTATTACATCAAAAAGAAAAAAGAAGAAGCACTCGTGTGGATGTGTATAGATTTGTGTTCAGATAGGGATTTATTGAAATTGGTATGTGAGCGTGGAAAACATTGGAAAACCGAAAACATAATAATAAAATTGTAGCGATCTCTAGAGACACAGATGCATAGCTTTCGCACCAAGTCTGTGTCGCATAGCAACTGAGTTTGATGCATATCACATTATCACTATATCAGGCACATTTGATTTCGGATTCATTCAGCTTTACATTTTTATTTCCCCTCAAAAAAAAAAGAGAGACTTATATAATAATAATAAATATTACTTTCTGAAAATCTTTCAAAATTGTTTTTAAAAAATTTACTTAAAATGCAAGTGCAAAATTTGGATTATGAGTTATGGCTAAACAAAATAATGGGCTACTAAGCCCATAACAACCTTTTATCTCATGGGCTTGATAAGCATCGACGTGGCATGGGTAGTGTTTTATGGATACCTACATAGGATTTTTTTTAATATCCAACCATAACCCAGTTAATATAGTTCATTAGATTATAATATTAGATAGTAATTTAAATTGATATTTATATATAATTTTTTATCATTTATTTATATAATATTTTGCATCCTATAAAACAATTTTCTGGGTCCGCCGCTGATAGCAATTAAGGGTAAAAATGTGCAATAGTGATCTAACATTATGTCGGATGAAAATTAAACCCAAATGACTATACAAATGAGTGCCTACCACTAGCAGAAATGATTATCTATTTATCTATATAATAAAATAAAAAGGGCTTATCAATATGATAGACTTGATTATTCGTTTGATATACGACGTCTCAAATTATAAGTAACGATTAGAATAAGGCTGACGAATATATATATATATATATATATATATATATATATATATATATATATGCTAAGGCAGATATTCCAGACAACACACTTTTTATATATGTATTATCATTTTGTTCCCGATTTTATTTCGTCTTTGCTACATTCTGACTATGTAAGTTCTTTCGATTAATCTAATTCAAGAAGATAAAAAAAGGCTGATGAAAGCCTTATCTCTCTAGCCGATCAGGAAAGGTAGAGCTAGTGCTTAATTGGGCAACACTTTTTCTAAGAAATTATTGTTAATGTAAATAATTAATTTAAGAAAAAGAATAAATAAATATATTTGGATATTTTAATGAGCAAAGAACATTTATTTATGGCAAAGTGACGATGGCGTGAATCGTGATTCGGCTTAATTCCAAAGTAAGGAATCATCCAAGGTCGACTTAACGATGTGCAATTTCTCATGTTTTTTTTTGGTTAATTTTTTTCTCATTAATGTGTTTATTCTTGTGTAGGTTTCCAGAGACTCCCAATTAGCTCAATAGTGATAATAGAAAACTGGTTAATTTTTATTTAAGCACTGCAAATTCAACCCATCTGAACATTTCTAGACAGATAATTTTGTTACATAAGGACTAGACATCAGAGTCTCATAGATAGCGGTGGCAAGGTTTTAGGAATAAATAATCTTATCTCTTAAACAAACCAAAAAAACAAATGAATATTGTTATTTAATTTCCTAATACACTAGCATTATTTTATTGTTGAAGTAATATTATTCCCATTATCCCATATATGGATCATAAATCATGGCGTACGTAACTCTAAGAGAGAATATGCAGAGTCCTCGATGCTCTTAACAAAGGTTCGCGTCATCGGTAAACTGTAAAGAAGCCATGCTTATTCACATACGTAAAAAATAAAAATAAAGAAACTCTTTTTCAAATAAAGAAAGTGCGCCTAAATAATATTTTATGTACGAGTAAAACCAAAATAATAGATTAATTTAAGGTACGAGTCTCTCTGCTAGGGAAGGGGCTAACTAACCTGCGATCTGGTTCCGGCCCGATGAGGTCACCAGCCTTGCACTTGATTACAAAATAAAATAAGATAAATAAAAAATATGTATTTAATATTTCTATACACACATTGTCGTCAATTTGTTGAAACATGAATAGATGCTAGATGCATGCGCACGAGTGCATGGTGGGAAACGAGTAATCCGAGTGTTTGAATGGTTATGTGGATGTATGTTCTTTTTTACTCAAACCAGTGAGACAAACCAAATCATACGTTTTGGAAGAAATTTGTAGAGGAGAAACTGCGATCACTACGTTACTAGCTCCCAAATGATGATGTGACGGGTTAATTATGGGCTGGTTTTGATAAGCCCTGTAGGTCGGTTTAGATTTAATTCTATTTGTTTAGTTAATTCTTGTTGAGAATAAGCTTAAAATACCTTGAGATAGAAGCTATCCTAATCCTACCGAGATATTGTGTCTAAAGAGATTAGGATTAAAATATATTAGGAATTATCTAATTAAAAGAAATTGTTATAAATCTCTCTATATAATGGAGTTACCGAGTTTGTGGTAAACACTTAAGAGATTAGAGAGATTGAGAGAGCTTTAGTTTTGTGAAGTTTCTAAGGCAATAAAACGAGTGTTATTCGTTATTTTTCTTGATTCAATAATTCTTTGTTTATATGTTTAATTTGGTAACTGGTCTGCGATTAACTGTCAAATACTTTAGGGTTAAATCACGCCCATGCATGCTTTTTGTTTTTAGGCTGAGGCAACAACTTTACTTATAGAAATTTGAGATAAAAAATAAATAGCCGGTTGGAAATATATATGCCACATTTAACCTAAAATGAAACTTTAAACAATCCACTCATTGTTTATGATTTAGAGTTGAAAGATGACATATATAAGTAACACATGTGCATGTATGATCAAACCGTAAACAACTCCTAGCCAAAGTATAGACATAATGGAATCAACCATTAGGGCTAAAACATTTGGTTAACATGTTTTCAACTGTGGCAGTGGAAGAACATGATTAAGAAGATTACTTATCAAAACTAATCCCTAGTGCATGTAGATATGTATGCATGGCAAATTTACATTTAGAGTTAAGACACATGCAATGCAATCAAGTAAATATCATAGGATTCTGAAGTTATGTCATGATGTAAGAAAATTAAAGAATAAAGATATAGTGTGGGACCAAAAGGGTCTTATCTTAATTGTTAAGTGCGTATGCCTTCGCAAGTCACGAGCCAAGGGAAATGAAGAGGAACAAAAAATCTTACTACTTAGTGGAGTGGCCACAGAGGAAGTGGTGGCGTCCACGTAACTCAGTCTTATATCTGTCTCTGCTTACTTCACTCTAATCTCTTCAGAACTTTGGGTCCTCCATTACAAAGACAACTTCAAAAAGAAGGAGGGCCAATTCTTGAATTCTACAATTTTACGCAAATTAAAACTCTTATAAGAATTATTTATTTTTTATAATATTTATCATAAACGAAAATATGTGACAAATGTTTTAAATTAAATCGGCTGCATAGGTGTCTAAGCTGTCAAATTACCCAAATGCTCTGATTCTAACGAAGTCGATAAACACCGGTTAATAAGAAGTTTAAAAAGATGTAGATATGCCTAGGCGCGTCCATTAACTATATTTAGAAATAGTAATAGTAGAAATTTTAAAAATATAAAAACTTATTAAATTAACCTTTTTAAATCTTCTAAAACTAATCAACATTTAGACAGTTGATTAGGCGTCCCCAAACGCCCGCGTAACATTAACATTTGATATGATGACCAAACCCAACTAACAAAAAGAATAGTCACTATATATAATCTTCTTGCTTCAATCATCTACTAATCATATTCTTCCAACTGTATCAATCTAATGGACTCTCACTATTTACCGCTTAATTTAAGTGATCAAATCCAACTACTTATTAATTGATGGCTCAGATAAGTATGACAATATATAGTAGCTTTCGGATTGTGGTGGTGTAGAATTTTATAATAGCTATTGGACAATGGACAATTCGAGAATCTGAAAGCAACAGGCAAAAAAACCAGAGCCCCGAATCTCTCTCACTGTTATTTTAAAGCATTACAAGCACAAGTGCACAATCACATAAATTTTACGGGGAAAAAAACAAAAACAAGTGAAGAAAACCACAGTAACAGTTTTAATAACCAAATCTTGTTACTCAATGGTTTTTTAAAAGAATTAACGGTACCTCTCGACCATGTAACTTTTTCCTAATGAGTTGATGAATTATTGCGAATCAAATCCGTATGTAAGTTCCTATTCGAAAAATAAGAGAATTAGTTCTTGCTCTCTAGTTTCTCTACCAAAATATGATAAATAAAACAGAAATATAATATAATATTTCAATAACCAAATAATTCATGTTAGACTATATGTATGTTTCACATTCAATTATTTGCACTCCGATGTTCAAAAGTTTTATTTGATAGATATTTTTTTACATATGTCGAAATCTGATATATTTACTGACACATATTGAAATCATGTTAATAATTAAGTTTGAGATCAAGTTTTACATGATTCTAAAAAAAGTTAATTAATTCAATACCAAAGGATAACTAAAAATTAACTAAATACAATTAAAAACAAAAAACAACCAAAAATATACACAAATGACATTTGTTTGAGATTTTTGTTTTCCGGCAAGATATGTCGGTAATACTGTTCATCGCTAGCTTCTAATGATATTATTCATCACCTATTTTTTATCGACGGATATTGTTCATTATCAAAAAATTACATACAGTTTGAAAATATGGTGGTTAACTATTTGTTTAACATAATAACTACTATATCGCGATAAATTTATATGATTGATATGATAACAATTATATATACATGTGATATACAATAATACAACAACGAGCTTACATTTAGATAAGATGTTAACTTTTAATAGATAACTATTTGTTAATATGTTAACACTAATATCTGATACTTATAACGTGTTAACGATAATATATGAGATTTGTTAACGTGATAATAATAAGATATGATGCTTGTTAACGTGTTAACAATATTATTTGTTATTTGTTAACGTGCTAATAAATAATATATGATATTTTTAACATGCTAACAATGAAATTAATACCTGTTAACATGGTAATAAAAATAATATTTGCTAATAACAAAAACCAATACTTTATACCGATACGGTGACTATCGTGTCATCATCAATGTCACCGACACTGCACCATCACCATCGTTTACCAGCATAACCAATATGATGGTGGAGTCATTTTCGTCGCCGTTGTTTCACTATAGTCGTCGTCGTTATAGCCGTTACCACATTCACCATGGACCATTGTTTTCACTGTCAATATCATCAATTTACACTTCAACATTTCCTATCCTCCATTGTCCTTCTTTTGCTTTCCTTTCTTTTTTTTTTTTTTAGTTTTTTTTCATCAGAAAATAATTAAAGAAAAAGAAGGAGAGATATGTAATTTAGATAAAAAAGAAAATGGTTAAATAGGGTTTTCCATATGAATAGTGAAGGAGAAACAGTGTTTAAGAGAGAAAACTAATTATTGTTGTGAAAACTTAGAAACTTTATTAATCACTGGAATGTATATATAGAGTACATAGGGAATCTAGGTTAAGTACAATGCCCTGATGGGCCTAATGGGCCGGTATAAGAGTCCATATATGATATGTGTTATAACACTCCCCCTTGGACGAGTGAACCGGGTCAGCTACTCAATCGGGATCTCGATAATGCGCTGGGGAATGTTGCCTCATTAAAACCTTACCAGGAAAAACCCAGTGGGACAAAACCATGGTGAAGGAAAAAGAGTACAACACGCATTACTCCCCCTGATTGTAGCATCACTGCAGATCTCTAAGTCTATACATTCCTATCTGTTTGACGAGCTTCCGGTGTGTTGAAGTAGGCAATGATTTGGTGAAGAGGTCAGCTGAATTCTCACTGGATCGGACCTGCTGAACGCTGAGAGTGCCGTCCTTCTGCCAGTCTGAGGTTGAGAAGAACTTCGGTAGAATGTGCTTCGTCCGATCTCCTTTGATATATCCTTCCTTGAGCTGAGCTATGCATGCCGCGTTGTCTTCATACATCACCGTGGGCTGTGTGTCTTCGTCCATACCACAATCTCTGCGGATGTGCTGAGTCATGGAGCGCAGCCAGACGCATTCCCTACTAGCCTCATGAATGGCTAGGATTTCAGCATGGTTTGATGAAGTGGCAGTGAGTGTCTGCTTCATTGATCTCCAAGAGATGGCTGTTCCTCCATGCGTAAAAACGTAGCCAGTTTGAGACTTGGCAGTGTGCGGATCTGATAGATATCCTGCATCGGCGAAGCCGACTAACCCATCTTTATTTTGGTTAGTATAGAAGAGTCCTAAGTCTTGAGTACCTCGAAGGTATCTTAGGAGATGTTTTATACCGTTCCAGTGCCTCTGAGTTGGAGATGAACTATATCGAGCGAGGAGGTTCACGGCGAAACATATGTCTGGTCTAGTGTGACTAGCCAGGTACATTAACGCTCCTACAGCACTAAGGTATGGCTTTTCAGGACCAAGGATTTCTTCATCATCCTTTTTGGGACCAAGAGGGTCATCACTTAAGCTTCTAACTACCATTGGGCTGGTCAATGGGTGAGCTTGGTCCATATTAAATCGCTTGAGTACCTTTTCGATATAAGCCGATTGATGCACAAGGATTCCTCCTTTGATGTACTCAAGTTGTAATCCCAAACAGTACTTTGTTTTGCCTAGGTCTTTCATTTCGAATTCTGCTTTTAAGCAGTCGACTGTTTGGGAGATCTCACCAGATGTTCCGAGGATGTTTAGATCATCCACGTATACTGCTATGATTACAAATCCTTTGTTTGAGTACTTCTTGATGAAGATGCATGGACTGATGGGGTCATTTTTGTAGCCTTCTTTGATGAGGTAATCGCTGAGGCGGTTGTACCACATACGCCCACTTTGTTTCAGTCCATACAAGGATTTGTTCAGCCTGATGCAGTATTGATCTCGAGATGCATTTTTGTCTTTTAGTTCAATGCCATCTGGGAGTCTCATATATATTTCGTTGTCCAGGGGCCCATAGAGATATGCGGTTACAACATCCATTAACCGCAGATCAAGATTTTCTCTTATGGCCAGACTTATGAGGAATCAGAATGTTGTTGCATCCACCACTGGAGAATAAGTCTCCTCATAATCGATTCCGAGTCTCTGTGAGAATCCTTGTGCTACAAGCCGTGCTTTGTATCGAACGACTTCACCGAGTTCGTTCCTTTTGCGCACAAAGACCCATTTGTGGCCCACTGGCTTGATGTGTGATGGGGTCCGGATGATCGGACCGAACACGTTTCTGAGTTTGAGACTCTTTAACTCCACGTTTATGGCTTCTTTCCATTTTAGCCAATCTGTTCGATGTGTACACTGTGTTATTGACGTGGGTTCTAGATCCTCTTGCATGAGCGCAACATCAAGTGCTACTTTGTATGCAAAGAGTGCATTTAAGTCGACTTCTTTTCGATTCCATTGTATTCCGGACATATTGTAATTGATGGAGATCTCATTGTTATCTTCTGAACCTGGAGATTCGGCGTCCCGAACTTCCATTGAGGGTTCATTAGATTGAGTCTCAGCCGCGGCTATGTCTGATATTGCAGGAATCCCGGTTTCGGTTATTGCACCTTTCTTTGATTTCCGGGGATTCTTATCTTTGGAACCGAGAGGTCTGCCCCGTTTGAGACGTGGTGCAGACTCTGTAGCGACTTGGGTCTGTCCCGTTGGGACAGCTATTCGTACTGGTGCATTACAAGCTGGGATGTACGATTTGGTTACTTTGGTCGAGTCAGCAAAGGAATCTGGCAATTGATTAGCTAGCTTTTGATAATGAATAATCTTTTGGATCTCTGAATCACATTCTAGAGTCCGAGGATCTTGCCAATTTAATGATGTTTGATTCCATGAAAGATCTTTGACCAGCTTGTTTGTCTCACCACCTAAAGAGGGATATACCGATTCATCGAATTGGCAATCCGCATATCTGGCCTTGAAGAGATCTCCAGTGGTCGGCTCGAGATATCTTATGATGGTGGGAGAGTCAAAACCAACATATATTCCCATCCTTCTTTGAGGTCCCATTTTGGTTCGATGTGGTGGAGCAATGGGTACATATACTGAACAGCCAAATGTTTTGAGATGGGAGATGTCTGGCTCATGACCCGAGAGTAGTTGGGATGGGGAATATTTGTGTTCACTAGATGGCCGGATGCGTATGAGTTCAGCAGCATGTAATACTGTATGTCCCCATGCTGAGGCCGGGAGCTTTGATCTCATGAGTAATGGTCGGGCTATCCATTGAATGCGTTTAATGAATGATTCAGCCAATCCATTTTGAGTATGGACATGTGCTACAGGATGTTCCACGGTTATCCCCATGGCCATACAGTAGTCATTAAACGCTTGTGAGGTAAATTCACCAGCATTGTCAAGGCAGATAGTTTTTAGTGGGAAGTCAGGGAAATGGGCCCGCAATTTTATGATTTGGGTCAAGAACCTAGCGAAGGCTTGGTTCCGAGAGGACAAGAGACAAACATATGACCAACGGGTCGATGCGTCTATAAGGACCATGAAGTACCGGAATGGTCCGGAAGATGGATGTATAGGTCCACAGATATCGCCCTGGATTCTTTCTAGGAAATGAAGTGTTTGTTTAGAGATTTTAACTGGTGAAGGCCGAGTGATCAATTTGCCTTGAGAACAAGCTGTGCACATGAGGTGTTGAGGATAAGCTCGGTTTTCTTTGAGGGTATGCCCTTGAGAGTTTTGAATTAGTTTACGCATCATATTTGCACCGGGATGACCAAGCCGGTCGTGCCAAATAGTATAATCAGTAAACCGGGCTTTGAGAGTGGTATTAGCTTCAATCATACTGACTTTAGCATGGTAAAGTCTAGTAGAGAGCGCGGGTATGGTTTCGAGGATTTGTTTATGGCCGTCTACGGTTTTAGTGACTAGGAGGGATTCTTTGTTCCCTTGACCTTGGGTTTCTATGTGGAAACCATTCTGTCTTATATCCTTGAAGCTCAGAAGATTTCTCTTCGAACTAGGAGAATATAGAGCATCTGGTATTTCAAGTTGTGTGCCATTTGATAGCAACACATAGGCATGGCCATATCCTTCGATAAGGTTTGAGGGACCCGCGATGGTGCTAATATTTGCGGTTTGATAGGTTATGTTTATGAAGTAACTTTTATTTCTTAAGATAGTGTGGCTGGATCCACTATCTACGACTATGGTTTCCATTTGCTGGTGTGCTTCATTATGAATAGAAGATAGAATCCAGTATTGAGGAATTCAGAAAATGTGATAAATCATAAAGTAAAGCAGTGTCTGAGAATAAAGGCAAATGGAAAAAAAAAAAAAAATGAAACAAATCCCAAAATGAAAAAAAAAAAATAAAGAACAAAATCAAATTGTATCAGAGTTTCAGATGATTGAATTAATCGAGGAGATCAGCTGTTTCATAGTCCATGGGGTCGGTCTGCTCGTTTGTGGTGTTCTCATCATCAAGGAGGTCGTCACCTTCCAGGTTAGCAACATCGACTGGCTGAGTCATGTTGGCTTCAGCAGGAGCTTTTCCGTACTTCTGGTATAGATCGCAGTGGATCTTGGGGGTGCGACATTGCTTTGTTGGGTGGTTGAACATCCCACATCTGGTACAAGCAGAGTGATCGGGGTTGGTGTGGCGGGTCGGCTTGGTGATGCCTCGACTACGACCAGGACCATAACTGAGGTTAGGTCGGTTGCCGCGACCATGTCCGCGTCCACGTCTTCCACGTCCATGTCCTCGGCCATTACCACGTCCATTACCACGTCCACGGCGGTGATCTGAGGATCTATCGGGTTGAACATGGTAGGACTCTTGACGAGAAGCTGGGACAGGAGCCGATCCCGGGGGCCTCATAGCGCTGTTCCTCATAAGCAGCTGGTTATTCTTCTCAGCGAGGAGAAGACAGGACAACAAGTCTTCGTACAATGTGTGTTTCATTGCACGGTATTGTTGTTGGAGCACAACATTCTCTGTGCTGAATGTGGATAATGTTTTCTCGAGGAGATCATTATCTGTCACATCCTCGCCACAGAGTTTCCGGATGGCAACAATACGAAAGAGTTCGTTGTTGTAATCATCTACGGATTTGTAGTCCTGGAACCGAAGGTTCTTCCAGTCGAAATCTGCCTGAGGCAACTGGACCATTTTCTGATGGTCATATCGCTTTTTCAGCGCTTGCCACAATTCAAGTGGATTCTCAAGAGTGAGATATTGCTGCTTAAGGCTCGAGGCCAGATGATGGCGTATGTGACATATCGCCTGAGACTGTCCCTTACGGGATGCGGTGTTACCGTCGGTAATACACGCATCGAGTTCTTTCGATGCAAGGAACAAGCGCATGTCTAGGGCCCACTCGAGGTAGTTATCCCCGGAGACGTGAAGGGCCTCGAATTCACATTTCTGAATGTTTGACATCTGAAACATGAGATTGATTTTGTTAGGGATTGTTTTGAGAAAATTTTGAATGCTGATGATGAAACTTTCTATTTTGAGAATATTTCTATTTTAGGAAAGTTTCTAAATTTGGAAAGTTTCTAATTTGGATAATTTTCTAAATGAGGAAAGTTTCTATGTCGGGAAAATTTCTATATGAGGAAAGTTTTTATATGAGAAAACTTTCTATTAGAGGGAACTTTCTCGGAAATAGTAAATTTTAAAGGGTATGGTTTTAGTTACCCCGAACATGATGTCGGTTTAATAGCTGTGATTTAATCGGTTAAAGCCGAATATAATTTCGGTTAATGAGAACCAGGTTTAGCCGGTTTTAGGCGGTTTAGGAGGAACCCTAGGGGAGCCGAATATGATTAGGGTTTTATCTAGGGTTTTAACGGTTTGGAAAACATATTTTGGATGTGATTTCGAGATCTATAGGATCTGTGGTCGATGGTTTTAATAATTTCACAAGGACAACAAAGAAATCACGTGAAAAGGACTAGGATTTAAGCATTATGACTTACGATTTTGAAGATTACAAAATCGTGAATCAAGCTTAGGATTTAGGGTTGATTTTCTTAGTTTATTCAATCAAGTGTTTCAAGCAAGAGAATCAACAATCAAAATAAGCTGCAACAAGCTTATTAAACATGAAGAAAATCGAATAGGTTTATGCCATAAACATGGCCAAAAACGGTTGTTAGGTTTTTGTAGATTAGGGTTTTATAAAACGAGTTTAAAACCTTTGAACATGCATAAACTTGTAATTTAAACAATCAATCAACAAGTTATCAATCAATCATCAGAGTATCAAACACTTTCAATCAATTAGAGATCGATTTTTTTTTTTTTTTTTTTTTTTTTTTTTTTTGAAGTGTTTAAACAACAGGTTCTATGGCTCTCAGTTTTAGAAGATACCTTTTCCACCTTTGGATTTCTGACAGGCTAATAAAACTGGGAGCTAATAGACCTCAGTTAGCCGCTACAAATTCCAAGGATTGATCACCAAAACTGGAGAAGCTGTTGGTTGAAGAAGGAAAAACTCGGATCTGGTTTTTTTTTTTTTTTTCGGTTGAACGTCGTGTACTGTAAGTGTGCGTGAGGGCGCGTCCGACGTTGGATCGACAAACGGTTTTCACCAGTAGATTCGTCTCGTCGAGGGCTTCGATTTGATATGTAGATCGTCTTCTGGTTCCTCACGGTTTGGAAGATATGCGTCTTTTAAGTTTCGATTTGCTTTTAGGGTTTTGGTGATGGCCGGATTTATTAGGGTTTTTCGCTCAGAGAGTCTTATCGTGCTGATAACGTGTTGTGAAAACTTAGAAACTTTATTAATCACTGGAATGTATATATAGAGTACATAAGGAATCTAGGTTAAGTACAATGCCCTGATGGGCCTAATGGGCCGGTATAAGAGTCCATATATGATATGTGTTATAACAATTATACAATTATCTGTGAGTATATATTGCTATTAATTACATTTTGAAACCTCCTTTTTTTGAGGTTTTATTAAAAGATTTTGCAAACGCAAAGAGGATGTTTCAAAATACTTAAGTTTTGAGTTATGTAAGAAGAAAAACACAGTAAATGTAAACAGCTAAACGCCAACGCAAACAAACAACTGAGATAATTTTATTTTTAAAAATCGAGCTCTAGCTTAGTCAGAGGTATAGGATCAAACCGGGACTTACTATAAGGTTTTCCATATTTATGTACCTAAACCGGAATCTTTGTAGCGTTTCGGTATATGTTTGCTTAATCGTAAAGACTATGCAGCATCAACCTGAGTATAATTCTCGCAGATTTCTCTAGGTCATTTTCAGAGTTTTCCACAACTAAACACTTTGAAGAATCTTGGGAACTCTTTGCCAATTAGAGATATATACAGAGAAAAGAAGAGAATATATATATATATATATCTATATATAACTCTTTATCCTCTGCTTTTATGGACCAGCACACCAGGTGCTTACACTGACACACAGAGTCAGAAGTCGGAACCTTCTCTACTCTTCTTTAATTCATGCATCTAGAAGATGTTAGCCACAGAAATTGCGCACGTGGGCATATATGTAAGGTTAATAAAATTCCAATAAGCCATTCGATAATAAACAGATATCTTGAAAAACAAGTATTACCAACGGCTGATCTTTGGTTTTGAAAGATTAAAAGCCGAAATTTTCCTAGACATGAAAACAGAGCACCAAGAGGCAAATCACAAAGCCAAGCTAAATCAAATTGGCCTTTCTCATCTAAATAGATAATTTAATTGGTGTTTAAAAACGGATTCAATATCCTAAAAACAATATCTAAGTATCGAACTTTTAATCTCAAGTGCTGCTGCTAGATACAAAAGGCCACTTATCAGACACCCAAAAACAATTCGACCCCTTTTGCTATTATGCTTTTTGAAAATTTCTCATTTTTTAAATATCTGTCTTTGCGATTTATAAGCTTCTACAGTGGTATCGATATTACCCTTTAATAAAGTCAAGGGACAAACTGCAATCATAACCTCACCAAAGTAGTAGAAAAAAACGTCTTGAGCCTTCTTTTGGCTCACACAGAGAAAATTGATTCCATATTGTCAAAACCGTGAGATAAAAGAAAACTAAATTTCTGTGTATTATTTTTTTTTTAAATGAATACTTCGTTGTTTTTTTATAACAAGTATTATATAGTTTACCTTATTTATTCCCCTGTTTGGTTTGCTATGCTGCTGATGTTTTACTGACACGCGAGCGAGATAGTGCAATTGAATCAATTGGGACCTGCCAAAAGAAAATATAAGAAAGTGTTCTTATTGCAAGACACAAAAAGACAAAGAAAAGGCAGAATTAATTGGAGTGTTACATCAATCGCCTATTAACGATTATTTCCTTTTTTAATTTATATATATATGCTATAATGGCTTGATGGCATCACAAAACAACGGACCCCACATTATCAACAGCATAATCTCTCACCATATGGACGGTAAAGATTAGAAAAACAAAATCATTAGAGAATTTTAATAATGTGAGTGTTATATCGCGTAGACACAACACCGTGTTCAAGTTGGCTTATATAAATATTGGTATAGAGTATGCCAAAGGTTCCCATAAACAAGCAACTTTAGTTTTCTACTTCAGAGAGAAAGAGAGAGAGAGATGAAAAATGTGCAAGATCAATACCGTAAAGGACCGTGGACAGAACAGGAGGACATCCTCTTGGTCAACTTTGTCCACTTGTTCGGAGATCGAAGATGGGATTTTGTAGCGAAAGTTTCAGGTTTGAAGGTGGAGGGAGAAACATAAGAATAGGTATAGGTTATAGGGTTGTCTTGGAAAAATGGGCGGTCTTTGGAAAGGACCTTCCATTAAAAGTATGACCTGGTTTTGGTTGTAGGTTTAAACAGAACAGGAAAGAGTTGCAGGTTAAGGTGGGTTAATTACCTGCATCCTGGTCTCAAACGTGGTAAGATGTCTCCTCAAGAAGAGCGTCTTGTCCTTGAGCTTCACGCCAAATGGGGTAACAGGTCAGAATCATTTCCAAGAAACAGAGAAAACCCACAAATAAATGTTTTTTTAATATAAAATCCTCTTTCTTTTTGTTTTGTATGAACTTTTTGAAATAATTCATATGCAGATGGTCAAAAATCGCCCGGAAATTGCCGGGGAGAACAGATAATGAGATAAAGAACTACTGGAGGACTCATATGAGGAAGAAAGCTCAGGAGAAGAAGCGACCTATGTCTCCAACTTCCTCATCTTCTAACTGCTGCTCATCATCTATGACCACTGCAACTACTGATCAAGACACTGGAGGATCCAATGGGAACATGAATCAAGAATGTGAAGACGGATACTACTCCATGGATGACATATGGAGAGAGATTGATCAGTCTGGAGCAAACATTATCAAACCTGTAAAAGACATCTACTACTCAGAGCAAAGCTGTTACTTGAACTTCACTCCTCCTCTGACTTCTCCAACATGGGAAAGTTCCTTGGAGTCTATATGGAACATGGACGCAGCAGATGAAAGTAAGATGTCTTCTTTTGCCATTGACCAGTTTCCCCTCAGTTTTCAACATGGTAGATCATCGTGGTCGTCTTTAGTCTAGGATTTGATTCATTGGAATGTTTAGTTGTGCAGCCTATATATATATATATATATTATCAAACGACTCTAGTAGTTTTTCATGACTTAAACAAAAACAAAAACACCACCCACTGTACTAATTTCATGTGTAGTCATCATATCCTCTGCCTTTTCCATGGACACCAGTGTTGTAATACAAAGTCAGAACTCTATTTTCAAAATCAATAAGACTTTCAAGTTTCTGTGAAAGTTTTTTTTGTAAGAAATCATAATTAGAAATTGATGTTGATCAATCAAAAAGTGATGGATGAGAGTCTGTGAGTATCCATTATTAAAAACGCTAAAGAGAGTGAAGGAAGAAAAATGGAATAAGCAAGTAGCAACATGACTGAACAAGGCATATTCATCATCTAAATAATCAAAGAGAATAGGTTTGACTTGTAAAGCTTAAGCCAACTTTGTGAAAGGAAAAAAAAAAAGAAGAATGTATTCTTCTGCTTTATCATCTAATTGATCAAATCGAGTACGTGTTGTTTTTTTCTGTTTAAGCAATTGCTACATGATAAAAGATCAGTTCCCACTCTTTAGTCTTTATGGTAAGATATCCTTTTTATTTCTTTATTATATGAACCACTACTACACCTTCAAACTTTTCCTATTAATATTTGTTGAAAATTTCAATGTAAAAAAGAAAACAAAAAGAAGAAAAGGATGGCTGCTTAAAAGTAAGAACAACTATATTATCAATATAAATAAAATTGGACACGGGAGCCTAATTGATAAATATCTTCAATAAACAAAAGAGGTGAATTGAAAAAAGCATTTGGATTGGCTGATTCTCACCAAAAGGCATCTGAATCTTTTAATAAGCATATGATAATTTGTAGAAAAAAATAAGCACATATCTTTCATAATCTGATTTTACGTGCCTATATATATATATATCTTGCTCCGCCAAGAACAAGAACAAATGGAGGGATATAATAAGATCCACAAATTGATAAAAGTAATCACAATCATTTAAAGTCATAAATTTTACCACAAAAACTTTCAAAAATATTTTAGGCAAGCACCCACTAAGATTATCTCCTTTTCACCCAAAGTTATTGGAAGAGTATGTAAAAAAATGGTATTGGATATATGAATCCAGGAATATTTTAAATCAGCAAAGAGATTATCAAATACTGATTCAGTTCATTGCAAATTTCCTTGAAAGAAACTCAAAAAAAAAAAAAAAAAAAAACACAGAGAACTAGCAAAACTTTAACAAGAAAACTAACTACTCTAGGCTGATTATTTTTATGATTAAATGCAGTCACATGCATATTAAGCGTCGTTATCATAATATACCCAACTGTGAGCTTTCGCGCGCATCGAAAAATCTAAACACAGCAAGGACGAAGTTATTAATTGGAATCAATATGTAATAAGTGGGATGTGTTAATTCAATTTTATATAACTTTGAGGTTTATTTGAACTAAATGAATACTTCAGGGGTAAATCAGTGTAAAATACAAAAAATATTGAAGCTAAGCTGAAATTTTAATTCGCCTCACACCAGTTTACTGTACGAAGTGAGTCAGTCAGGGCCACAGAAACATGTGAGTGACGTCACTCGAGAATCTTAATCCTCCGCCGTCAAAAATGCTATCCAGACGAGCAGCCACTATTCGAGCCTCCGCGGGATTCCCACATCGCCGATCGGTTCTCTGTAATAGAAAATGTCTTCTCCGTTCGTCAAGACTTATCTTTTTGCTTACAATTTCCTCCAAGCTTCTTCATGGTATATATATCTCTCTCTTTCCCTCCGTCTTCTCGTTTTTCACTCTCTTGCCTTTTACTCATGAGATTTGTGTTCTTCGCCAGGACGATTTCGCTTCTCAGTATCTTCAGCGGCTGTTTATCGAGCAAGGCGATCAATGGCGCTTACGCTTCTGCTGGACACTTGATAAGTAAGAAGGAATTTCGTCTTCTCTATCGCTTACGATTTTTCGAATGTTATCGTTGCTTGATTTTGTGAGACTGATCTGTCAAGTATGGCCAAATCCAATCCAAAGCTGGATTGATGGGTTTCTGAAAAATGATATCTTTTGTTGGTTTTTGATTCGTTCAGGTGTGATGCAATTTGCTTCTGTTGTTGAAGTTCTTCATGGAGCCATGGGTAATGTTGGAATGATTTGATGTTTGTGAAGTTTATTTTTTTTCCCTTTTTTCAATGATTATGAATTGAAAGACTGATTGATCCTCTTTGAATTTTAGGAATAGTCCCGAGTGGATTCTTGTCTCCGCTGATGCAATGGAGTGGAAGAACCCACTTCATATTGGCCATTGTTGGACAGATCAACGAGGTTTGTGTGGTTTTACTCGTTAGCGATACAAAGTTTCTGCAAAGCTAGCAGTGTAATTCCAATTTCATATTCATCGTTTTAGGTCCAGGATTCGCCATGGCTGTCAATAACGCTTGTAGCTTGGTGTCTCGGCGAGGTGAGTTTTGTTGATCTTCACATGTCTTTCAATATCTTACAACAATAAGACAGAGAGATGCCAATGACAAGTTTGTGACACTTGAAAAAGAAACATGTTATCTCAATGTTCTGGTCTGAGAGAACGTTAGCGAGACCTTTGAGCATTAGCAGTGATTAGAGTAGATTGAGAAAGAGTTTTAAAGCTTAATCTAGGTGTAACAATGATGTTATATACAAATGGTTGTATTAAATTACTCGATGTGTTAGCTGAGTGATGGATTTGGATGCAGATGATCAGATATCCTCACTATGCTTTAACATGTCTCGGTAGATGTCCCTATTGGCTAACTTATCTCAGGTAATATATCGTACTTTATAAATTGTTTTGATCTTGAAACGATCCCTATCACAGAAATGTTTTCGAGTTGAACGGATTGCATAATATTTTTTACCATCCAGGTATACAGGATTCATCATGATCTATCCAACGGGGCTAATGGGTGAACGTGAGTACTTTAAAGCGTATATGTATTTCTCTGAAGCCAGAATTCTTATTTCATTTCTTCTTATCGACTTTGACCATGTTTCTGCAGTGTTGATCATGTACAAAGCGCTTCCATATGTTAAAGAAAGGAACCTCTACGCAAATTTCTTCTCTGTTTTCCCCTTCAGTTACTATGAATTCCTTTGGGTATGTTCATCTTTTCCTTCTTCTTCTCCTTCAACGAAACCCTTTTGGCTTAAGTATCGTTTATGGAGTTATGTTTTAAGTAGCGTTTTTATATTCTAATTCAAGAAACATCTATTGTTTTTTTCCTTGATCTTTTTGGTCTCAGATAATCGTGATTTCTTTTTTAGATATTATCGTCGTCAAGATTAGCTTTTCCAGTAACCATTTAGATATGTCTTGGGCTCTTTTTTATTCAGGCCGTGCTCTTGGTCTACCCGTTCCTTTGGTTGAAGCTTTATCTCCAGCTGTTCAAACAAAGAAAGTCCAAGCTTGGAAAAGCAGAGAAACATCACGGCAAGAGAAAGAGAATGTGAAAGTGCATTCAGTCATCTCCTCAGATATGTATCTTATCTTTGAATTTGTGCACTGATTTGTCCCCAAAACGCAGTTTCAGACTTGAAGTACTTACTGTTTTGAATTATGAACTACGTCCTTAAAAAACAAAAGAAAAACCAGAAAGAGTTTCATCTTCAGTCAAACTAATTAATGAATTTAGTTTTTGGTCGATCGAACCAATAATGTTCCTTGTATTTTCAAATTTAATGGAACGAAGTGCTTTCCTCTGCTGCAGCTTTGATTACCAGTCAGTCAACTACTCGTGCACCTGAAGGCATGTGTTCGCAATTAATTTTGAAAAAGTGCACAATCTTAAGATTTTAAATAGACTAGAAATTTTAGAGAAACAACTATTCAAACCTTTGGACCGACTTTAATCCTTGAGTTGTTATCAGAAAAGGTTCTTATTTATTGGCCGGAACCACCGATGAACATAACTAAATTTGTTATTATTGTTCAAAAAGTAAATCATCCTAGACTATCTCCATTATGATTGTTTTTTTCCACATTTGATTCCTTGTAACACTTATTTAATTAAATTTCAAAAATTAGCAAAATAAATTAAAATAGGTAGAAAGTTAAGATTCTCGTTTGGCCCCTGCCAAAGAGAGTATGAGCTGATAGTCTTTAACCTTTAAATGGCAGTAAGCAGTCCAAAAGAATGGCGGTAATCCGTCAGAATATACTAGTATATGTCTTTTTTTGGGGGTAAAAATATACTTCATAGACTACTACTAGTAACATTTTTTAATTTGTCTATTGTCGATCAAAACTTATAGACGAAATCGGAAAAATAAGATCGAACATGATTTTTGGTAATAAAATCATTCTAATTCTAATGGGATTTTTGGTATATTTTAAGTCAAACAAATATGGTTGAAGGTGAACCATCCGACAGCAAAAAATGGTTGAGATAGAAAGCAAATTATGCCAACTGTTGTGGACCATGACAATTCTAAAAACGGAACGAATTGATCGTTGGGAGGGTCAGAATTTATATATTTTGTGACAAACCTTTGAAGATCATTTCAGATTGATTGGGCTTTGGCAGTCAAAGCATTTAGTATCGTCAAGTCGACTTTTTTAGACGAATCATTCAATAGGGAAGACACGTGTATAATAGTTTTCAGTTTCGGTCCAAGTCATGAAAGATGAGTTTTGTCTATATATGACTTGTACCTGTTGCTATGTGCCGACCAAGAAAATGCCAAGATCACGAGTTCCATAAGCTTGATAGGCCAACTAAAAAATTATTGTTGAATAATCACGTATAGCTCACAGAAAAAAAATTGTAAAAATTGCAATATAGTTTATTAGTTGGGTTTTGTATATGGATTAGGATTTAGGAGCCTCAAGGTCTTTTCTCCTTGTCATTTTATGGTTTGTGTTTTATTCACTTATCTATAATTTGGATTGATATAATGATTTATTCGATTTTTTTTATATCAAAACAGAATTTTTAATTAGGCTTTCAAGTCTTTTTTTATTATTATTATGGAATACTAATGTAAATTTCTTGCATATGGTTAGATTTTCCTTTCTTTGTTTACCAATGAAGTTTGTTTTCTAGTTGTATATATCATATTTTGTTTAACTCATATAAGGTATTGAGCAAACTAAATACTGTAGATGCTTTAAGAAGACTAGCAAATTGTGAGCCGTTTAAGTGAAAAATTATAATATTTGAAAGTAGTGCGACATTAAGAATTTCATACCACGAAGCTCGATAAAAAAATGTTTTGTATAATAGTGGTTTTGAGTATTCTGTGCGTAAAGAATATTTTGCATAATAATGAAATAGAGTGTACGATCCAAATTAAAGCTAGCTAACGTAAGGAATATCTAAGATATATAGTAAAGGTATACATTTATCGTTAGGAAAAACAATCAACAGTGCCACATTAAATTATCAGATATTTTCTTGGGCAGTCCACAAGCCAATCTAGTACAAGTATTTAATATGCTTACATCAGTGGTTTACATACAAAAATGATATATTACAAAACTATACTGCGACCTAAATTGGACCTTTCTGAATTTACATATCTTTTTGTAAGTTTGTTCACGAGAATCCGCTGCAATTATTGGGTAATTAAATGGAAATTGGAAAATAAGTCAATTCAGTTTATTATTACCATAGGCAACTTCTCACATTTTTTAATTGTAATTACTATTAACCATTTCCAAGCCTTATTGTAACCATGTTATTTGTCTCACAAAAGAAATTTGAATTTTATTAATTTATTTGGTTTTAATAAAAGAAGACTCCTTTTGACGTCTAATACATGTCCGAAACAATCATTATAAAGGGTCACTCTAGTTCTTAACAGAGTATTATAACAAAACACAGACACTGATCAATGGAGGATTTATATTCTTCTATCTGGCATCATCATCATGAGGTACTTATAAATCACATGTTTTTTTTTTGGGAGTTCGTCGTTTATCTTTGATCTTTTTGAATATAAATTGTTGTTTATAATATTGTAGATGCAGAGCATTGATGAGATGAGGCAGAATCTACAGAACACTCTGTGCGAACTAGAGACACTGAAAATGGAAGCCAATGAGAAATCAAGAACACACGCGGAAGAAATCAACCAACTTCTCACTCTCCTCAAATCCACTCAACAAGAACGAGACGAAGCTAGACAACACTTATCTCAATTCCTTAATTCAAGAAGCAGCACTGAATCAAACAGCTTCTCTCGTGACGAATCTTCTTCTTCTCCTTCTTCCTCAGAACTCTCCAGTTTCCTCAACATTCATCACTCTCAGCCGTCGATGATACACGAAGATCCAACGGCTCATAATCATCATCAGCTCGATCCTCTGGACGCTCTCGTGATGGGTAAAGCATTTCCCGAAACGGGAAAGCTTTTGAAAGCGGTGGTGGAAGCTGGACCGCTTCTTCAAACGCTTCTCGTGGCGGGACCGCTGCCAAAATGGGTAAACCCACCGCCTCAAACGCAATCGCAGCGTTTTGAATTACCTCTTTCGACTCCTCCTCTCTCATTTAGAGGGTTTGATGTTAATAGTAGCGGCGCGTCGGGACGATGTGATTCTCTGACGTGTTCTGGTTCGGTTATGAGATTTGGTTTCGGTTCGAGTTCGGTTCTCGATCAAACGATGTTAACCGGAAAGAGGCCGAGATTAGAAGAGTAGTCAATCGATCATTTTACGAGATTTTATCAGAGCAGTATTGTAAGTTGGGTGATTATTTTGTCCCTTCTTTATGATTCTATCTTTGGTTCGACCGGTTCGGTTATTATGTAAAATCTGGTTCCGGAGAATGTTTTGTTTTCGGGTATCAGTCTCAGTTTCGCTTTCATTACCACTTTTAAGACATTCTTGGAGTCCATCAATTTGTATTCCTGAAACAGTAATAAGTACAAGTTTTAATACTGTGTGTCTAAAAATCCAAAACATGTATTTTTTGACAAATCATAAGGAATATATTACAAAATCAACTAATTAAGAACCGGAAAAGTAAAAAGTAACAATTAAGAAAAAAGATTTAGAAGAGATCGTCTAGAAAAGAAAAAAAAAACACCAAGAAGACAAGAGTCTAGATGATTCCGATCTTGTTAGCCACATCCAGTGCATCGTAATCCGGTGTCAATCTCACGTATGCCTTCTTCGTTCCATCAGGTCTGCAAAAATGAGGAGCAAACAAAAGTGTTCTTCTTGAATTCTTGTTGGTGTGTTTAATACCAGAGTGTGTTTGTTCTATCTCTTACCTGATAAGAGTATTCACTTTCTTGGTCTGGATATCATACATCTTTTTGATAGCATCCTTAATCTTATTCTTGTCGGCTCTTATATCGACAGTGAACACAAGCGTGTTGTTGTCTTCAATCTTCTTCATGGCAGACTCGGTGGTGAGAGGGAACTTGAGGATTTGGGAATGGTCAAGCTTGTTTCTTGGAGCAGCGCTGTTGCGTGGGTATTTAGGGTTCCTCTGCTTCGTCAAGGTCTTGGCTCTGTGGAATGTGACCTTGGTTCTGATCTTCTTGGCCTTCTTCTTCAAGGCTGTACCTGATTAATATTTCACTGCTTTTGCAGCCTTCACGGCTTGAGCCTTAGGATCGGTCTTCTTCTCAGCTGAATTTGCATATCAATTATCAAAGCTTAATCAATCAATATTCAAATAACTGATTTACAAGATATATATAACTCATATAACTTCAGTGTTTCAGCTAGACTAAGAACATTACTCTAAAGCAAGAAAGACAACTGAAGAAACTACGGTTTAATCAGAAACGAAAAGTGGCATATTGTGATATTCGATATGATTATTCACTAATTCAAATCAAAGAAAATTATCAGAAGAGTCCATAATCAAAAAACAAATACTAATACATGATACAATTCTGGCTAAATGAATAATTGAAAGGTTTACTGTTCTAATTAGGCCAATTGACGAGAAGATCGAAAAATTTCTATTGGGACTAACCAAGTACACGAAATGGTACGAGGAATACTAACTGATCGAATTAAGAATGGATAAACGAATTATATCTCTATCGAAACGAAAATGATTTCAAAACAGTGACAAACTATAGCGCAATTACACTACCAAGCCAGATGATGTAAAGGTTAGTGAAAGAGAGGGAGAGGAAACTGAGCAAAGATAGAACGTACCCTTAGGATCCATTGTCTGCGCAAAGGGGATTCAAGGTTTTATTTTTCAGCGTTGAAGCAAGAAGACGTGGTAAAATTGTCAAAATTGTATTTATACACTGAAAACTAAAATAAATTACTGGGCCGGGCCGGGTACTCAAAGCCCAAAATGGAAGTATTTTAGCAAAAACCTGAGAACAGATTTCTCGAATTTACACAAGAGTCTAAGACAATGTTACGCATGCGTAAGATTGTTTTGTATTGGAGGAGATTTCACTCTACTGTAAAAGAGGTGTTTCTCTGCCACTCTAAGCTTTATCAATAGCTTCTGGTCAAGCCAAAGGCTGATCGATATCAGAGATATAAACGTGACCCATCTTATTGCGTTTAGTCTCCATGTATCTTCTGTTCTCCTTGGTGATTGGTGTCACCACCGGTACACGCCCAACTACGGCCAGTCCGTACCCTTTCAGTCCGGTGAACTTCGCCGGATTGTTCGTCATCAGCTTCATTGTTCTCACTCCTATGTCCCGGAGCATCTACACATGTAGACCATTCCAAAACCAATAAAATTGAGATGATATATTATTTAAAAATCAATGTGTAACTGTGTAGGTTACTTTTCCATCGAATAACCGAAAACATAAGCGAAAACTTTATAAACCGAAACTGAACCGATATTATATGGCTGACCTGAGCACCAATACCGTATTCACGAGCATCAATGGCTAGGCCAAGTTCAACATTGGCCTGAACAGTGTCGTGTCCTTGGTCTTGCAAGTTGTAAGCTCTAAGCTTGTGACCAAGGCCAATGCCTCTTCCTTCGTGGCCACGGAGATACACAACGACTCCTCTTCCCTCTTTCTCAATTAGCTCCATCGCTAACTCCAACTGTTTACCACAGTCACACCTTCCTGAACCGAAAATGTCTCCGGTTAAGCACTCTGAATGTACTCGTACTAGAATATCCTGACCGTCTCCGATGTTTCCCTGGTTAAGATTCAGACAGAAACAAAACAAGAATGGTCCTTATCCAAGTTTTGATCAAGTTGTGATCTAACGCTCTTTTACATATTTAGAAGCAAGTGATGTTTGCTTTACCTTGACGAGGGCAATATTTTCGGCTCCATCGAGTTTAGAACGATAACAATAAGCTTGGAAAAGACCCCATTTGGTAGGCAACCGAGACACCGTGATTCTCTCCACAAGCTTCTCTCTCTTTCTTCGATATCTACGTGTATATAAAACTAGCCATAGTTTAGCAATTTACTTGTTTCCAAATTACTCTTTCTTCTCCATACATTTTTCTGTCTTATTCTCTAACCTGATTAGATCAGTCAAGGATACAATGGCGATATCGTGTTCCGAAGCAAGCTTTTTCATATACGGAAGCGAGGCCATAGATCCATCTTCTTGATCAAGAATAGCTGAAAGAACAGAGACAGGACGTAAACCAGCCAATATCATTAGATCAACTGACGCTTCAGTGTGACCAGCTCTCCTCAAAACTCCACCGTCTCTGTACTTGAGAGGGAACACATGACCAGGCCTCCTGAAATCATCTGGTTTAGCTTCGACAGACGAAAGCATAAGAACTGTCCTCGCCCTGTCCGAAGCTGATACTCCTGTTGATGTTCCTGATTTTGCATCCTGTAACCAATAACTTTATCAGGAACTAGAGAAGGAATGAAACCATCTTGAGAATTGTAACTGATTCTGCAAATCGTTACCACGGTGATGGTGAAAGTTGGTGCCGAGGAATCTTCGTCTTCCATTTCAGGTGACATCAGTGTAAGGTTTAATCTTTCGAGGTCTTCTTTCTTCATCCCAACTGAGACAATCCCAGAACCATTCTTAATCAGAAACGCTATGTCTTTGGGACTCGTTAGAGTTGCCGCCATGATCAGATTCCCTTCAACATCCCCGTTTTCATCGTCAACAACAATCACAAACTGAAATTTTAAGAAAGAAATGTAGTAAAACCGAATCTATACAACTGAAAAAAAAAACAGAGAAAAAATCCAATGGTCTTCAAGAACAAACCTTTCCTTGGCGTAGAGCTTGAAGAGCAAATTCGATAGAGGAATAGCCTTGAGTAGGACAATCTGGATCACCCTCTGCGTCACTCACGAAGAACTCAACAGTTTCATGCGTGCTTCCCGCGTCAACTTTCTCGAATGAAGCAGGATCATCAAACAAAGACCCATCATCGGTTCCTCTAAGAGGACTTTCATCGAACACGTTGCGATCACTATTCTCACTAGCCTTGATCTCCCAACACGAAACATTAGCCAATCTCCAGCAAGTAGAAGCAAACCTAGGCCACCTATACGAGACATTTTTTTCAGCGAGACGACACCAAGAAACCATATTACAAAGGGGAAGATAATTCTCATCACACACCTTGAATTAATGAATCTGTGAGCGAAAAAGGTACGAGGAGATAAAACAGAATCCATCTATTGGATGAAATACAGAGGATAAGGACATGAAAAGAAACAATGAAACATATATACAATATATCTCTCTCTCTTCGTACGATCGATTCGCTGCTTCTCGTCTTCGTACCCAAATTCTGCAAGTGTAGAAATACAAAATCAGACATTTTCCAAGGATGTAACGAAAAGTAAAAAAGTCACGACCACGAATTTTAAATTAGGACTTATCTTCTTTCTTTTTGTTTTGTCATATTACCCAATCAATCTTCATCATCGTACTGACTTACTTGGAGTGGAGTTTCTCAGGGGCCACATGAGTCAAATCTTCGAACTCCTTTAAACAGAAACCTCTAACTAAACAGGAAGGTTTTGACCTTTGACCCATTTGGTTTCAAGCATGCGTATTTTCGAGTGCTGACGTGGCGGATCCTTAGAAAACCCCAACGAACTGAACTTAAAAAAAAAGGTAAAAGACTACAAGGAAAGGAGAGGACGGTGGAGCAAACCGGATCTTGTCGGAGAGTCGCCGGGGAATTTCTTCCGGCGATCTTGTTTTCAGAGTTAGAGAGATATTTCTTCGATTCCACTAGATCGGCCCTTTTTTCATATACGTTTCTCGATTGAGATTGTGAAATCTCTGAGCTTCGTCGCCTCGTAGGTGTAGTTACCGTAGTTTCGCACGCTTACACAAACGAATCGGGTTCGGAGCTTTGTGTTTTGTGATTCGTCTGGTTAATTTGAGCTAAGGTTTGATCTTTCGCAGACAGAAGCGAAGATATTGAGAGGTGGATGAGCCATGTCTGAGACGGAAACAGTAAACGGAGTGAAGGAGAACAAATTATGGAAAGGTGTATTCGCCGTTTCCGGCATTATGTCTACTCTTGTCATCTATGGTGTTCTTCAGGTCTGTTTTCTTTTCGTGGTACATTCAATTTCTGTTTATTTTATTTGGAACTTTGGTTAAAGATTAGAAATTTCTTTTCTTTTTTATATTTTGGTTGTAATTTGCAGGAGAAGATAATGAGAGTTCCTTATGGATTGAACAAGGAGTTCTTTAAGCATTCTTTGTTTCTGGTTTTCTGCAATCGGCTCACTACATCAGCTGTCTCTGCTTGTGCTTTACTGGTAAACCAGCAAAAACCACAACTTGTGTTTGTATTCATACTTGGTGATTTAAGAACCCTATTTGTTTTTTTTTTTTTTTTTTAATTTGTAGGCAAGCAAGAAAGTTTTGGATCCTGTAGCTCCGGTTTACAAATATTGCCTTATATCCGTGACTAACATCTTAACCACTACATGCCAATATGAGGTAGGGTTTCATCTTTCACCTCCACTCTTAATTTACGAACTTAGTATGTCTGCTTTCCTAACTACTGATTTCAACATCTGTAAATGCCTCCAGGCTCTCAAGTATGTGAGCTTCCCAGTCCAAACACTTGCAAAATGTGCAAAAATGATACCAGTAATGGTAAGTTGCAACATTCTTTTTTTGGTAATAGATGCATTTGAGTTTAGCATCGCCGTGTTCAAATCTCTGTGCTCTGTATAGGTATGGGGAACACTCATTATGCAGAAGAAGTATAAAGGCTTTGACTATTTAGTTGCTTTTCTTGTGACCCTTGGCTGCTCTGTGTTTATTCTTTTTCCGGTATAAAACTGCTCTATACTCTTACCCAATCATTTAAGTTTTTGGTTAGTTAGAATATCACAATTACCATGAGCACCAATGTAAGATTTACTGATGTTTGTTTCTGTAAATCTGAGCTGTAGGCAGGAGATGATATTAGTCCATACAATAAAGGAAGGGAAAATACTGTTTGGGGTGTTTCCCTTATGGCTGGGTATCTTGGGTATGTGTATCTGTATTTCTAGTTTCACTGTTTTTTCCTATTATACTGAGATTTTTTTGTTTGGTTTTAAGATATGAATCTCGATACGTTGTTGTTACTACTCCACGAGTCATGAATCATGATTGTGTATTTGGTAATTGACTATCTAATAGGTTTGATGGATTTACAAGCACATTCCAAGACAAACTTTTTAAAGGATATAATATGGAGATACATAACCAAATATTCTACACAACACTTTGTTCTTGTGTCCTGAGTTTCACTGGTGAGAATCTTACTTGTTGCTGCTATCTTTACTGTAAAAATTGCATCTTTTTTTTGTGTGTGGTTATAATAGATGAGCTCTATTTATTTTGACTGTTAGACCTCTGCAACGACACCTCATTTAAGCTTAAGCTGATGATTACTAGGCTGGAGCTGTGTCCTATGTTAGTAATATTAACATGTAATTAGTCGCAGCTTTTTTCTAAGCTTCCTCTGTTTCTGACCGTATTCCGTGTTTCTTTTATTTAGAATTCATTTTTAAGCATAAACCTCAGTGCTTAGACCCTCAAAAAGAAGATTATATTCTAGTCAGTCATTCTCTTTGCTTATCATATTCTGTGAATCTTATATCTGTAGGACTTATATTGCAAGGCCATTTACTACTAGCTGTAGATTTTGTTACTCGCCATAGAGATTGTTTACTCGACATCGCTCTGCTTTCCACAGTAAGTTTAAGTTCCCTCTAATCTTCTGCTTAAGTTATTACAATATCATGTTTCGTCCAAATTAGTCTTATTACGTTTTTGTAGTCTCAGGGGTCCACAAGACAACATAATTCATGAAAATAAATTTGAGTCTAGTATGTACAAACATATCCATGATCCTAATGATTTAGAAAAGCTTCGATGACGACATCTCATAATACAATTTTCCTTTCTTGTCTCTTAAATTCGCGCGACCTTACCAGAGACTAATGTGCAGGTTGCAACAGCGAGCCAGTTCTTCATTTCTTACACCATTAGGACATTTGGTGCTCTAACATTCGCTGCAATCATGACGACGAGACAGGTAAAACAACAAGCCCGATCTATATCCGGTCTCAATAACTAACACAATCCGTTTCTAACCCGAATAATCGGTCTTACTGAAGCTTGCAAGCATCATGCTCTCGTGCATTTGGTTCTCTCATCCTCTTAGCTGGGAGCAATGCATCGGATCGGTATATCTTCGATCCTTATACATCTTTTTTTTTGAGCTTGAACCATTGAAATCCGTGAAAAAACCTTAGGCACTCCAAGAACTATACGTCATACTTTTGATTCTTTTGACTAACACCAAGTTCATTCCATCAGGTCATCGTTTTCGGGTCTTTATACGCGAAAAACTTACTGAACAACAACAAAAAATCACAAATGCAACCGCCGCCTCCAGAACTTCCGCAGTTTGAAAAGCCTGAGGGCTCTTAAGAGTTAACCTTTAAAACCATTTAGAGGTTTTGTTTTCTTCCTCTTGATATAACCCTCAAAACAAAAACAAAAACAAAAACGAGTCGTTAGGGAATTGAGATTAGGATTTATATAGACTCTCTGTATTTTTTTTTTTCATCATTTGTTTATTTGATTTTGTTGGATCTCTTGTAAGATTATATATACATATGTATTTCGATGACATCTGATGTAGCAATGTGATCATATCAGACTGATTCCCAACAGCCAGACCTTTTTTTGGAAATTTTTTTTTTTTTGCTTCTAAGATTACATATTTTGTATTTCTAGATTTGGACATTTTAATATTCTTCAAAGTTAAATTCGAAATATAGCAGTAAGAAAATATACCTGGTCATCATCAGAAGAATGATTCAGAGACGAAAGGGAGAAGAGTTGATCTAGTAAACAACTAGACAAGCAGACATCATTAATAAGGTCTTCTCTCTTAAATGTTTTTAAAGACGATGACGCCGATGAGTACTCTCAGTCTTATATAAATATTAGGTGGAGTATTCCTGATTTCTACAGATACGTGAATACTTCAAACGAAGAGATGATCTTTGAGAAGTTTCCTTTCACAATTTTGCTGTCAAGGGTAATCAGTCATACGTTAGCTGGTTAAACTGTTTATAATTTTATTGTTCAAAACTGTCTATAATTTTTTGCCTGGAACTGACAAAATAATAATCAACGTGTGCAATCGAAATGTATACGACTACTTTTTTCTTATCATAACCGAAAATGAAACAAAAACAGTGTTTTTAAAACACTAAAAGACCGACGACGTTCTTTTTTTTTGTTGGATAAAAGACCGAGAACACAGTTTCCTAATGAAGTTATTGATTCGTAAACATAAGAAGACGTCAAAACGAAAGGTTCAAAATTCACACCTTGGACCAATATCCAATTCGATGGACTTATCCAACATCCACAACAAGTTATTTGGATGGATCTGTAAATAAGCGGTCAACTTTGGAAGGTCAAAAACTCAATTTTATGGTGGTACTATAATTTATAATTTGATCAACGACAAAAAGGGAAACTAAGTGCTCTAAAAAGAAAGAAAGCAAGTGTGTCGGCTCTCGAGTCGTGTCTACTCCGAATCCCTAGGGGCCATGGAGAATGAGGACCATACGTAATTGTTTTTGAAATGCATGCATGGGAACTTTAGCTTTTTTCATTCGTCTGTAAGTTCCACTTGGCTCACTTGTTAGTTGTTACCTACTTATTGAATCAACTTTAGATTCTCCTACCTTTTTCACCGTCTTTTACTGTTTTTTGAATTATTTTAAATTTCCACGACAAGAGAAAATTAAAGTATTTGTGTTTGACGATTTTCCCATTAGCTGGTAACTAACTCAGAAATATAAAATAATGGGCATGAATACTTCAAACATATAATTACATATGTATAGATCACACTGACTTGTTTAACTTCTGTTTCATTCGATTGTCGGTTGATTTCTTTTTTAGTTAAAAGGATTGTCGGTTGATTAGTACTGTCATTTTATATCATTTCATGAAATTTCTTAGACATATGTGTATATATCTGAAAAAGTTATAAGACAACTCCTTCCACTGCGCTGATAATCCCCAAATCGGAAAATATTGAGTTAAATCTCCATAATAATTTTCAGATCATGTAAAAAGAATAAAACATTCATGTTGTTATTTGAAACATTAACAATGACTAGCCATAGTTAAAATTATAACGTAGAAGAATTTGAACTCTGGCAATAGCATATATTAAAATGTTGAAGCTATATATTCTTAATTTCGAAATAAAGGTCTCTTAATCAAGAGTATTTATTGAGTTTAATACAATATTTAATTAGTAAGATTTATATTTGACATTTGACGAAAAATGTATACTCAAATGGTTTTGGGTGGACAATTTTGTATTGTATTCTATCTTGACCCAATCAATTATAAGCATGATTTAGAAATGGAGAAAACTGTTGTTTCATAGTAGTCGTATTCTGGCAATTTTAGGATCTTTGAACATCTTTTGAAAACTGTGGATTTCATTTTTGTGGCGGCAGGACGCAAACGCAAACTTCAACTCAAAGAAAGCGGGAAAGGGAACCTTCCTCACAATCTTGGTTTCCCAAAATATCAAACCACTAGTTGTTTGATAGAACTAACAGGTGTATTGTTATAAAGCTAATTAACAGTTGCATTTTCTTTTCAAATAAATCGTTTTCGGTTCGTTATAGTCGTTAACAAAATTAATTACCTTACCAAATAAAAAACAGACGGACCAACATTAATATAATATAGCTCGTATCCTACCAAATTTTGCTGTCCCTCTGATTTAGTTTCCAAGAATTGGCAATCACCACTTATGATATGTTTTATAACCTGCCGACGTCAGTGTTAAAATGGAATCTAGCTAGTTTTATTTTATATTCCTCGAATTCAACTACTAGTTGTTTATTGTTTTTACTGAGAAAAAGGAGCCACGAATTTCAGTTAATAAACATTTTGAATTGACATCTTTCGTACTCCTAACATTCATTAATACAAATCCATAAAATTGTAATGCATTCATTTTTGTGTGATCTTTTTCGGTGCATTCAATGAATAAAATTACGAGTTAATATTTAGTAGTCCTATTTGGAAACGGTAAATAAGCAAAATTAACAGCTGCAGATGAAAGGCAATAAATGTAATACTTCGTCAGGATTTGACTAAACTAACCCTATTGGTCTGACTTTACCAATGTCACGTCGTATTTGACACCGCGTTTGACTAATGAACATTTCTCCTCCACATGTCTATACGTACGTATATACATACACATACATGTCATTTGAATAATACTTTATATATATAGCTCTTCCTCTACCCTCGTCCTCTTATCCGCTTCTCGCCATTATTACAAACAAAACAAAACAAACCAGAAGCTTTTAATTTCATTTTTTGTTACTCAACAAAAAACAAAAGTACCTTCTTCACACAAATATTTAGCAAACACAGAAAACAGAGAGCAAACACAGAACAGAGTTTGGAAATTAAAAAAAATGGGGAAGCATTTGTTCCGATCATCTCCTCCTCCGCCGGAGAAACAACCAGCTCACCAATCTCTCGCCGAATCAGCTGTTCAGGAATGTATGAGCAACATCAACACCGTCATATCCAAATGGACTTCTTCTTCTTCTTCTTCTTCCGACGAATTCCTCTTTTCCACCAACAGCCGTCGTGAAGCGGAGGAGTTCGTTCTAGCCGTTAAACATCTACAGAGCACGATGCACCGTCTGGTTTCCGTTAATCCGTCGTCTGAGAAGCTCGTCTTCGCGCAGAATCTGATGCAATCGGCGATGAAGCTTCTCGAATCCGAGTTTCACCGCGTGTTGAATGCGAACCGGGAGTATCTGGATCCGGAGTCCGTCTCCGTACGGTCTTACCGATCTTCCAGATTCAGTACTTCCACCGCGACAAGCGTCTCCGACTCGGAAGACGAAAGCACTTACGAGGAGAACGCCGACGATCATAGATTCTCCGGCGGAGATAGCGACGCCATGGACGATCTCAAGATGATTGCGGATTGTATGATTTCCACGGGATACGCAAAGGAATGCGTCACGGTTTACAAATCCGTACGGAGATCGATTGTGGACGAGACGCTTCACAATTTGGCGGTGGAGAGATTTACTCTGCACCAGATTCAGAAGATGGATTGGGAGGTTCTCGAATCGAAGATCAAATCGTGGCTACGAGCTGTGAAATTAGCGGTTCGGTCTCTCTTCTTCGGCGAGAGGATTCTCGCTGACCATGTTTTCTCCTCCTCCACTAACATAGTCGAATCCTCTTTCACCGATATCACTCAAGAAGGAGCTTTAACCCTCTTTGCTTTCCCGGAAAACGCCGGGAAGATCAAGAAATTAACACCGGAGAAGATGTTCCGGTTCCTGGACATGTACGAGTCTCTCGCGAATCTCTTCGTGGAGATCGAATCGATTTTCTACTTCGATTCAGCCGCCGCCGTTAGGTCTCAGGTGATCAACTCGCTAGCCAGGCTCGGCGAGGCGGCGAGGTCGATGATGACGGATTTCGAGTCGGCGATTCAGAAAGAAACCTCCAAAACGCCGATAATCGGCGGCGGCGTTCACCCTCTCACGCGTTACGTCATGAATTACCTCTCCTTCCTCGCCGATTACAGCGAATCGATCGCCGCCATCTTCGAGAACTGGAAGCTAAGTGTGCCGTCTCCGTTGCCGGATTCCTTGTTCATCAGCGGCGGCGACGAAGCTCATCCGCAGGATTTGTACTCGTCTCCGGTCTCCGTACGAATCGCATGGGTGATTCTCCTCACGCTCTGCAAAATCGACGGCAAAGCTCAGCCGTACAAAGACGTCGCTCTTTCTTACCTCTTCCTCACCAACAATCTTCAATACGTCGTCGTTAAGGTCCGATCGTCGAACCTGAAGCTCCTTCTCGGCGACGATTGGCTGGCGAGGCACGAGGCGAAGGTGAACCAGTACGCGGATAAGTTCGAGAAGCTCGCATGGGGGAAAGTGCTGACGTCATTACCGGAAAACCCGGCGGAGGAAATCTCGCCGGAGGAGGCTAGAGAGTTATTCACCCGATTCAACGATGAGTTCGAGGCGTCGTACCGGAAACAGATATCGTGGGTCATACCCGACCCGAAACTAAGGGACCAGATCAAAATCTCGTTGAGTCAGAAACTCATGCTGGTTTGCACCGAGTTCTACGAGATAAACCGGGTCGGTTTGGTAGGAGATACGTTTAACGGGTTTAGTGTCAGATATACCCCTGAAGATATAGGAAATTACCTCTCAGATCTTTACTTTGGAAGCAGAGGGTCAGGGAGTGTATCGACAAAAGGATCCGGTTCCGGATCCGGAACCGGTTCGACGACTACGGGTAAATCTCGGGGAGGACGTAGCCATTGAATGAGAATCTCGTGATATTTAGTTTTTTTTTTAATGGTGGTGTGTGGGGTTAAAGTGCCTACAGTGATGCATGATCGTATCGTATCTCTTTCTCTGTTACGTGTACAGATATGTTAAATTATTGATTGAATTCTCCCTTGTTTTATTCGATTCTTTTTGGAACTTTAATTATCAACGACAAATGAAAATACGATGATTATTTCCAACGATTGAAGATTTTATATACCACAAAGACACATACGCAAAAGACAAATAGAAGTAACTATCAGTCTTGTGAGAAATGTGATTTTGGTGGTATATAACTCCAACGTTGGTAAGAGAGTTCACACAATTATGATACAATCAAAATAACAAATTCAAAGGCAATTTGCTTACCGAATAATTAAATACGAAGCTTTATTACAATAATTTTTTTAACAAACTGAAAGGTTGAAAACGATATCGAATCTTACCATGTACTCATTAATGCTTTTTATTAGGTGATTTGGGATACGCAACCTCACGTTATAATTGTAAACAAACATAAAAGAATCTAATCTCCTCATAATGTGGCATGTTTAAAATTATTTGTGTTGCGTTTATTACGCCTACTTTTTATAGCTTTATCTCACATAAATTTTCTGCCTAGACCTTAGGAATATCACATTGGCACATTACTAGTCGATTAAAAACCAATCTGATTTTTGATAAATCTTTACTGTTGAAATGGTTTAGATGGTTCAAAAACTGATCATTTTGGTTTAGTGACTAAAACTTTGAAAAAGAGTAGTCGTTTGGTTTACCAAACAATCTTGGCTTAACAACTAACGATCCTCAAATGACACCAAATCTTGATAGAAATCCACAATACATCTCCCTTATTGTTTGATGTGATAAGGAGTTGTCACATTAAACAATAATCAAACGCGTTAAAACTTGCAACATGATTTTACATTTTCAGTTTATTCAATCTTTAACATGCTTCGTTTTATTCAACTAAGGTTAGAAAAGGCGGCAAAGTGCTCGATCATTATGGAATACCCATAAAATATAGAACAGCCTCAAAATTTCAAACATTTACTAATCCAAGAAAATTATATTGCTAGAAAGTTAACTTATAAAAGTATAAGATTTATAGATTACCGTTTAGAACAAACTCACAATATTGGTTCATATCTCCTTGTGGGGTTATTGGTACTCTTATTTGTGGTGTTGGAAGCTAAACCGCTTTCTCAGTCACCATACCAATCCGACGTTCGTTTCAGCCATCTTCTTTCTTATCATCTAGTCGCTTCATTTCTAAACCATATATGGTCACCATATTGGTACTCATATATATTTTCTGAAAATAAAATTGTATGTTTAGTAACTATGGAAGCTAAAGGACTCATAAATATTCAGCGTGCCTAATACTAAATTTTTCAGCATCTTACATTTGCTTTATGAGCCCATCTTAACTTTAAGCCTATTCCATTAGGCTGATGATTTTCTGAAATTTAGCAAGGAAAATAAGTCAAATGACCATATCAAGGCTTATACATCTTCTGCTGCTGCTTTTTTTGGTCATATCTTTTACATCTTCTTTATTCCAGTTTCTTAAAAAGGAACATTAATAAGGTTCTGATGCAGTGCCAGGTACTCTCGTTTTGATCGTTTCTCTTGATCTTTAAGAATTGATAATGTGATGGATTATAGAAACATTCGTTTATTCATTACAATAAGATCTTACATTCATGATTTCAAAGGAAAAGCCACAATTTCACAACACAACAAAGACCAAACCAAATGATACACAAACTTTTAAGCAAACAAGCTTTTTATTGCATAAACACACACACCAAATAGAAGACTTGACCTTCATCGACAATGAATTAGCCAGAGATATCAATGGACTTGACTTCAGGTTTCTTCTCCGGCGCTTTTGGAACCATAATCGTAAGCACACCGTTCTCCATTGTCGCCTTCACTTCTTCCATCTTCGCATTCTCCGGCAACCTAAACCTCCTCATAAACTTGCCACTAGACCTCTCCACACGGTGCCACGTGTCGTTCTTCTCTTCGTTCTCTCTGCTCCTCTCTCCGCTAATCTGAAGTATGTTCTTGTCTTCAACCTCGACCTTCACTTCTTCCTTCTTAAGCCCCGGTAGATCCGCTTTGAACACGTGTGTCTCCGGCGTCTCCTTCCAGTCCACTCTAGCGTTTGTAAACGCTGCCACGTCACGAGCGGTTGAAGCGGATGCGTTTGCTAACGCAGAAGAAGGCGTGAAGAATCCTTCCAATGGATCCCACGCGTCTAGCGAGAAAGGATCGAAAACGTTTGATCTTCTTCCTCCGAAAATGCTTGGAATGAGAGACATCTTTACTGCTTTTCTAAGTGATCACTTGAACGTTTGCTTCGCTTTGATTCTTGATTTTCTTGCTGCTTTGATCTGATTTTGAGGTCATATGGAGTCCTATATATATAAGGAAGTAGAGGATGAAGAGAGAACGTTCTTCGAGTTTCTTGAATTATAGAGACTGCTCTTTTTCTAAAAAAGACTAAAACCTTCGTTTCTTTTCTAGAGTCTTTAAAGTGACCAGGTTTTTCTTGGCATTTCAAGAAGTTTCGGTTGTTGCAACGAGACGACGTGCAGTCCTGGGTTGACACATAAACGACGTGCCGTTTTTTGTTAGTTCTCTCCCTTTTTATACGGGCTCAGTGAAGATAATCTTCAATGATAAAGGCCCATTTGGCTTAGTGTACTAATGCGTCTAATGTTTACCATTTGGCTTAGACCATTAGATCTCTTACCATTTGTTAACAACAATAAAAAAAAGTTTTACATTCTTGTATCACCATTGGAATACAACATTAAAGGTGCTAAATGCTAATGTGATTATCGAAAATAATGTTGAACATTTTGATTACAAAAAAAAATTGCCAAAAAGAAAAATCAAAGTAGTTCGTAGCATACTTTACACTAAACAATATTTTCATGGATTTCGTCTGAAAATATACCAGAACTAAGCCACGTTTTGGTTTACAGACACCAATTACTAAACCAGGATGCTAAAAAAGGAAACCTAAATTAATCAAAAGATCACAGAAATAAAGATCATTTATCAAAAGACAAAGGAAAAGAACAAGAAATTTAACTTAAGTTACCTTTTATGGCGGAAATTTGAGGTTAAAAATTGAAATTGTAAGATGGTTTGGTTTCTAAACAATGGAGCTTGCATGAAGAAAAAGAGAAAGAAAAAGCTTTACACTGTAAAGATGCTACTAATTGAACAAACCTACGTGAAGTCAATGCTGCATCAAGCTTGGTCTCTTTTCCATGTGCTCGTACTGGACAACCAAATGCTCCTGCAATAAGCATCACCATTCATACACTGCAAATTCAAGTATCAAAAACTACATATGTTCCTGCATTAATCGTTTGATTTACCTTTCTGACTGTTTTGAACGAGTTTGGGTCGAGGCATTCGTATGTTCCTCTTTCATATACAGCTGTCCTGACCAAAGGTTCCCCAACTCTGAAGAACCATAATCTATGTTCCTTGTGGTAAAACCAACCTCGTTCGTAACTGCAAGATATCAAACTCAAAAACCTCAGCCAACGAGAGCAAAGTAAACGAATGATCAAGATCGTGGTAGAGAAGGAAAAACATACAGTTCATCTGCTGCGTGTAGCTGTGCTTCGTCTTTTGGCATACTGGAACAATAAATTAAAGTAATGTGTTAAATTGGACAAAGATGATTCATGAGTTGGCAAAAGGGATGTTCAATGATGTTCTCTTTACAGACCTGTAAAATGTGTAGAACAATAACTCGTAGGAGAACCTTTTGAAAATTGCTCGCTGCAACCAAGGGAAATAATAACACATGTTTTAACAAAATCGAGAAAACGGCTGAGAGAGTACACTGGTCGTGCTACATCAAAATATCAGAGGAAACTTACAGTTAGAGGCGGAGGTGGTGTGGCGTAGTAACAATTGGGTACTGTGAACTCGACATCAGTCTTTGCCGGTTCATTGGTCCAAGGGGAAGCAAATGTCTTGTAGAGATTACCAGTTGAATTCAAATCTAACCCTAGCGTTGTTAAGTCGATGCCAAGAGCAAGAGAGGCCAATTCAGGGTTGTTCCTGTTTAGTACGTCTAACAAGCCAAGCAAGCAAAATGGATCTGCCTCTGACTGTGCCGATTTCATCTCAGAATCTCTAAACTGGTTGATCGATGACATTTGTTGCACAGGAAACTGGGATTGATTTTGATGCTGCTGATACTGCTGAATAAGCTGGTCATAACTGTTACTGGAAACAGCACTGGGAGAGCTTAGAGGTCTCAAGCCAAGACCCTGTAGTCCACCAGTCTGGTATCAAAATAAGGGTTCATGATAAGTATAGATTTGAGATATGCAAATTGAGGAACGTCCTGGTTTAATAACAGATACGGATACGAGAGACTGCCACTCACAGATGAAGTATGTTGTGGCTGTTGTTGTGGGCGATGTGATGGATATGTTCCCCCCAGGTTGAAACCACCAGATCTAGCCATCTACAAATTTGAAGTATCAAAACATAAATTACCCCATCAAATATCCAAATCAATAGAAAAAGCGGACTAACATTTTCTTAATTACGAAACAGTCAAAAAAGCTTACAGAAAAGTTTTGAGAGTGCATCATTGACATAGCATTGTCATGGAGTTGTTCTTTCTGATGCAAATCCATCGGATAATCAGAATTACCACCTGCAAAAAATCTACTACGCTTGTGAATGATCCAGCAGGTTTAGCTTATAGCATTTAGATATACATATGTAGGAAACATCTTATCATCTTTCTTCTGCAATAAGATATAATTTGAAGGCAGTTAAGAAATATCTAAGCTTCCTAGTATTTAGAACATCTAGAAATGCGCTTTCATGATTTTGGAGAATAGCAAAGGAGGAAACTTTTCACAATAGGGGAAACTAGAGAAGATATACCTCACTTTGCGCACACAACATATGCAGCACACAACTTTATGCACGATACAATACAAAGTTATAGACAATAACTGACCAGCACCTTTATATCCAGGTAGAGCTGGAAAGTCTTCATTTTGGATGCTGAACTCCTGGTTTTGTTGGACAATTGGAACTCCTAAGCCTTGTTTTCTCAAAGAGCCTACAAAACCCACAACAAGAGTATGAGGGAACAAGACATGAAAATGGATTAATTTTCCAAATACGTCTTTTATAATTACACAAATTTAAAAAGATCATCAGATAAATTGACTACCCAGTTGTCCTTGAGTGCCACCAGCAGAACCAGGGCGGCTTGTCAGCTGGGGAAAATCGTTGTTGATGTCAAAAAGAGAGCTGTCGTTAGAATGATCACTGAGCATCATATTGTTAACTGACTGAACATGGTTCTGCGAAAGTGGGCCGCCACCACTATGATAGGAGTTCCCCAGCATAGACATGACTTGAGATCCTATACCATATAGTTTTACAATCAGATTTTTACTTCTATATCCACATACAGCATCTGCTAGCTTATTGCATGTTTACATAAATGAGATTGTAAAGTGAAACGTAAACAAGCTCGTCTTAAAAGCTCCATACAATCCCATAGTATGTGAGCTGAAAACAATGTCTGCTTTCTCTATATTTAATCGTACCCACATGAGTCTGCAAAACAGGTTTAACTACTGATATAATACTTCCTTAAACAACAACTTATTTTAAGTTGTTATTAAGAAAACTAATTTGTATACTTAATTTCAACAGCACTTCCTAAATACTATACGGAAGACCCCATAATCACAAAAGTAAAAAACTATGTCCTCCATGTAGCTAAATTTATGTTCTGTTTCACAGACAATGATATATTGTATCAACTTATGGGCAAAAGAACCACAAAGACAGAAAATGGAAACAACTAGATAAATCATATATACCTTGAGGAAGTACTCCACCCAGCATTCGGTTCTGTCCCTGAACATTTAATCCTGATCCGCTATTAGCTGCCAAATTTAGTCGTGAAGAAAGACCAGGAATCGACAATCCACCAGAGCTAATATTCCTTCCCAAGTTACCTCCACCAACCATATTTCCCATTGAATTTGTTATTCGAGGACCTGCATTTCCCAACAACTGGGAGAGATTTCCCATCCCTGGAACACTATTCCGATTACTGAGTCCTGCAGATGTGGAGAGAATCCCAGGAATAGAACCGCCAACTCCATTTGCGTTACTACTAAACCCAGGGTTGCCAACAACATTAATACCTCCTCTATTTGGGATTCCCGAATGCCCATGAGAGCTGCCATGAGACAACTACAAAACAATAGTCGCATAATGTGAGACATAGATTAAAAACAAGAGAAGTTGTTTTCAAAAAAATTTCACACCACATGCACCTGAGAGAGAGCAGGTAGATTATTTGAAGCAAATCTTCCACTGGAAAAACTCCCATTAGGTTGTTGAACCCCAGCAGATGGTATACTATTCATACTTGAGTTTCTTGATGTAAGTGTACCTTGCATGTTCCCGACGTTATAGCTCCCATGTATATTATGAAGCCCCTGAAGGTTTCCTGCATGAAGAAAAACGAAGAACCTTCTTCATAGGTGCAGAACAGAGCAAAATATACATAGGTGTCATGATAAGTATCACACCCACCAGTGTGATGAAAAGCGGGAGACGGTGCACCAGATTGTCCAGAATAGGAAGCAGCAAAAGATCTGCCCGACCCATCAGGTAAATTCGAAGCTGAACCATTGAGAGATGACTGCATACACATGAGTTCATATAAGAATACACAGTTAAGCAAACGATGTCCTAAGGACATCAAAACTATATAAATGATTAGGGAGAAAAGGGGTTACGATACATGAAGGTTTGACATTGCACGAACTGACAATCACGTGAGACAATATATCATTCGGAGACAAGACGCGAAACGCCTACAATCTGAGAGGGAATACACAAGCACACGAATTAATAGCCTAAGAAGGAAAAGTTCAACAAAGCAGACAAAATTCAAACAAACAAAAAGATAACTAACACAGGAAACAAAACTAAACATAAATCTTAACAAGCATGGTGGAGCACCAGAGGAATTTATTGTATGACTACATACTGTTCATCAAGAGATAAGAAGATCGGCTACACACGCGCATGTAAATACATCCACGGGGAGATAATAAATTAGCAAACATGAAATAAACATCAAGCAGGAAATCAGAAGTAGGGGAAAAGATTCAGAACCATAAACAAATGTCAAACTATAAAAAATCACGAGGATCCAATAAATTAATCAATCAATCGCAAGCGTAATTCCACTGCTGTAGAACAGACCGAGCAAAACCAGACCCTAAATTAAACTAGCGCGATGTAATTTCAATAGTAGAATAACAAAACTGAGCTCCGAAAACCCTAAAATCGCGAGCTTTGTGTTCACACTGACAGTAAGAGGAGAAGGGTGCGTACAGAGGAGGAAGAGGATAGCACTGCCCAATTCGCAAAACCCTGATATCAATCAAAGAGAAGATTGAGAATCCGAAGGGGAGGAAGAAGAAGATTTATGGAGTTTTCGTGCGGAGATTTTGATTTTAATTGTTTCAGAGGTTGGTGCCCTAAATCGAAAACGGATATAGGAACGAGAACGAGCAAGATTTAGAAATGGGATCGAAAAATATTTATAAAATAAAAGAAAAAAAAGAATTATTTTTTGGGCCGAATGATTGGTGTTGGAGGGAACTATCAGAAGGTCACGACGGGTCCCACGAGACCCTCTATATAAGTAAGAGTGTTTCTGTAAGAGAAGCTCGAATCCTTAATTTCGGACCAATGTTTGGGCCCAGTTGAACAAGCCATTTTTTTTGTTAAACTTTCAAGTTAGTTAAGAATCTTAAGTTCTCAACTTTAAGATCATAAACAGATTATTCCGTTAGGTGGCTAGGTGCATTTACATAATTTGTATTGTTGTTCGTTTGGCAAATTGATAATTTACCTTTGGATATCCAAACTAATTGCATCCAAATTTGATCCCAAAAGAAAACCAAAATATTCTCACAAAATTAGCAATATTTGAATATTTAAAAGGAAGCACATATCATTTTTTTTGTGGATTCATAATTCTAATTCAAAATTATAAATTTACGATTTCATGCCGGAACTGTGAAATACAAAAAATCATATGAATTGTTGATGACTTGATGTTGAGTGCGTTTAATAAAAGTGAAGTACGTTAAATCCAAGCGTTAATGCAAACCGCGGTGTTAGATATAAAACAAAAGTACAAACGACGAGATGTGTGTTACTCGATTAAACGAAGGTTTAAATATTTGCTAAAGATATTACAATCATAATTAGGACTGTCGTTTTTGAATGCTAATAGCATATGTATGTTATATTTAGTAAACAAACCAACTCATCCACCTATATGAAAAAGACGTTAGATGTTTAAGGATAATGAAAATTACGTCCATTCAATGCAATTCAATCATACTAGACAAAGCTTATCAAAGTTTGCCAAAACCCAACAGTATTTTTCAAGATAATTTGTTTTTTGGGACCAGAATTATCATTTATATTTAGACGAAATGTTTAGTGTCATGTCTAACTTAGCTCAGACACTTGTTTTTTTAAAAAAAAAATCAACATTACTTCAAACCATTTTAAAAAGGTTTTTTTTTTTTTTGGTAAAAGATTTTTTTTTTTTTGATCAAATATTAGAAATACCCAATTAACTCGATGATAAAACTATCTTCATCCTGGGTATTCTGCATTGCGTTTTAGATTACATGCATGGTTATATGACAACACAGCCAAATACGAAATAACGGTTGACACTCCAGTCCTCTTAAATCACTGTCTAATTCCAGATCAAAACTTGGGTCTTGTAACTCATCTTTACAAAAAAATTAACAAACAAAAAAAAAGCCATCAAATTAGCCAGGCCTTTCAAGTTGAAACAAATCTGTAATATTGTTGTGTCCACTTTCCAGTGTCCGAACTAAAGGTATCTTTTTTTTCGTCGGCAAAACAGGTCCACCACAGGTGTGTTTTTAGGTTGATATTTAAGATTTGTATTATAAATTCCCAACTCGCAAGGAAAATATTTGGTGGGATCATTTTATCGGTGTTTGGATCAATATAGTGGGATCTTATCATTCTTTTCAAATTAACTATATTTGATGTCATGTTCCACGTAGATGAATAGTGGGGTGGTTAATGACTTAATGTCGTCATTCCATTTATTGTTTATCGAGAAGGTTTTAGATCTTTGACATATGAGTTTTTCTAATTAACACAAAAACTTGAGATGAACGTTATCCATTTCTTTTCTTTTTTTCTGTTAAAGAACGTTATCCATTTCCAACAGAAGAAACATAGAATATAGAGTATTTTCATGAGAATCTATTACTGAAGCATGAACAGAAACCGATCATGTGCTTACATCATATTTCATAAATACAGTCGGCAGTTTGGTACTACATATTCTTCAGAATATTAACAAAATATGCCGACTTTCGTTCAACTGTTCAAGCATCCACTACCTTTATTTTTGTTTTTCTAAAAACAAAATAATATAAATGCTTGATATGAACACATTTAATCTTTATTAATACTAAGAGAAACATTTCTATAAGTCTAGGCTAAACTTAAAAAAAAAAAGATAGAGAGAGAACAGAAAATATATTAAATCTTAGATAAATATGGAAGATATCATATCATATATCGTACGTAATATAAAGTATATTATATCATATGAAATATGTCATAATTCTGTGAACTTTATCGTAAAGTGTTGACTTATAGGGTGACTATGCAGACAAAACGATATGTAATCAACATAAATAGTATTGTTGTGGAGGAGAAAAAGTTAAAAGTAATGTTTTCTTGAGACATTAAATGCGGTAATGTAACATACCCACTCACTTACTGACTTACGTTTTCTGCAACTTTTTTTTCTGGTAAAAACTTTTATGGCAAATATCGTCTTCTTCCATACTTTCTTAGCCATCATAAAAATCATACTGACAATTCAATTCAATTTCTTCGTCTTCTTTTTAGGCAACTTCAATTCCTTCGTAACTATACAACTACGTAAATTATAATAAAATATATTCTTTTTTATTTTATATATACAGCTTCATGTTTGCTGAGTTCACAAGAAAATCTATCTCTTGTTATCAGTCTCTTCTCTATTGGAACATGTGTTAAGCTCCAAACACAGTTTCTAAGAAACCAAAACCCAAAAATCTGGAGATCAATCCATCAGCTGATGCTCAGCTACTTTTACCTTCCATGAAACAATTATTTTTCTTGGATTTCTTGTCTTAAAGGTAAATATTGTTCTTTTGCTGTTCAATTTTATCAGTCCGTTACGGAAAAATTCTCCCTGTTGATTTGAGAAAGTTGTCATCTTTGCTTAAACAAAGCCCTAACTTTGCTCATACCGTACCCCTTGAATCTAGCTAATAGATTATCTGTTTTTCCGCGGAATTGTTTAAAATTTCCAGGTTTTTTGAGGATGGGTGGTGAAAAGTTTGGATTTTTTACATGGGTTTCATCGATTTCTTGCTTAATCTGCCTCTGCCATGGATACGTACCTGTGAACAATTACCTCATCAACTGTGGATCGCCCACCAATGTCACTGTAACTGGTCGAGTATTCATCTCTGATAAGCTTACCTCAAACCTCCTTAAATCTCCCAGTGAAATCCTCGCCGCGAGCAATCGCAATTCGGTTTCAGATATTTACCAGACGGCGAGAATCTTCACCGGAATCTCCAAGTACACATTCTCCGTCGCTCGAGGCCGACACTGGATTCGTCTCCATTTCAGTCCATTTCAATACCTAAACTTCGAAATGGGGTCAGCCAAATTCTCAGTTTCTTCGCAGACACATGTTCTCTTGAGTGACTTCACTACGAAGTCAAGAGTTATGAAGGAATACTCTCTAAATGTAGCCACGGATATTCTCGAGCTCACGTTTACTCCCTCGGGCAATTCGTTTGCCTTTGTGAACGCCCTCGAGGTTGTATCGGTTCCTGATACATTGCTCAATGGTGATCCTTCACTCGCAGGTCGTCCCGGGAGGTTTCAAGGATTGTCATTGCAAGCTCTTGAGACGGTTCATAGAGTCAACATGGGCGGTCCGCGTGTTACGCCTTCTAACGATACTCTTTCGAGAATTTGGGAGCCCGATTCGGAGTTTCTAGTCGAGAAGAATCTAGTTAAGAGTGTGTCTAAGATTGCAAGTGTTGATTATGTTCCCGGTTTTGCTACAGAGGATACTGCTCCAAGAACTGTTTATGGTACTTGCACCGAGATGAATTCTGCGGATAATCCGTCTAGCAATTTCAACGTGACGTGGGAATTCGACGTTGACACGGGCTTTCAGTACTTTCTCCGGTTTCATTTCTGCGATATTGTGAGCAAAGCTCTAAACCAGCTCTACTTCAATCTTTATGTCGACTCAATGATGGGTGTCGAGAATCTTGATCTGAGCTCTTATTTATCCAACACTTTGGCTGGTGCATACGTGATGGATTATGTCACGGGATCAGCAAAAAGCACTAATAGAATCCGTGTGAGCATTGGTCCATCGACTGTTCACTCGGATTACCCTACTGCGATTCTAAACGGATTAGAGATCATGAAGATGAATAACTCCAAGGGTCAGCTTAGTACCGGGACGTTTTTGCCAGCTGGTGTTTCGAGTTCAACGACAAAGAAGAATGTTGGTATGATCGTTGGTGCAACGGTTGGTTCTTTGCTTGCTTTAGTTGTTTTTGGAGGTTTCTTTTTGCTGTTCAAGAAACGAGGACGAGGCCAAGATGGTGACTCAAAGACTTGGATTCCTTTGTGTACCAGTGGAACAGCTTCAGACTCAAATGGAACTACAATAACTAGCATAGCTTCCAATTCCAGCTACCGAATCCCTTTGGTAGCGGTTAAAGAGGCCACGAATAGCTTTGATCAGAGCCGCGAGATCGGAGTCGGCGGTTTTGGTAAAGTGTACAGAGGAGAGCTTCAAGATGGCACTAAAGTCGCTGTTAAAAGAGGGAACCCCAAGTCTCAGCAAGGACTTGCAGAGTTCAGGACAGAAATCGAGATGCTGTCTCAGTTTCGTCATCGACATTTGGTTTCTCTGATCGGTTACTGCGACGAGAACAACGAGATGATTCTGATTTACGAATACATGGAGAAGGGAACGTTGAGGAGTCATCTCTACGGCTCTGGTCTTCCTAGCTTGAGTTGGAAAGAACGGCTTGAGATATGTATTGGAGCAGCTAGAGGATTGCATTATCTCCACACAGGTGACTCGAAACCCGTGATTCACAGAGACGTGAAATCCGCTAACATATTGCTGGACGCGAGTCTCATGGCTAAAGTTGCAGACTTTGGGCTGTCTAAGACCGGACCAGAGATCGATCAGACTCATGTGAGTACTGCTGTCAAAGGAAGCTTTGGCTATCTCGATCCTGAATACTTCAGAAGGCAACAGCTCACAGAGAAATCAGACGTTTACTCATTCGGAGTCGTGATGTTCGAGGTTCTCTGCGCGAGACCCGTTATAGACCCGACGCTTCCTAGAGAGATGGTGAATCTAGCGGAGTGGTCGATGAAATGGCAGAAGAAAGGACAGCTGGAACATGTCATCGATGAGTCGTTGCGGGGTAAAATCAGACCTGATTCGCTCAGGAAGTTTGGTGAAACAGGGGAGAAATGTTTAGCTGATTATGGAGTGGATAGGCCATCGATGGGAGATGTGTTGTGGAATCTTGAGTATGCTTTGCAGCTGCAAGAAACAGTCGTTGATGGTGATACAGAAGAAGATAACAGCACGAACATGATCGGTGAGTTACCTTTACGGTTCAGTGATTACAACAACCAGGGAGACACGAGCGTTAACGTTGGTGTAGACAGAGAGGGACGGTTTGAAGATGAAGAGTCGAGTGTTGATGATCTTTCAGGTGTTTCCATGAGTAAAGTTTTCTCGCAGCTGGTGAAATCGGAAGGACGGTAAGAGATGATTAATTTCCAGAAAAACGAAAAGATTACTAATTAGAAGCTGATTAACGATTAGCTGGTGAAGCTTTTCTTCTGTACATGATTAACGATTAGACTGGGATTTTCATTAAGTAAACAATCAAAGAAAGTCCAGATTTATGAACTCGAATAGCTTCATAGGGTTTGAGACTAGATTCTGAAGTTGTCACAAACTTGCTTAATCAGTTTTCGACCAAAAAAAAAAAAAAATTTGCTTAATCAGTCTCTTAAGCGAAATATGTACTGGTTCGTTTCGGTTTAATTTTATTTTCCATCAGCTGCTACGTCGTTGAACCAATCACTACATACAACGATAGTGACCTGATTTATCTCATTTAGGCAACCAGGCGCAAAATTCCCAATCGTAAATGGAGAAAACAATCTAAATTAGGTCAAATAAGAGTAAATCTGGACTAATGGATGAAACACAAAGCTGATTACTGAAATGAGATTCGATTATACTTCTCCAGAAACTTGTACTTAATCGTGGATTACAATGACAACAAATCACTAAAACAAAAGATAAGGCGTAATTACATATAACGAAAACGCTAAGTAGAACATGATTTGATCAGAAATTTCTAGAATAATACGCCTAATTCAGAGAACCCAGAAAAGGAGAAACACAAACTCGAAGCAGAACAGATTCTTAACCGCCGAAACCGTAGAGAGTCCTGCCTTGCCTCTTGAGCGCGTAAACGACGTCCATGGCAGTCACCGTCTTCCTCCTGGCGTGCTCGGTGTATGTGACGGCGTCACGGATAACGTTCTCCAAAAAGATCTTGAGGACGCCACGTGTCTCCTCGTAGATCAGACCACTGATACGCTTGACTCCACCTCTACGAGCCAGCCTCCGAATCGCCGGCTTGGTGATTCCTTGGATGTTGTCTCTCAGAACCTTCCTGTGACGCTTCGCTCCTCCTTTCCCCAAACCCTTTCCTCCCTTTCCACGACCCGACATTTTTTCCGATGTAAATTGGATTTGCTCGTGAAAATTAAATGATGAAGAAGAATCTCAATTAGAGTGGGATTGTGATGAGAAATGAGGATGTGATTTTTATAAGTAAGTCGGGGGACCTTATCATTTGAGCAATCAGATCGCATAGTCGATCTAACGGCTGAGATATCGATCCGTGTCTACAGCGAAAAGATGTAAGAACCGTCGATCTATTTTAATCAACGGTGTATTGAGCGATCCGTGTGGTGGCAGAGTTAGCCAATAAGAATACTTTTTTTGTTTACATGAGGCGCCACGAATTATGGCAATGAAGCGCCAATTTTTTTAAACTCGTATATTTGAAATTTTCATATGCGTTCATTAACAACAACGAATTACGAGTTACATATTTGGTTCTTACTAAACTAATGGATTGTGAGTGATTTAGCTTTGTTTGAGTACCTATTATAGATTGATGAGGATATATATATTAGAATTGAGATAATTTGTCATTGACTCTCATAATTTGATATGCGAACTGGGGCGTAATGGATCTGAGAAGGGGAGCTAAATATCGATTGACAATCTTATTTGACAATATTATTATATTACTCCAAAAACCTATCATGCTCAGTATATATTGAAAAAAGGAGAAAGACTCGGCACAGCTTATTCTGACAATTCCTCAGTTACACGCTAACCTATTTCTAGATACACAAAATCTTGGAATCAAACGATGTTCCAAACACAGACGTGTGTTCCAACAAATAAATCCGACTCGCCTAAATCTATAATTTGAGCTAATCATAAATTTTAACAAAGTTACAACTTACAAGAAGAAATATATCCTCTTCCAATTGAAAGGAATGAGTCTTAAAACGATTATTCTCCAAATATATCTTGAACTCCACATTTTTACTTATGTAAATGTTTCTAATTTATTTATATTTAACCTCAACCCACTATGCCATGTTATCATCAAATGATTTCCAACAACTTATGCACTTTCATTAATAATTATATTTTAGTTCTAAACTTCTAAAACATATTTGGCAATATTACTTTATTTGTACTATAAATGTCACCATATTTACATGATAACTTTTTTTTACATGATCAACTGAAGATGGAACCCAACATTTTCCTCTATAAAACTACGCTTTACCACATGAAACACATTTTTAACCAATAAGTAACCACTCAACATATTTTCTATTATTATTTGAGAATGACACTTAAAAAAGAACATTTATGTCATGTGTTATTAAAAGACACTTAAAAAAGAACATTTATGTCATGTGTTATTAACAACTTTGTAATGCTGATGTGTCAATCTCAGAAAACTTCTCAAATATTTATTAAAATTAAACTCAACTTACTAGATTAATTACATTATATGTCATTAACATTAATTTGGTTAAAGATTAGTTTATATCAAATGTATATTTAATACTCAAACATTTAATTTATAAAGATATTTTCTCTTTTTTTCTATTATTTATCAACACATTTATAAAAATTTAATACATAATATTACTTATATTACTAAACATTATTTTTTATCTCATTTTTTTTAATCTTAATTTTGTTAAAAATAATCATATTATCTATTTAATAATAGAAGAATCTAAATATTTTAATAAATATTATAATTCTCATTTTTTTATATCAAAGCAAAATATATTAGTCTGATGTTAGACCGGTTCGATAGAACATATTAATTTAATTTAATATGTTTAATATGTAATTTTATTCATATAAATAATATTACTAAAATTAATTATAAAATCAATAATTATCTAGCATTTATGCAATTGTATTACAAAATAAATATAATTTTGATCATTATTTATAATTACATAATCATAATTATAAATATCAGCTAACATTTTTTAGAACTATATTTATATATATTATATTTGTATATTCGAATAAAAGAATTGTGATTAATATTTATCTCGCACTTACGGGTAATCAACTACTAAGTCTTAATCTTAAAACTAACATAAAAATATATAATTCTGACACTTTAATACAAACACGGGACGTTTTTCTCAAAAAAAAAAACACAAACATGGGACGTCACAAATAAACAGCCACAATAACGTTAATAAATTATGCAATTGCATGCCTGACCAAAAAAAAAAAAAAGAATTGCATGGTAACGTGACTTGCAACACAAGCTATTATTAAGCTCATCTTCACTTCGGCGTAACTCAGAGAGTCCACGCAAATTTTTGAGACACAATTTCACTTCAGAGTAACTCAGAGGATGCACGCAAGTTTTCGATACACTCTTTTAGTTTGCTAACAACTTGAGACATGGTTGGTCGTTTCGTTGATGAAGGATCTGCGCATGAAACTGCTAGTGCAAGAGCACTCCAAACAGATGGAGAGTTGTAATCCACACACAGGTTTGGATCCATGATTTTAGTAATCTCTCCCTGGTTAAGCTCAAACCTCACCCATTGTGCTATGTTAGAGTTTTCACGGGTTCCATCAATCACTGGTTTGTTCGTAATCATTTCCAACAGCACAATTCCGAAGCTATAGACATCACTTTTCTCAGACAACCGACCTGTATCGTGATATCTGCAAGAGGGAAGAGAACATGATACAGACTTCATCCATTGAAGAAAGAAACCAAAGAAGAAATTTCAGTGCATTTATGTGTTTACTTATAAGCCTTACTCTGGATCAAGGTATCCAGGAGTACCAGCAACCACCGATGCTGAAACATGAGTTTCCCCTGCAACTGGGGAAGATCTCGAAAGCCCAAAATCTGCAAGCTTGGCTTGGAAATGCTCACCCAATAAGATGTTTGCAGTTTTGACATCTCTATGAATCATTGACGGCTTGCATCCACTGTGTAAATACTCCAATCCTATGCAATTGACTCTTCTCTATTAACTGCTTATCAATCAAAACAATTCTTATTGTATGAATTAGTACAAACCTAGTGCGGAGTCCACAGCTATTCTTAACCGCATACCCCAGTTGATGATAGGTCTGCCATGTTTTCCTGTGTATTCGATCATTAGATCCTTACGAGATCCTTGAGTTTCATGATATATATATATATATATATATATATTCATTAGCCAATGTTACCTGACATATGTTCTTTTAAGTCGCCATTTGGTACAAACTCGTAGATGAGGGCCAAGCGATCTCCTTCATCACAATATCCGACGAGGTTTACTAAATTTGTATGGTGAACCCTAAGAAGAAGATCAACCTAATTCACCAATGTGGAATAAAGAAAACAAAAGGTTCATAACCTTTTGATGCTAAAACATATATATAGTTACGTTACAATAATACGTATACCTCTGCCTTAAACTGTTTAACGAATTGAGTTGATGATTCATTACATACTTTGACGGCCACCTGTTCAGAATCATTTAGATTACCGTGATACACAATACCGAACCCTCCTTTACCTAAAGCTCTTTGGAAGTTGTTCGTCATTGTAATAACTTCTGAATAAGTAAATCTTTTCGTTTTGAGTTCAATTAATGGTTTTGGTGAATCAGATCTTGTAATGTTCACCATTGGTGACATAATCTGTCGTAGTAGTGGAGCTGGCCAGATAAGAGAAACATTAGGGGTTGTAAACAAGACTATGCGCGATGAGACTTCAAATAATTTATCGATTAGGCGAGAATTGCCTTGCATATTACCTTGCACAGTCGATACCTTTTTCTTTTTGAGAACAAGAAAAACAATCAAAGTAGCAATGACAATGACCACAGATGCAAGTGCAACGATTGCGACAAGAAGTTTCTTGCTACGTGGTTTTGAGCATGATGAACCAAAATGACAAAGCCTCGGGTTTCCATGAAGACTACAAGATAACGAGGGTGTACTATTTAAGGTTTAGGTTTTAAAATTGGTTCTGACAGTAAAAAACGGTTGTGGATAATGTGAAAAGTTCTTACAGTACGCCTCTCCTCTCAAGAGTTTGAGGTATTAAACCGTTGAGATTGTTCCCACTTAAGTTTCTGTTTTAAAACGAGAACTTATTTCACATGCGCGAAAAACATGATTAATTCGAAGTGTTATTTGAAAAGCATTAGCAAGTACATGTTGAAAGAAACTTACATGAACAACAACGATTTTATGTTCCCTAGAAATTCTGGCAACTCTCCAGTCAACTTATTATTCGACAAGTCCCTGAAATTTGCACGACAAGAAGAAAAAAAAAAACAGAGATTCCTCCAACATAATTATTACCATCCACCATATAGCTAGAGGTATTCAATGAACTTACTTACAGATTTTCAAGCTGCGTAAGATTTTGGATAGCAGCTGCTATGGTTCCAGTTAAACCGATGGAAGACAAGTTTCTGGTGGTATTGTTCAAATCCACATTCAAAATGGTAATGATCAAATGATTACTACAGATTTTGAAGAATGACGTTAGGACTTACAAAGAAGTGACTCTTGGTGGTGATGTGGAGATAATCGTGTCGCTGCAGTTTAAACCATCCCACATAAGGTGTTGAGGGACACATGGATCACCTTGCCAGTTGATTCTGCTCAATTTATAGGTGTCTTGGATACTTTTTAAAGCAAAGACTGATATAAAAATCATGAGTGAGTTAAAGCTAACGCAGAAATTGTTGGGATTTGTTGAAACATACCAAAACGTACCTTCGTCTTCATTAGTCTCGGGTTGCATAAATTGGATGACACTATAAATTTCATAAGCGTTAAGTAGAGGTGGAAGGGTTGATCTCTCGGTTCTTGTCAGTTGCAAACTGCATTCCCCTCCTTGGCACGTCCTCGGGGTCACACTTTGAATAGTTTTTATTTCTAATATTTTAGGAGTTATAGGGTCAGTAATACTATTTCCGTTCCAGAACTCGATGAATTCCCTGGTTTCATTGGCCTGCAAGTCTTGGATCTCAGCATTGTGTTCATACGTGTAATATTCGTCATTAGGATTTTCTGAAGTCCAAGTAATCCTCAAGGGGTCACTAACATTAGTAGGAATGGCAGCATTTTGTCGCACGGCTTCTGGTAGATTGTAGTTACCACCATTAGAGACATCTTTAGTGGTGGATATGTGGGTCAACCACGACCGAGAACGCGGATTCCATATCCGATCATATGCATCGCCCGGGTACCTAAGTGGAGGGAACGATATTCTTTAGTAAAAATAACAATTGTCTTATTATGTTTGCTCACTGTTGAGGATTGAATAGTCCCTTCTTTGACAGAGGAGAACAGAGGAACAAGAAAAATAGCATAACAGAGGCACCTAAAAACAGAGCATTTAAACGTTTGGCTAGAGTTAGGTTACCTTATGTAAGCATCAGACTTGGTATAATATATTCGACGCAAAAGCTTTAGGGAGCCATAAGTAGTGATATAAGACTTATTCCCCATCGGCCGTAATTCCAAAGAGGATATGAACGGTGTAGTTGTCCCTGTCTTAACAAGACAAATCTGCAACGAGTCTGATGTTGGGATGTGTAACATCTCTTCACGTGTATCATTGTTCCCTGGTTTTTGCATATCCATCGTGGTCCATAGATTTGGTCCAAGATACAGATCAAATTTGGGATTAATGTCAAGACCATCATAATTTCCATATAAAAACCAAGCCCTGATCAAATACATCCTTCCCTTGTCCACGGGTATATTGTAGCAGTTCCGTGTGCCTTCTCGAAAATATCTCAACGTCTTGTATGGCTTGAAGTAGTCACTCTCCATATATTTTTGGATTCTACCAGTTTCTCCGCTTTTGATGAACTCCGCGTCTGAAGAGAACTGTAATCCGGTGGACGTCTCATTATAAGGAGACACTTCATTCGCGGGTAGTCCGCAGTCCAAACTAATAAACCCTGTAAGCATAGACCGTTTTAAAACGGATTAGATCAAGTAGCAAAGCTTTGAGAAGAGTAAGAAGAAGAAAACTACCTCGTTGGTCTTGAGCTTGAACAAGATGAATGATGGCCACAGTTGCAATGAGCACCAACAAAAGCCTAAGAGAACTCTCCATCTTCTCTCAACTCCCACGGAAAAATCAAGAAAACCACTAGCTAGGCTATGGGAGATAAAGAGCGGTAAAAAGAAAACGCGTCCATGTGACAAAAGCCGTAGATTGTGGAAACTAAAAAGAAAGGGAAATTGAGCCGCCTAGGCTAGCAATTATTCAGTTGGACCAATGAAGTGACAAATTCATATACAGTATATAGCAAACTTACTTTTCGTTCTTGCTGATGCCAGCATTTTTTATTTTTTTATTTTTAACGTCTATATTTTATTAAGAAGAGCAAATAGCCAAATATAGACACAATGTAATACATTGGTTATTACAGGGGTATTAAAGAATGAAAAACATAGATGCCAGCATTTTTCTATAGGAAAAAAAAACTCATCAAACCATTAAAAATTACTTAAAAAAAATTAACGGATGGTCAAGATCGATGAAGAAGAAAGTGTGCTTGCATTTAGGCGAAGAGGTATCTTGGTTAATTCTTCTATAGCTTAGCTCTTCTCTTTATAGCTTCCACTTTCTTGTATAATCTATGTTATATTCTATTTGAGCAATTTCTCTTAACTATTATTGTTTATGACATTAAAGTCATATCCTTGTAATATTTTTCCTGCATTTTTTTCCGACAAACATTTACTTTATTACTGTATAATACTTGACAAATTACATAGTCATTGTGAAGTGAAGGATTTAACCAACAAGGAATATAAGTACAATTGGAATAGTAAATATTTTTTAAAGGGACCATTTTTCCTGCATTTTAATTGGAAAATTTTGTCAACAAAAGATTCCAATGACGATATACATTACACATCCTTCCATATCCTAGAATCGGTTCACAAGAGTTGACCAAGGAAAAAACGGTTCATTAAACACAATACAGTAGTCTAAAATATAACGGTTCATATAATTTTTTTCATTAATCTACGGTTATGATTAAATTCTCTTATGTTACTAAAGTAAATAGTACCTTTTTCTTCAAACAAAACCAAACCGTCTTTTCAACATCAAAACTTCTCATACTTATAAATTCCCAGTTAATGATCCTCTCCATCTGCCTCCATAAACAACTTTAACACTTTGATCTTAGTTCTAAATCATTACTTTATTTTTTATTATAAATATCACCAAATATACATGACAAATTTTGTATATCAACTGAAAATGGGATCCCAACATTTTTATTTATATATATGTTATAATATGCATTACCACAATAGAACACATTTTAACCATTTAAGAAAACCAATCATTTAATTTCAACCAATAAAGATACCACTCCACATATAAGTCTTAAAACCACAGTAAAATACATAAAGTTGACATTGAGACGTCACAACAAATAAAAAGCCACAAGAACGTTAATAAACTAAGCAATGGCATGGTACCGTGACTTGAAACACAAGCCATCTTACCCTGGGAGTCATCCCATTATTACTAAGCTCATCTGCACTCTAGCATAACTCAAAGAGTCCACGCAAGTTTTTGAGACGCTCTTTCACTTCAGAGTAACTCAGAGGCTGCACGCAAGTTTTCGAGGCATTCTTTTAGTTTGCTAACAACCTGAGACATGGTTGGTCGTTTCGTTGAGGAAGGATCTGCGCATGAAATTGCTAGTTCAAGAGCATTCCAAACAGAAGGAGAGTTGTAATCCACACAAATGTTTGGATCCACGATTCTAGTAATCTCTCCCTGGTTTAGCTCAAACCTCACCCATTGTGCTATGTTAGGCATTTCACGGGTCTCATCAATCACTGGTTTGTTCGTGATCATTTCCAACAGCACAATTCCGAAACTATAGACATCGCTCTTCTCAGACAACCGACATGTATCGTGATATCTGCAAAAGGGAAGAACATGATGCACACTCTTCATCCATTGAAGAAGGAAACCAAAGAACAGATTTTCGTGCATATAATTGTTGTTAGCTAACTACACTTACTCTGGATCAAGGTATCCATAAGTACCAGCAACCACCGACGTAGAAACATGAGTTTCCCCTGCAACTGGGGAGGATCTTGAGAGCCCAAAATCTGCAAGCTTTGCTTGGAAATACTCACCCAATAATATGTTTGTAGTTTTGACATCTCTGTGAATCATTGATGGTGTGCATCCAATGTGTAAATACTCCAATCCTATATACATGCAATTGAGTCTTCTGTATTAACTACTTATCCCAATTGAATCAACTCTTATTGTATGACTTAATTAGTACAAACCTAGTGCGGCCTCCACCGCTATTCTCAGACGCATATCCCAGTTCATTATAGGTCTACCTTGTTTTCCTGTATATTAGATCATTAGATCATAATTAACGAGATAATTGAGCTTCATGATGTGATACATGCATACTCATTAGAAAATGTTACCTGATAGATGTTCTTTTAGGTCTCCATTGGGTACAAATTCGTAGATGAGGGCCAAATGATCTCCTTCATCGCAATATCCAACGAGGCTTACCAAATTTGTATGGTGAACTCTAAGAAGAAGATCAACCTAATTTACCAAAACAACACGCGTCCATAATCTATGGTGATGATAAAAAAATGTCATAGTTTAGTTGGGAAGGTTTTTTAAAGTGTACAATAAAATACGTATATACCTGCTTTGAACTGTTTAAAGCCATGAGTTGATGATGCAAAGCATAATTTAACGGCCACCTGTTCAGAATCATTTAGAGTACCGTGATAGACTTCACCGAACCCTCCTTTCCCTAAAAATCTTTGGAAGTTATTCGTCATTTCAATAACCTCTGCATAAGTAAACCTCTTCTTTTTCATTTCAATTATTTCGTTTGGTGAATCAGATTTTGTAACGTTCACCGTTGGTGACATGTGTTGTGGAGCTGTGGATAAGAGAAACATAGGAGTTGTAAACAAGAGTATATATTCACGATAAGATTTTTTAAAAAGTATTATTGATTTGGGTGAGAGTTGCCTTGCAAATTATACCTAGTTCCACAGTACATAGCTTTTTCTTTCTGAGAACAAGAAAAAGAACCAAAGCAGCAATGAGAACGGCCACAGAAGCAACGGATGCAACAATCGCCACTGGAAATTTCTTGCTGCATGAACCAGAGTGACAAAGCTTTGGGTTTCCATGATAACTACAAGATGACGAGGGTTTTACTGTTTTAGAGTGGTTCATTCTAACAGTGAAAAAAAAGGATTGTGGATAATGTGAAAAGTTCTTACATTAACTTTATGCCTTTCCTTTTAAGAGATTGAGGTATTGAACCATTGAGATTGTTCCCGCTAATGTTTCTGTTTAAAAACGAAAAAGTATTTAAGATGTGCAAACATGATTCCAAGTGGAGTTTGAAATGCATTAGAATATATGTTGAGAGAAACTTACATGACCGACAACGATTTCATGTTGCCTAGAAACTCGGGCACTTCTCCAGTCAAGTTGTTATTGGATAAATCCCTAATTTCAAAAAGAGATAATTAAGACATAAAGGTTCATCAAATTTTATTCCCATCCATATAATAACGGTTTCTCGCCTTCAATTAACAATGGTAATACTTACAAAATTTTTAGTTGGGCAAGATTTTGGATGTCAGCTGCTATGGTTCCGTTTAAACCACTGGAAGACAAATTTCTAGGGAAATGTTCAAAACGACATGCATTCAAAGTATTAATGATCTAATTGCTACTAAAGATCTTGAATAATGGGTGTGTCATGTGTGTGTACTACTAAATTTTCAACTTACAAGGTAGTGATTCTTGGCGGTATGGACATATTCGTATTGGTACAGTTTAAACCGTCCCAACTATGATTTTTAGGGACGCATGGATCACCTTGCCAGTTGATTCTACTCAATGAATAGGTGGCTGCGATGCTTTTAATTGCACCCACTGAGATAAAAAAGGTTTTGATGTATTCCATTTTATTTATGATTTATTTCTTTACTAATATGCGTAACCTGGAAAAGAAAGTCATATACCGGAAGCTGAATAACTTTGTAAACTTCAAAAGCATTAAGTAGAGGTGGGAGAGTTGATCTGTTGGTTCTTTTCAGCTGGAAGCTGCATTCACCTCCTTTGCAAGTTCCCGGTGACGTGCCAACGAGAGTAGTTACTGCTAGCTTGTGTGGAATTAGAGTCCCATAACTATCTCCATTTAGAAGGATATCGAATTCCCTGGATTCATTTGCCTGCAGCACCTGGATGTCAGCAAAGTGTGCGTACAAGTAATTTTGGTCATCAGGATCTTCCGAATCCCATTCAATGGTCAATGGCGCACTAGCATTAGTAGGCGTGGCAGCAGTTTTGAGGGCGGCTTCCGGTGGATTGTATTTGTTTGGTATTGGCCACTTCGAGAGCGGTGGAAATCTGTGTCCATTCATTCTCGAAGTACGGTTCCCATAAGCGATCATAGATATCGCTCGGGTACCTGTGGGGGTGGGAGCAATATTTGTTTAGCAATAGAATTCTAGTGCTAACTAACTACGATTATCATATTGACTATGTCTTAAAAAGTTAAAACCAATGCATGAATTTTTTCATTGTCTTTCATCATCTTCTACAAAGCTCTTGTGGTGAAAAGTGTAAACAGACAAAAGACCGAAGATAGATTACAGAAGAAAAACAGAGGAACAGAACAAAACAGAGCAGAAAGTAGAGATTCAGTGCGGGTTCAGTGGAAGTTGACTTACCGTAGATCAGGTCCTGACTTGTTATAGTATCTACGGAAGACAGGCTTCAGGGAGCCAGACTTAGTTATATAAAGACCCTTTATCACCGGCCGTAATTCCAGAGTGGAGATTATCGGGGTAAGAATTATACTTTGTGTAATCTCTTCAAAATCTATATGGCTCCTAGGTCATATTTTGCTGTAACTGATCATCATCAATAAAAAGTTCTTCGTAAAAAAAAAAAAATTATCGGGGTAGTTTTCCCAGTCTTAACAAGACATATCTGCAACAAGTCTGATATTGGGGTGTGTAAGATCTCTTCCCATGTACCATTCACACTTGAATACAAATCAATCTTGGCCCAGTGATTAGGTCCAAGAGAAATATTAAACACCGGGGGTTTGTTAAAACCGTCGTAGTTCCCATACACAAAGAAAGCCTTGATAAAATATTCACGTCCTTTATCCACAGTCAGATTGTAACAGTTCCGCATTCCCTCTGGAAAAGATCTCAGCGTCTTGTATGGCTCGACGAGTTCCTTAGGAATTTCTTGGATTCGACCAGTTTTTCCGCTCTGTATATAAGTTTTATCTGATTCGAACCACAGTCCAGTATCAGTTCCATCATAACGAGACGGTTCATCAAATGCAGGTTGCCCGCAGTCCAAGCTTATGAACCCTGTTAACAGACATGGTAAACATTAAAACATTAATACCAGTGCACTTGTAAGAACCAAAACGTTTGTAAGAGAATTTGTCAAGCAAAAACTTTTTTATAAGGAGGAGGAAGGATGTATATAAAACAAATTAAGATATCTTTGGTCTTGAGCTTGAACAATATGAATGATGGGCAAAGTTGCGATGAGCACCAACAAAAGCCCAAGAGAACTCTCCATATTCTCTCAACTCCCAAGAAAAAAAACCAAGAAAACCAGTGCCTAAGCTGTGGTAGATGAGTAGTGAATAAATAAGCAAAACCCAAAACGCACAGTAAAAGAAAAGACTCAATGGTGAAAATGAGTAAATATTAGTGTTTCCCGACAGTGCAGGTTAAGAGGACAACAGCGTTCCAATAACAATGGAAAATAGGGATCCAAAAGCACGTTTAGGAGTAAATCGGTACATATAAGACGAGTCCAACAAGAATGTCCCGTGTTTCTTAGGCTGCTCTCACTACTTTGTATGTTTATCGCCAGTTTCTAACTGGGTTTCTGGGGAATTAATGGCCCAAAAGAAAATCAAAAATGGCTTTTATTAGAAGGATCGATCTTTAATTAGGGACCATAAAAGATCGATCCTTGAGCATACGTGGCAAGATTTGGTTGGTCAACGAAATTATGGGGAGAGAGAATTTTTTTTTCGACAAAAAAATCCATCGTCGACCAAATCGCCTTCTTCGCCCAAAATCGCCTTCTCCGTTGTTATGCCTGAATCCGTGTCTTTTCTGATCTAGGGGATGCCTGCCGGAGCCAAGATAACTCTCCGACGACCTTCAGATAAGTGAATCCTTCTCTCTATCATGTCTTGTCGATTTCTTTGGTTATCTCCTTCTTCGTGTTTTTTTTTTGGTTAATTAAGAATTTGTGGCATAAAATCGATCGAATTTGTTGTCTGTATAATATCTCGTTGATGTCTTCTGTCTCGTCGATCGAATTTTCTTGAATGGATGTCCTGGACTTTAGTAACTCATTTTGCTGGATGGTTTAACAAAGCAAGTAATCGATGGACTTGATGTGAAATGTAAACTGAAAGTGATACTTCATTAACCCAGTAACGATGGCTTTAAATAGCCTTACAGGAATCAAAGGAAACAACAGAAACAACCTAAAAACTAGGAAACAGACTTCCACTACACACTAGCTCAACTCCATGACTCAACTACGTAGTCTCCTAAAGACTCGGACATGTATTGACTGCAGAAAACAGCCAATGACTTATTCAACTAAGGACAACGACCAATTCAAACTTCAACATACCCTCCCTTAAGCTAATTCCTCTGAATTCAGCTTACTTCAGACAAGTTAACCATTCCAAGCAATGCTCGTAGCTTCTCAAATTGCTCCAGCTTCAACGGTTTGGTAAAGATGTCTGCGACTTGATTTTCTGTTGCACAATACTCCAGCTTGACAGTTTCAGAATTCACCAATTCCCTAAGATAATGAAATCTTACTTCAATATGCTTGCTTTTCCCGTGAAGAACTGGATGCTTTGACAATTGAATGGTGGAGTTGTTGTCACACTTAATTACAGTCGCATATTCTTCCTCAGCTCCAATCTTTTCCAGAATTCTTCTAATCCAAACACACTGACAAGCACAAAACGCTGCTGCTATATATTCCGCCTCAGTGGTCGAAAGTGCGACGACAGGCTGTTTCTTTGATGCCCAAGAAATTGCACCTGATGCCATCATAAACACACATCCCGTCGTGCTCCTGCGATCGTCCACGTCGCCGGCATAGTCACTGTCCGTGAAAGCCATAAGCCTCGGACTGTTGCTTTTATTTCTCCGATAAAAAATCCCAAGCTCAGTCGTACCTTTTAAGTATTGTAGGATCCTTTTCCCAGCAAGCCAATGCGACATCTTCGGATTCGCCATGAATCGACTTAGGAGACACACTCCATACATCAAATCGGGTCTGGTCACTGTTAAATACATGAGACTCCCAACCAATTGTTTGAACATAGTTTCATTCACCTCCTCGCCATTTTCATCTTTTGTGAGTTTCGTTCCGGGCACGATGGGATTTCTTACTGCGTTGCTTTCCTCTATCCCAAATTTCTCTAATACCTCACGAGCATATCGTCTTTGGCAAATGAAAATTCCTGCCTCACTCTGCTTCACCTCAACTCCAAGAAAATGCTTCATTTTTCCTAAATCGGACATCTCAAATTCCAGCATCATCGACCTCTTAAACTCATCACACATAGCCTTATTATTCCCGGTAAATATCAAATCATCAACATATAAGCTGACAATGAGAATGTTACCTCCTTTTGTCTTAGTAAACAAAGTATGTTCGCTAGAACATCTCTCAAACTCCTCCTTCAGAAAATATCCTTCGATTTTGCTGTACCAAGCTCGCGGAGCCTGCTTGAGTCCGTACAGCGCCTTTCTCAGCTTGTATACCTTTTCCTCTTCTCCTTTCTTTATGAATCCCTCGGGCTGGCTCACGTACACATCCTCCTTCAATTCTCCATGTAAAAACGCACTTTTAACATCCAATTGAAAGATCTCCCAATTCAATTGTGCAGCGACAGCAAGTATGGCTCGAATTGTGTCGAGTCTCGCGACTGGAGCAAAGACTTCGGTGTAGTCTATGCCGTAACATTGAGCGTAACCTTTTGCGACCAACCTCGCTTTGTGCTTATCAACTTCACCATCTTCATTCAGCTTAGTTTTATATATCCATTTCACTCCAATTGGTGTGACGCCTTTGGGTAAAGTGGTTAGCTCCCAAATGTTGTTCTTCACAATTGACTCGATCTCATGTTCCATTGCTTCTCTCCAAACACTGTCTTTCACTGCTTCATCGAACCGAACTGGGTCACCTTCTGTCATCATCATCAGTAGCATGACAGACAAATTTTCATCTTCTCCGTCTCCTACAACAAAATCAGCCAAGTATCCTGGTCTTTTCCGTGCGCGTGGCCCTGCATATGCTTCTATTTCACCAGCTCTTGGTGAATTGTTGATTGAGTTTGGAGTAGACAAAACTGGACTTGGTGGAGATGAATTACCACCCGACGCAGAAGACTCACCACTCGACACGATGGGACTTGTCACATTTGTCGTCTCATCTCCTCCCTCTTCTGCGATATTATTATCTTCGTCTCCACATTCCAGAATTTTTCCTTCCACACCAGCTTGATCCCAATCCCAGCTTTTGCTTTCGTCAAAGACAACATCTTTGCTTATTACGATCGTCTTCGCAACCGGATCATACAGCCTCCATGCTTTTGATTCTTCACTGACTCCAAGGAAAACACATTTCTTGCTCTTGTCGTCTAGTTTTCTTCTTTTCTGATCGGGTATATGTACATACCCTATGCACCCAAAGACGCGAAAGTATTCCACAACAGGTTTCTTACCACTCCAAGCTTCTTCAGGTGTCATATCTTCAACTGCTGCTGTAGGGGATCGATTCTGAATGTGCACACTCCATCTGGTGGCTTCAGACCAGAAAGTTTTTGGAACTTTCCTCTCACTTAGCATAGAACGAACAGCATTCATTATCGTTCGATTCTTCCTCTCTGCGACTCCGTTCTGTTGTGGCGTGAATGCTGCTGTCAATTGCCGAGTGATGCCATGAGTTTTACAAAACTCTCCAAACTCATTAGAGGTAAACTCTCCTCCTCGATCTGTCCTTAAGCTAGTGATCGCCGTTCCAATCTCCTTCTCCACACTTGCTTTAAAAAACTTGAAGATGGTGAACACCTCTGATTTCTCATGGAGAAAGTATACCCACGTTTTACGAGTGAAATCATCAATGAACGTCAGTATATACCTCTTGTTGCTGTGTGACATTGGCGTGATTGGTCCACATATATCTGAGTGGATCAACTGAAGCTGTCTTGATGCACGCCAAGAACTCTTCTTCGACATTGATACCCTATGTTGCTTCCCGGTCAAACACACAGCACATATCTCCTTCGTGGGCTTCAGAGTTGGTAGCCCAATAACCATTTTCTTTTGTGATAGTAATTTCAGCCCTTTTTGATTTAGATGCCCAAAACGACAGTGCCACAGATTCATCTCCTTCTCAAAAACTTCTTCTGTTTGCAAACACAACGAATTCTTCTGCGGTTTGGTGGCGAGAAGAAAGAACATTCTGTTTCCACTCATGTTGGTGTTCATTATTGCACCTTTGCTTGGATGAAACACCTTGCAGGTTCCGTCGCGAATCAAGATTGCTAAGCCTCTTTCTTGCAGTTGACCAAGGCTCAACAAATTGTTCTTAAGCTCCGGAACGTAATAAACGTCAGGTATAACTTGAGTGATGCCATTAACTTGAACTTTTACACTGCCTATTCCCACCACCGACATCCTTGTGTCGTTTCCGAGCTTCACCGTTCGATTGATTCCTTCTTCCAGGTTGGAGAACCAATCTTTACTCCCGGTCATGTGATTGCTGCATCCTGAATCCAAAAACCAAACTTCATCTCTATTCGCTTGATGTTGTTCCACGTAAGCCATCAAGAGCAATTCTTCTTCCTCTTCTAATTCAGCGTAGTTTGCTTTCTTCTCCCATTCGGGACACTCATACTGAAAGTGCCCTAATTTGTGACATTTGTAGCACTCTACAATTGCACGATCAACAGCACTTCTTCCTCTTCCTCTGCCTCGGCCTCCTCGAAACGATCCGCGACCCCTTCCTTTACTTGGTCTCTCATCTTGAGACACTTTTAGCGCTTGCTCTTCTTGTATGTGTCCATTCATACGCTGCTCATGGACAAGTAAGCTCCCGTGCAATTCATCGATGCTCAATGTGCTTAGATCGTTCGATTCCTCAATCGAACACACAACATAGTTAAATCTCGGAGTGAGGGATCTGAGAATTTTACTCACAATCGTGCTCTGCTCCATCGATTCACCATTCACCTTCATCTTGTTTACCACCGCCAAGGTTCTTCCCAGGAAGATATCAATCTTCTCTCCCTCTTTCATGGCCAGCAATTCAAACTCTCTTCTCAATGCTTGTAACTGTGCCCTTTTCACCTTTGTAGAACCTTGATATTTCTTTCTCATGGATTCCCAAATCGCCTTAGAGGTGCTTTTGTCAAGAATAGTTTCCAGAATCTCTCTATCAATGGACTGGAACAAGAAATTCTTGACCTTCAAATCCTTAAGCTTCGCCTCTTCTACCGACTTCCTCTGCGTCTCACTCGCTGGTGTTGTTCCGACAGCCGCCGTCGGAATTCCGTCCTCCACTAGGCTCCATAATTCTCTGCTTCTGAGAAAATTCTCCATCGTCATGGACCAGAAATCGTAATAGCCATCAAATTTTGGTATGGCTGGCTGCAAAAATTTTTCTGATTTCTCAGACATCTCTCTTTTCCTTTCTCTCTCTTTTCTTCGTTTTCTCTCTCGATCACTTTCTCACACAAGATTTTGTTTTCTTTTCTCTCTCCCTTTTTTTTTTTAAATGGCTCTGATACCAAATGTGAAATGTAAACTGAAAGTGATACTTCATTAACCCAGTAACGATGGCTTTAAATAGCCTTACAGGAATCAAAGGAAACAACAGAAACAACCTAAAAACTAGGAAACAGACTTCCACTACACACTAGCTCAACTCCATGACTCAACTACGTAGTCTCCTAAAGACTCGGACATGTATTGACTGCAGAAAACAGCCAATGACTTATTCAACTAAGGACAACGACCAATTCAAACTTCAACACTTGATAGAGCTGTGATGAATATAAAGAAGGGTGAAGTGGCATTGATGACCATAGAACCAACCAGAGTATGCTTTTGGTGCAACCGAGTTAAAACAGGAATTGGCTGTGGTGCCCCCAAACTCAACCCTCTATTACAAGATTGACCTTGTGGCTTTCGACAAAGTTAGTAAACAGTTTTGGTTGTTTACGCCCGTTAACAATTCAGCGATTAAGGAAATATTAGGTGTCCAACACTTGCTTCTCACTTGAGCTTTTAGGAAAAGGAATCGTGGGATATGAACACGGAGGAGAAGATTGAAGCTGCTGGTAAGAAGAAGGAAGAAGGAAACTCCAAGTTCAAAGCAGGCAAGTAATTAAAAGTGTTGAAGGTGGTGTGTAATCTAAATGACGCAGCCTGCAAACTGAAGTTGAAAGAGTACAAGCAGGCTGAGAAACTATGCACAAAGGTAACTAATTTGTGGCTAAGACTACATATCTTTTAATGTGGGTTTAAAAGCTTGGTGAACAAGAATGATGGTAATAATGGTGGTTTCGATGTTTTAGATATTAGAGCTTGAAAGCACCAATGTGAAGGCTTTATACAGGAGAGGCTAGCATACATGGAGCTAGCTGATTTGGACTTGGCTGAGTTTGTTATATAAGAGGAGATTGTCAAGTTTAATTCAAATGATACGGAGGTGAAGCTGGAGCAGAAACGGTTGAAGGAGAAAATGAAGGAGTTTAACAAACAGGAGGCCAAATTTTACGAGAACATATTTGTGAAACTAACAGTAAGTGTAAGTCTAAGTCCATGGTTGATCTTACTCATCTAATTATGAACCAAAAACTTATCTTTTGTTTTTGTGGTAATGTGCAGAAATGATGTAGCATTATCGTAAACATCATGCTCAGAGAAGAAGAATGGTTTATTGGCTTTTGATATTTTGGTCTTTTTTCTATTTCTTTTCCTTAGTTTTGATTGACTTAAATGTTGTTAGATTTCTACCAATGCACTTAATAAATTAAGCACTTTTTTAATGAGTTTCTCATTTAAATATTAATATTAAATTAATCATGAGAAACCCACATTGGTTTCTACTAATAAACATGTTCTCAAACTATTTCCATTGGAGATCTTTGGCACAGATTTTTAGGTGTTTTGAGATAAAAAAAAAATGAGCGTTAAAAGATCGTCCTTTGTATAAGAGGTTCTAGAGACGCCTCTTAATTGATGTGGCATGAAGGGATTAGCCGATTTTTGTAAGACTCTCTCTCTTCTTGAACAAAATTCCCGAACCTTTTTTCATTTAAATTAAATCTTAAATTTATTACTAAAATAATTTGTTGGGATCTTTAAAGAATCCCTTTATTGGACATACAAGTTCGGCCTATTATTTCGTTAAAGAGTAAGCCGTATGGTTTGGCCAGTTTTACAACTGTCCATTTGCAGATGTTCAAATGCCATAAGGCCCATACCAAAGATCATTGAGTTGGACATGTTGGATCACATGTCAATAAAGTTTTATTTTTGTCATATATATACATTATCTATTCCACATTAGAACTGAAAAGTAATTATTATTTTATGACTTTTTTTTGTCTAATTAAAGTGTATGATGTTATTTTTTGAAATGAATAATAATAATCTTACAGATTTTGTTTTTGGTCAAAAAAAATCTTACAGATTTTAATTGACATACAGACTTTAATTGACAAAAAGAGGGAGAAAAATTGAAACCAATTATGTTTGAAAATGAATTTTGGCTGGCCATCAACATCAGTTACTGTGTTTCAGATAATACTTTTGCTATTTCCTATGTCGTTGTACTGATTTTCATTTTACAGCGAAGACTCGCACACGCCGCTTAATGACAAGCGAATACATTTTCCAAAATGACATCATTATATATAGTACTCATAATCATTAATATTTTGAAAAATGACAGAAGGCAACATAACATATCTTCTTCGGATCCTCATGTTTCTAGGGTTCTGAAACTTGCTTATACGACCTCTTTCATTCAAAGAGGTCTAAACTCTAAGACAATGTTACCACTTTTATTTATTAATGCTTTGTTTATGAAAGTTACCATTTGGGGCGTAATAATAATTACTATTTTTTAAAAAAAATTTTTTAACCTTCAAATGTTTTAAGAACTTAAAGCATATGAGTTTTCAAACCAAGTTGCCAATTTTATTGTCAATTTTCTACACTCGCTCTTGGCGCAACCATCAACCAGTTATATATCTTTCCTCCACCCTAGACCGTTATATATCAACAAATTTACATCAACGAGTTTTTGTATATGAACGGGGTTCCAACATTTTATTTTCCCTTTATAAAATACAATACATACCTTTAGCACCAAATATACATTACCATCGATACGGTAATTATTTTATGTTTTAACTAAAAAATTTTAAAAACACAATAACAAAAGTACGTACCAGCACTCAAAATTAAATACAAAGAGAGGTCACGACAGGTCAAAGCCACAAGTTCGTTGACTGGTTTCATTATTGGACGTATTACTTGCAGCGCACACTATCTTGCCCTAGGAATCATCCCACTATCGAAGATCATGCTCACTTCAGGGGAACTCAGTGAATCCATGCCTCGACTCATATTTCTCCTCGAGTTTTCAGACACGAGACACTCTTTTAGTTCGATAACAACATGAGACATGGTTGGTCTTTTTGCTGAAGTTGGATCTGCGCACGACATTGCCAGCTCAAGAGCTCTCCATGCAGAGCGAGAATCATAATCACCGTGAAGGTTTGGATCCATGATCTTTGCAATATCTCCTCCGTTAAGCTCAGACCCAACCCATTGTGTTATGTGAGACTTTCTGCGGTTTCGATCAATCACGGCTTGGTTTGTGATCATTTCCAACAACACAATGCCGAAACTGTACACATCACTTTTCTCACCCAACCGGCTTGTATGGTAATACCTACAAGCATTGGAGAGGAGAACATGGTAAGCTCTTCAAGCATTGGAGAAGAGAACAACATTTAGCAAATTGTAAAGTTTAGGTATCACTACTTACTCAGGATCAAGGTAGCCAGGAGTACCAGCAATCACTGTCGACACATGAGATTCACCTCCAATTGGGAAAGACCTTGAGAGCCCAAAATCAGCGAGTTTGGCCTTATAATGCTCGTCCAATAATATGTTTGTAGTTTTGACATCTCTATGAACCATTGGTGGTGTGCATCCAATGTGTAAGTACTCCAAACCTATGCAATGATTTCTCTATTTTAATTGTTTATGCTCGAATAATCCAAGAAATACTAGTTCTTTATCCAAAAAATAAACTTAGTACTAACCTAGTGCTGCCTCCACAGCTATTCTTAGCCGAATACCCCAACTGACGACGGATCTACCTCCTTTTCCTGTGTATTAGATCATGCATTAGATCCTTTTTGAGTTATCAAAAAGAAGAATTTTTTTATGAGCTCATGATAAATGTTACCCACTAGAAAAGTTTTACCTGATAGATGTTGTCTTAAGTCTCCATTGGGTACAAACTCGTAGATGAGGGCCAAGTGGTCTCCTTCATCGCAATAACCGACAAGACTAACCAAATTCGTATGGTGAACTCTCAGAAGAAGATCAACCTAATGCACTCATGCGAAGAAACACAAGAAATCCATAAGCTGTTGTGCTGTTAAAAAAATATACCATTTGGAAAGATTGTACTACATATACCTCTGCCTTGAACTCTTTGTATCCTTGAGTTGATGACTGAGATAGCAGTTTAACAGCTACCTGTTCAGAACCATTGACAGTACCGTGACACACAACGCCAAATCCTCCTTCCCCTACGACTCTTTCAAAGTTATTCGTCATTTTCATAACCTCTGAATAAGTAAACCTTCTCTTTTTCATCTCGATTGATGGCTCGGGAGAATTAGCATATGGAACATTCTCTGTTGGCCTATTCGGTGGCGGCTGAACAACTGTTAGACCAGAATTTAGGTGTTAGCAAAAAAAACATATTCACGAGATTTATCAATTTTCACCTTTGACATGTCTCTCTTGCATATATACCTTGAACAGTGGACGGCTTTTTCTTCCTGAGAACAAGAAAAAGGACCAGCGCAGCAATGAGGATGGCTGCAGAGCCAACTGATGCAACAACTGGAACTAGAACGCTCTTGCCATGTCGTTTTGTGGGTGTGGGTGAACCCGAGGGAAAAAGCCTTGGGTTTCCTTGAAGACTACAAGAAGACAAGTGTTGATTCCAGACATCAAATCAATAAAAGGGTTCTGGACAATAACAGAGGAAAGTTGACAAAAGTATGTGGAAGTTTCTTACTGTAGCTCGAGTCCTTTCCTCTGTAGTGATTCAGGGATTGAACCATTAAGATCGTTCCCGCTTAAGTTTCTGCATAGAAAGAGCAATGAAGATGGATTCAAAGTGGAACTGGAAAAGCATTAGGAAATATGCTTAAGAAAACTTACATGACCAATAATGATTTCATGTCGCCTAGAAACTCCGGCACCTCTCCGGTCAAGTTATTATTCGACAAGTCCCTAAAGTTTGCAAGGAGAGAATAAAATATGAAATTACATCCAACTCTATAGCAATTTTTTTGGCCTTGAATCAACAATGGACAAGCTTACAGTTTTTCTAGTTGTGTAAGGTTTTGAATGGCAGCTGCTATGTTTCCAGTTAAACCACTTGAAGATAAGTTTCTGTTAAAAAAATTTCGGAACCACATTCAAAGTGTTAATGATCATGACTACTAACAGATCTTGAAGAGCGAGTGTTCGTCCATGTGTATTAGTGAACTTATGACTTACAAAGAAGTGATTCTTGGTGGTGTGGAGATGTCCGTGTGGCTGCAGTTTAAAGCGTCCCACCTAAGCTTTATAGGGACACATGGATCGCCTTGCCAGTTGATTCTACTCAATCCATAGGTGGCTTCAATGTTTCTAATAGCAACCACTGTCACAAATATTTTCAAGATGTTAGAAATAAAAATACACAAGAACAGATCTTATATGCTTTAAGTTGAAACACACTGACACATACCATCGTTTCCATGTGTTTCAGACTGTGGAAACTGAATAACTGTGAAGACTTCAAGAGCGTTAAGTAGAGGTGGAAGAGTTGATCTGTTGGTTCTTTTCAGCTGAAAACTACATTCCCCTCCATCGCAAGTTCTTGGAGTCACGCTTAACATAGTAAGTATCTCTAACTTTGTAGGTTTTACAGGGTCAGAAAACATAAGTTCCCCATTCCATTCCATGTGAAATTCCCTGGTTTCATTAGCCTGCAAGTCTTGGACCTCAGCAAAGTGTCTATACACGTAATATAGGTCATCAGGTTTTTCTGAGTTACTCCACTCAACCGTCAAGGGCTCACTGGCATTAGTAGGTGTGGCGGCAGTTGCAAGTGCGGCTTTTGGTGGATCATAGTCGTTGGTGTTTCCAACATCGCTAGTGGTGGATATCTGAGTCCAGTCCTTCTGAAAGTAAGCAGTCCATTGGCGATCATAGGCATCGTCAGGGTACCTAGAGGGTGGAAACAGTAATGTTTTAGCAGTGAAATAAGCAAAAACAGAGGAAAACAGAGCAAATGTTAGGGTTAAGTTGAAAAACAGAGCCACAAAAACAGAGCAAAAAGCAAGAGATGTTGTTAAGTTGAAGTTGAGTTTACCTTAGGCTAGTCTTTGATTCGCTAAGATCTATCCGGAAGAAAAGACTCAGAGAACCAGACTGAGTTTCATAAGAATCCTTTCCCATGGGACGTATTTCCAAGGTTGAGATCAACGGTGTAGTCATCCCAGTCTTGACAAGACACACCTGCAACGTATTTGAAGTTGGGATGTGAAAGATCTCTTCTCGTGTACCGTTCACTCGTTTATGCAAATCTATAGTGGCCCATGGATTAGGTCCAAGGTACAGATCAAAGGTGGGGTTATTGTCAAGGCCATCATAGTTTCCATACAGAAACCTAGCCCTGATCAGATGATTTCTTCCCTTCTCTACGCGAAGATTGTAGCAGTTCCGTGTTCCATCTGGAAAATATCTCAGCGTTGTGTATGGCTTCAGGAGTCTACTCACCAGATTTGCTTGAATTCTACCAGGTTTTCCATTCTTGATGAATGTTGCATCCGAAGAGAAATGTAATCCAGTTGTCTCCTCTTTATAAGGAGACGGTTCATTTGCGGGTAGCCCGCAATCCAAACTGATGAACCCTGTTAAGCGACATGGAACAAAATTCATCGTTGAAAAGAGAGAACGGATAAGAACCAAAATGGTTAAGAGGAAAGAAAGAATACACCTATGTAAATATGACAGTTAAAGTGTGGATACCTTGTTGGCTCTGAGCTTGAACAATATGAATGATGGCAAAAGTTGCGATGAGCAGCAACAAAAGTCCAAGAGACCTATCCATCTTCTCTTACCTACAAACGAATAATCAAGAAAACGTTTACCCAAGCTGTGGAAGATAACAGGGGAATATATAAGCAAATTCAAAATGGAAACTAAAAGCAAAGACTTTTTTTCAAGTCAATGAAAAGAAAGAGTAAATGTGTTTTCTAGTGAAACTTTACCATGGGAAGAAGAAGAAGAAGGATAAGAATGTTCCAAATAACATCACTTTTATGAACTTGATTGGGGTCATTTGTGGAATGGGACATCGGTAAAGTTTCTTGGTCAGACAATAAAGCATTTTACCTCCAAAGAACCCGTCAATCACAGAAGAAAATATATTGGATTTAATAACCACCAGACTTGCAACAATGATGCATGAAGAAATGTTCAGAAAGAGTTGACATTCTAATGGTCGTTGACTTGTAAAAGTGGACCTGATCATTAGGCACACAATGATCTATATACTGACTAAATTACCAACAAAAGTAATTCAGCATGAAGAAACAACTTTTATATAACAATCAATTCTGAGCTTAAACAAGATGAATAACGGTTAAAAGGCTAGTGAAAAATGTCCGTGTTCTTTTCTTTTTAATGCTATATTCACCTTAAAAATGTTCCAACTTCCAACATCACAATCATGTAATCATGTATATCTCAGTCTGTAGTTGTAGTTTCCTGGTCAGAAAATGCAACTTGCTTTAGTATATTACTTCCAAAGAATGTATCAATCACGCAACAAGATATTGGCTTTAATAGTCACTAGACTCGAGCACCATGACGCACGAAAGAAACCTGCGAAATAGTAAACGGTTGTTGACTTTTGATTGGTGAAAGTCGTGAAGTTGAGAAGCAAAAGCTTGAGAGTCGGGACTCAAGCTTGAAATTAGGGTTTGTAAGGGCAATGATTACGATGATCCAAATCCGAAACGGGTTTCAAATCCAAAAAGAGTAATCAATCATCATCTCATGAAACTTCACGGCGTCACACTCACAGTCAAACCACATATTACAACGAACCAAAAAGTCAACCTTAAGAAACAGAGAAATATGACATGTCAACGCGAAATGTGACATGCAAAACCGGTTTTGGATTCTACCGGTTTTTCCACTCTGGATGAACCTTCTGTTTGAGGAGAAACGTAAACCGGTTTTGATTGATCATTATAAGGAGGATTAAGCTTGAACAAGAAGAACAGAGGAAAAGGTTTTGATTAGGACGAACAACAGTCCAACTAAGTGCCCTGAGTAGAGAAGTTTATCTCAAATTTCTCACCATCTGTTTATCATTTAAAGAAATTTCACGGCGTGGCACTCAAAGGAGTAAGAACAAATACAAAGAAACCAGAGAATGGAAAAAAAAAGTGATTTATGAAAAGTCGATGGTGAAACCAAAATGACCTGTTCGTGCTTCCCAATACACATATGAATAAAAGAGAAACATTTTCTCAGCAAAGGAGACTCAATTATCTAAGACAAAGTCCAACAAGAATGAATGTGCTTTCTTTGTTTGACTGCTCTCACTAATTCCAAAGAAATATATCAATCACACAAAAAGATATAAGAAGACACCATACATATTCGTGAATACAGCTTAGACCCATACATATTCGTTATAAGAAGAAACAATTTCAGAAGAGGAACTGTAGTCACAACTCATAAATAAAAGTTGAAATTCTAAAAAGGAACTTGGGAGCTCAGGTAACTCACAGGCAGCAAATCCGAGAGAAACCTGCTTCTTTTCATCTTTCTCCTCAGCCGGCATCGGTAAGTCGGGAAATGAAAAATCTCCGTTTTTAAAACGGCCGTCTACGGCGGCGAGACCTCCCGTCGAGAGAAAGTGAAGAGCGTTTCGCCTTCAGCAGCTCCCGGCGGTAAGACATTTTCTCTCTCGAGCAATCAAACGATTGTAGCGGTAGAAACGCAGCCGCGGAATTACTGTAATTTAGCTTTGGTTTAGTTTGTTTTAATTAACAGTTACACATAAGGTTAGATATAAATACCATTCATCAACTGCAACAAGCTCCGCTGTAGCACAAAGGTTAAAATCAAGTCATTGATGTTCCGGGTTCGAAGCCCGGCAGCGGATATTATTTTTGTTTTGCTACACACAAGACACAGTGCAACAAAATCCTGTTCGGCCATTAAGTTTAGCCCATTCTACTATTGGTTTTATGGATCGCCGCCTTCAGTTTTCTAAGTGTTTTGAGACCCAATTTTTATGTTTAGTGACAAATGTTGATATGTGTTCCTTTCATCGATCAAACTAATACATACATTTACAAGTTTAATCGATACTCTAAAAAACTATTTTACGATTAAATCATGGTTCACTCTTCAGAAAATTTCAATCATTAAAAATAGTGCAAAGCAATACTTCCATAGTTGAAGTTCCATATTATATATGTTGGTACCACAAGCACATCTTAAGCACATAAAACATAAGCGTAAGGAATGACACGGTCGTGATCGGTTGCTCCACAAACTATCTTGCCCCAGGAAACACAGAAGTGTCCAAGCTAATGTTCATCTCTTGGGTTCCCTCTTGGGTTCCCAAGCCTCCAATCTTACTTATCCTCGAGTTTTCACACGCAAGACACTCTTTTAGCTCGTGAATAACATGGGACATGGTTGGTCGGTTTGCTGAATAAGGATCCGCGCATGACATGGCCAGCTCAAGAGTTCTCCATGCAGAATTAGTGTCATAAACCTCGCAAAGGTTTAGATCCATGATCCCATTTATATCACCTCGGTTAAGCTTATAACCAACCCATTGTGTAATGTGAGACTTTTCAGAGATCACAGGTTGGTTTGTGATCATCTCCAATAACACGATCCCGAAGCTGTAGACATCACTCTTCTCACCCAACCGACCTGAATTGTAGTATCTGCATGGGGCATACGTGAGATATTTATATGATTTCCATCGTTGAAAAAGGAAGATAGATTCAACACAAATGGAGTGATGATGTGAAAGCTACTTACTCGGGATCAAGGTATCCAGGAGTACCAGCGATGACCGTTGACTCGTGAGATTCTCCACCAAATTGGAAAGATCTTGAGAGCCCAAAATCGGCGAGTTTGGCCTTGAAATTCTCGTCCAGCAATATGTTGGCAGTTTTGACATCTCTATGAACCATAGGCGGTGTGCATCCACTATGTAAGTACTCCAATCCTATGATATTTAGTCATCTAAATCAGTGGATTTTTCGTAAAGCCAATTGAACCAATTCTTGCTCTAAGGCGTTTTGATTTGGTACAAACCTTGCGCGGCCTCCAAGGCTATTCGTAGTCGAATACCCCAGTTAATGATGGATTTACCTCCTTTTCCTGTATATCTAATTTAGATCATTAGTTCCTTTTTCCAAGTTTCAAGAATTAGAAAACAGTCACTAGAAATATTACCTGCCAAATGTTCTTTTAAGTTTCCGTTAGGCAGAAACTCGTAGATGAGGGCCAAGTGATCTCCTTCATAACAATACCCGACGAGGCTCACCAAATTTGTATGGTGAACTCTAAGGAGAAGATCAACCTAAGGCATCGATATGAAGAAAACAAAGAAGTCAATAACTTTTGTGATGTTAAAAGCAGATCATATAGTTTAGTTCAGAAGGTTGCAGTACTAAGAATACCTCTGCTTTGAATTGTTTATAGCCCTGAGTTGAAAATTGTGAGAGTACTTTAACTGCCACCTGTTCGAAACTATTCACAGTACCGTGATACACGTAGCCGAACCCTCCTTTACCTAAAACTCTTTGGAAGTTATTTGTCATTTTGATAACCTCTGAATACGTGAACCTTCTGCTTTTCTGATCAAATGAAGGTTCAGGCGAATTAGCAAATGTGTCCATTGGCGTCCTCGGTGGCAGTTGTAGACCTGTATATAAGAGTAAGAACATTCTCATCTGTCATATCGTTTTTTTTTTTGAATCTCTTCTTTCAATGTAAAGAAGCAACAACATTCAAAAGTTTTTATAGTTTTCTTATTTGTTGCTTATCTTGCAAATACCTTCAACAGTCGTTGACTTTTTCTTTCTGAGTACAAGAGACAGAACCAATACCGCAATGAAAATGGCTGCAGAAACAACTGATGCAACAATTGGCACAAGAACTTTCTTCTTAGATGGTTTTCTACATGAACCAGAGAGACAAAGCCTTGGGTTTCCTTCAACACTACAATGAGAAAAGGGTGGCTGAAGACATCAAGTGTACAAAGGGGTTGTGGATAATACTGAGAAAACTTCAAAAGCTATGTGCAAAATTTCTTACACTAGCTCTAGTCCTTCCCTTTGAAGAGCTTGAGGAATTGAACCATTAAGATCGTTCCCGCTTAAGTTTCTGTTTCAAAATACCATGGTCTCAGGTGAGGTTTTTAAAAGCACTACAAAATTTTGTTGAGATACACGTACATGACCAACAACGATTTCATATTGTTTAGAAACTCCGGCACCCCTCCAGTCAAGTTGTTATTCGACAAGTCCCTAATGTTTACAAGAGAGAATAATAATATGAAGGTTTATCACATTTATTCGCATCCATATAATTCCCAAATTCTCTCGCGTTCAGTCAACAATAGTAATGTACTTACAGATTTTCTAATTGGGTAAGATTCTGAATGGCAGCTGCTATGGTTCCAGTTAAACCACTAGAAGACAAGTCTCTAGGGAAATGTTCAAAACCACATTCAAAGTGTTAATGATCCAATTGCTACGAAAGTAAAGATGTTAAAGAACGGGTGTGTGTACAAAGCAGTGATTCTTGGTGGCATGGACGTATCCGTGTTGCTGCAGTTTAAACCGTCCCACCTAAGCTGTTGAGGGACGCATGGATCACCTTGCCAGTTGATTCTACTCAATGCATAGGTGTCTTTGATACTCTTTATAGCAACCACTGACATAAAAAAAGGTTTTCATTCTTGAGTACACTATTGTATATATGATTTGTTTCTTTACTATGATAATAAAGCATAGACCTTATATGCATAACCTAGAAAAGTCACGTACCGTCGCTTCCATCTGTTTCGGACTGTGGAAACTGAATAACTCTGAAGACTTCAAAAGCATTAAGTAGAGGTGGGAGAGTTGATATGTTGGTTCTTATCAGCTGTAAACTGCATTTCCCTCCATCGCAAGTTTTCGGTGACTGGCTTTTGATAGTAGTTATTTTTAGCTTGTCTGGAACTAGAGGGCCATAATAAAGTTCTCCGTTGAAAAGGATATTGAATTCCCTGGTTTCATTTGCCTGCAACTCTTGGATCTCAGCAAAGTGCGTGTACAAGTAATATTGATCATCAGGATTTTCTGAACTCCATTCAATCGTCAATGGCGCTCTGGTATTCGTAGGCGTGCCAGCAGTTTTGAGTGCGGCTTTCGGTGGCTTGTAGTTGTTGGAATTGTCCACGTCGAGTGCGGTGGAAATCTCGGTCCATTCCATCTTAAAGTACGAATTCCATAGGCGATCATAGATATCGCTCGAGTACCTGTGGGGGTGGGAGCAGTGTTGTTTTAGCAATGGATTAAGTCAAGGAACAATATCATTTATACGCTATCTTGGACCGTTGTAATATGAAGAAGTTCTTTGACAAATCACAGTACAGAGGTACAAATGACAAAAGAAAAACATATATAGAAGAAAAACGGAGACGCAGAAAATAAAACAGGAAAAGCATTGTTCAGTGGAAATTGACTCACCGTAGCAGAGGTCCTGACTTGCTAAGATATCGGCCGTAGCCTTTCAGGGAGCCAGATTTAGTGATATAAGAATTATTTCCCATGGGCCGTAATTCCAAGGCAGATATTACCGGTGTAGTTTCGGTAGTCTTAACAAGACAAATCTGCAGCGAGTTTGATGTTGCGATGTGTATAATATCTGTCTGTTGACTGTTCACCTGTGTTTCAAAATCTATCGTTACCCATAGATTAGGTCCAAGATAAACATCGAACACCGGTTTAATGTCACGACCATCGTAATTTCCATATGCAAATGAAGCTCTGATCAAATATCGACGCCCCTTTGTAACATTCAGATTGTAGCAGTTCTTTATCCCATCTGGAAAATATCTCACCGTTTTGTATGGCTTCGACAATGTCTTCTCCATATTCGTTTGGATTCTACCAGTTTTTCCACTTTGGATGAATGTTGCGTCGGAATAGAAGCGCAGCCCGGTAAAAGTCTGATAATAAGGGGACTGTTCGTTTGCAGGTAGCCCGCAATCCAAACTGATGAACCCTGTTGATTGTTAACACACATGGTAAAGACTAACCATAAAAACCAGTGCACTTTTGAGAACCAAAACATAATGTTAAAACAAAATTTCAAGGAAAGAAAAAACGTTTGTAGAAGACGTAGGAAGGCTGTATATAGAAAAGATAAGATACCTTCTTGGTCTTGAGCTTGAACAATATGAATGATGGCCATAGTTGCAATGAGCACCAACAAAAGCTCAAGAGAACTCTCCATATTCTCTCAACCCCCAAGGAAAAATAGAGAAATCCAGTGGCTAAATAGTGTGTTTCCAGTATGCAACGAGAAGAAGGATAAGCTGTGGTAGATAAATAGTGAATAAATAACACACAACCCGAAAGACTTTGACAAGTCAATGTGTTTCCAGTATGCAACGAGAAGAAGGATAAGAGTAGCCAAAAATAAGAAAAACCCAACTCATACTGTAATATAAAAGACTTTGTCAAGTCAATGGGGGAAAAAGTAAGGGTTGAGAGGACAACAATGCTCCAACATCACTATTAGTGGAAAATAAGGAGCAGACCCAGATGCACGTTAGGGAATAAATTGCTACATCAAAGGAGAATAAATTATGTAACACAAGTCCATGAAGAATATCTTTTCCTTGATTACATATTCGGAACCGCAAGTAGGCAACAGTGTACTATTAAAGATAATAAATAGAGGACACACCCTGTTCATGTTAATTACTACACAAACTACAGCAACTTTTCCCCGGGAAACCATCTAAGTGGCAAGCTCATGTTCCTTCAAGAAACTCAAAATCACAAACAGTGATTATAAGCAAAACGGGTTCAGATCCAATCCAAAAGAGTCATCCCATGGAATTTCACAGCGTTGCACTCAAGATTCACGCACATATTACAAAGAATTAAAACATTACCACATAACAAAAGAATATGATCGTGACAAGTAGCCAAATCGAAAAGGACCGGTTTCTCTTACATACTTTTTACACGGCTGAGTCTGAGTAATTGGCTTGTGTACCAGCAAAACCTATCTTGCCCTGGGAAACATCCCAGTGTCAAAGCTCATGCTCACTTCAGGAGAACTGTGAGACTCCATATTTCTCCTCGAGTTTTCAGTCACAAGACACTCTTTCAGTTCATTAGCAACTTGGGACATGTTTGGTCGGTTCACCGAAGAAGGATTCGCACACGACATTGCCAGTTCAAGAGCTCTCCATACAGAACGAGACTCGTAATCCCTGTGCAGGTTTGGATCCATGATCTTAGTAATATCTCCTCGGTTAAGCTCAAACCCAACCCATTGTGTTATGTGGGACTTTCCACGGGATTGGTCGATCACTGGTTGGTTGGTGATCATCTCCAATAACACAATTCCAAAACTGTACACATCGCTCTTCTCACCCAGCCGACTTGTACGGTAATATCTGCGAGGCAAAGTACATGGTTATACTTGTACTCTTCGACCACTAAAGAAGGAAATGACAACTCATTTTCAGTACATTGTGACTAATGATACTTACTCTGGATCAAGGTATCCAGGGGTACCAGCAATCACGGTTGAAACATGGGATTCATGACCTCCAACAGGAAAAGATCTCGAAAGCCCAAAATCAGCGAGCTTGGCCTTTAACTGTTCGTCCAACAGTATGTTTGTAGTTTTGATATCTCTATGTACAATAGGCGGTGTGCATCCAGAATGTAAATATTCCAATCCTAATCAAAGGAGTAATTATTTGTTAATCCACCAGAAGAAAAGTCAATCAAAGCTACTTCTATTGTCTAAGCTTAGTTACTAACCTAGTGCAGCCTCCAAAGCTATTCGTAGCCGATTGCCCCAGTTGATAAAGGACCCACCACGTTTTCCTGAATGTTTGATTCTTTAGTTCTTTCTGAATATTGAATGTTATAAACATAGTCTAGCTAGATTATTGAATAATGAAGAAATTCAAGTTTACCAGATAGATGCTGTCTTAAGTCTCCATTTGGCAGAAACTCGTAGATAAGAGCCAAGTGATCTCCTTCATCGCAATATCCAACGAGGCTCACCAAATTTGTATGGTGAACTCTTAGAAGAAGATCGACCTTATCAGCCATGGGAAAGAAAAACAAGAGATAACATAAATTTGTGATGCTAATTCAGATGATCATATTTTTTTGGAAAGATTATGCATACCTCTGCCTTAAAATGCTTATAGCCTTGACTTGATGATTGAGAGAGTACTTTAACAGCTACCTGTTCGGAACCATTTAGAGTACCGTGACACACGACACCAAATCCACCTTCACCTACAACTCTTTGGAAATTATTCGTCATTTTCATAACTTCTGAATAAGTGAACCTTCTCTTTTTCGTCTCAATTGATGGCTCAGATGAATTAGCATATGTATCATTCACTATTGGCGTATTCGGTGAACGTTGTAAGACTATAGAGAAAAAAAAAGGTAGTTGATTCAATGTAAGAAAGAATATTCATCGAATTTTTGTAGTTGATCTTGATGAGAGATCTCCTGCAAATTACCTTCCACAGGTGACGGCTTTTTCTTTCTGAAAACAAAAATAAGAACCAGCACAACAACGATTACGACCACAGATGCAACTGATGCAACAATTACCACTGGAAATTTCTTCTTGGAGTCTTCTGTGCAAGAACCCGAGAGACAAAGCCTTGGGTTTCCATGTACTCTGCAAGAGGAAGAGTGTTGTTCAAAACATCAAATCACAAAATGGCTATGGATAATAACTTGAGGAATATTTAAAAGTACGTGGGAAGTTTCTTACAGTAACTCTAGTCCCTTTTTTTGAAGAGCTCGAGGAATGGAACCATTAAGATCGTTCCCGCTTAAGTTTCTATTAAAGAAGAGAAATCTTCATACATACAGGCACATGACACAGAAAGAAATTGAACAAGTAATAGAAAATATGCTGAACTTACATGAGCACCAACGATTTCATCTGGGCTAGAAACTCGGGCACCCCTCCAGTCAATGTGTTATTTGACAAGTCCCTTAAGTTATCTCCAAAGTAAGATAAAGGTCATTGGGTTGACTTTCCATAGAAAAAACCACTATTTTGCATTCGATCAACAATGGACATACTTACAGTTTTTGTAGCTGCGTAAGGTTTCGAATAGCAGCTGCTATGGTTCCAGTTAAACCGCTTGAAGACAAGTTTCTGGTGATACAAAGCATGATTATTAACATAAGCTGAAGATAAGTATGTATGAGTGTGTTTGATCTTACGACTTACAATGACGTTATTCTTGGAGGTGTAGAAATATCGGTGTTGCTACAGTTCAACCCGTCCCACGCATACATTTTAGGGACGCAAGGATCTCCTTGCCACCTAATTCTACTCAATCCATAGGCAGTTTCGATATTTCTGATAGCAACCACTGATGGAAAGCTCAATGACGTGAGAATTAACATATGAAATTCATCTAACAGACCTTATCTGCAGAACAGTGAAAGTAAATTTAACGTACCATCGTTTTCATTTGTTTCCGATTGTGGGAATTGGATAACCGTGTAGATCTCAAGAGCGTTAAGTAGAGGAGGAAGAGTTGATCTAGAGGTTTTTATTAGCTGGTAGATGCATTTCTCTTCTTCGCAATTCAATGGAGAAGTATTCAGGAAAGTATCTAACACTAACTTTGAAGGAACGAAAGCTTCAGTAGTAACCGCTCCATTCCATAACAAGTCAAATTCCCTGGTACCGTTGGCCTGTAAATCTTGTACCTCAGCGAAGTGGCTGTATAAGTAATACTGGTCACCAGGATTATCTGGTGTCCAACTGATTGTCAATGGCGCACTGGCATTGGAAGGCGTAGCAGCCGTTGAAAGCGTTATTTTTGGTGGAGCATAACTGTTATCATTGCTCACTTGGAGGGTGGTGGAAATTTGGGTCCAACTCGTCAGAAAAAAACTAAACCATCTCCGATCATAAACATCATCCGGGTACCTATGTGGAACAAATGTTGTATTAGCCTTTGAATATCGATTCCACCAAAAACACACAAAAAAAAAACAACAAAAAAGACAGTTGGCATTGACTTACCGTAGAAAGCCTTTTGTCTTGTTGGCGTATATTCGACCGAAAAGTTTCAGGGAACCCGACTTTGTGTTATAAGAATTATTTCCCAACGGCCGTAATTCCAAGGCTGAGATCATCGGTGTAGTTGTCCCTGTCTTAACAAGACAAATCTGCAACGAGTTTGATGTTGGGGTGTGATGGATCTCCCGCACTGTACCATTCACAAACTCTTGCAAATCTATAGTTGTCCACGGATTAGGGCCTAGATGTAGATCAAATTCCGGGTAGGAGTTAAGACCATCGTAGTTCCCATAAATGAACCCAGCCCTGATCAAATACTTCCTGTTTTTCTCAACACTCAGAGTATAGCAGTTCCGTATCCCATCCGGAAAATATCTCAGCCTCACGTACGGCTTCAGGTAATCACTCTCCAGATTCGCCTGGATTTTACCGGTTTTACCACTCCGGATGAACTTTGCATCAGACGAAAACCGTAGTCCGGTTGATTGCTCTGTATAAGGAGACGGTTCAGTCACGGGTAACCCGCAATCCAAACTGATGAACCCTGCTAAAAGACATGAAGGGTTTACTTTTAAGAAAAGAGTGAGACTCGAAAGCTTTCTCAAGTAAGAAAAACATGATTGAGACTCAAAGGATGCGTTAAGAAGAAGTAGAGATGTATGTACATAGAAACCACTAAGAAGTGGATACCTTGTTGATCCTGAGCTTGAACAACATGAATAACGGCAAAAGCTCCTAATAGCAGCAACAAATGACAATCCATAATTGCTTAGATATGAAACATTTACCAATGTCCGAGTTTGAGAGAAACTCAGCGTGTATAAAGAAGTCAAGCCAAGCCTCTGACAACATGGCAAGATGACCTGAGTCTGGAAATGAGGAAAAAAAAACTTCAAGGAAACGAAAAAGTAAATGTGTTTTCTATTGCTACGAACTTGATTAGAGACATTGGCCTGCGAGCACATCTGTTATAGTTTTCTTGGTCAAAAAATTAGCCAACTTGTTCTTTTATTTCCGAGAGAATCTGTCAATCACAGCTTTTACAGTCACCAACACACTAACAAATTGAAAATGTTCACATAGAGAAAGAGAGTTGACTTTCGAGTGCTCATTGACTTGGATTGAAGCTTATCGGATAGAATCTGTTTAATTTACAAGTACAGCTTTGAATCCAAAAAAGAGAAGTTGGTCATCAACACGAAGAAAAAATTGAAGACAAGACGCCATTATCCCATCTCTAAAATCACAACCCATAGAAAAGCTGCAAGTTCTAGTGGATTTTGTCATATCATAAATTTCAAAATTTTGTTTTTGCAAGTACAAGCGTCCATATTACCTTCCAGCCATAATCTGGGAGAATTATGGGTTCCATCTCTTTCAGATATTGTGGAGAGGACGAAGACGAAGAATCTCCGGCGGAAAATCGGCCGTATACGGCAGCGAAATGCAGAAATCTCTCGTCGTGAGAAGAAGAGTGCTGGAAACGCAGGCGCAGTAATGAGGCGTTTTAAACGCAACGCTATTATATTGTAAATAACGCAAAAACTTAGTTTGGGCCGGATTTTGGATGGCCCATTAATCCATAGCGGATTCGGATCCACTATCTCTCATCTATCACAGTAATCTGTCGTCATTTTCATCGTCTCCGCGAATCAGTCACCAGCAACCGAAGTTTAGAGCGAGAGAGAAATTTCCCCGGAAGACCCAAGGGAGAGAGAGCAGAGATGAGGTTGTTCGATCCATGGCCAGTGTTCTTCAAGAGAGAATGGAAGCGATGTTGGCCGTTTCTCACTGGATTCGCCGTAACCGGCGTCCTCATCACCAAGCTCACGGCTGGACTCACTGGTAAGTCGTTCAGATCTGACCGATCTTCTATGGAAATGATCGAACTAATCCTCAATTGTTCCGTATTCTTGGAATTAGATCTTATAGATATCTACGAGGATCTCTTCTGTATTGTGTCTCGTGGTTAGTTGTCAGATCAATGGTTGTGTAAACCCTAATTTATGGTTAAAAAACAAAATTTTTGATTCATTTGCAGAGGAAGACGCAAAGAACTCGAAGTTTGTCCAACAACACAGGCGGTAATGTCTTACTCTTTCAATCGATCATTAGTATCACATTTCAGATTTTTATAGTGTTCATTTACAATTTGGGAAATGATTTAGAAACTGAATATGATTTCTCAGCAACTGTTAATATAATCATATGTTGTCCCTTCCTCTCCCCCACTTACTTAGATTTCGTAGGATTGCTTATCATATCCTCATCAATCTTAGTTCTTGATTTGGTCTTATAGAAAAGATGTCGTATTAACTTAATATCTTAACTACCATTTATCCTAAATCATAATGCATAATGTTTGATGTCTCTCCGCATCTGTTTCTTAAGCCAATTTGGTTCTGTATATGGTATTGCTTGATGCATTGTGAGCGATACATGAGTTTTCCAACTTCATCTTCAGATTTTTAAAAGTTTGATCAGACTCATTCTCTAAATCCTATTATCACAAAAACCTCGTTTTGAATCCTTGATTGATTTAGTATTACACAGTTTTCCTAACACTAACCATTCTCTGCACTTGTTCTTGATTGTTTTGAATTTCAGGTGATCTTTTGACGTGAAATGTAGAAGCTGAGAAGGAGAAGGTCTTTATGGAAACTATTGTGATTGCTTCGTCTTTCAAACCTATTCTAATAACGTGAAAGAGAGAATTCTGGATACTGTTGATCTCTCTTTTTGTTTTTCACAACTTTTGAACAGTGCAAATTTTACTTTGTTGATTCAGTCTTTTCCCCCATAGGTTTCAAATGGATTGATTCCCTTTTGTTCCCTCTCTCATTTGTTCCCATACGCTAGTATACGTTAAATAAGCTCTACAGTTGTGAATGATTGAATCCACCAACATGCTTTTTGGTCTACACATTCTTGATTTATTCGGAATTTTTGTTTTTTTTTTTTGCCGTTTTTGGTTGAATCTCTAAAATGGATAGTTTATTCAGAAATGCAATTAATTGAAAACTGGTCTGGTTAAACAATAGATTTTCAGTTTTTAAAAAAAAAAAAAAAAAACAAACGTTGTATTCAATAGAATGTTGATCGTTTACAATCCATTAGAGACAAATCTCATTACAAGTGATAACTAAGCAACAAAAAAAACTTAAAGAACTGATCAGCCCATATGATTTCCTACTAGACTACGTCAACTAGATAGAGACAAGCTAAGATACTAAAATTTAAAGAACTGATCCCAAGATCGCTGCAATGTTGCTTATACGAGACCTACGAAAGAATTGGAAATAAGGCATGAGCTTATGCACCAAACCCCAAAACTGATGAGCCCTGTTCATCTCATTCTGCGTGACTCTCAGTGCCTTGGCCACCACGAAATTCCCAAACCTATGACTCGCAAGCCTCATCAACTTGTTTCCATTGCACCCCAAAAGCTCCATAACCACCACATCCATCGACTCCTCCTTCTCCAGTAATTTTTCCACGATGTAGCTTCCATACTTCCAATAAGAAAGATCAACGCAATGGCCTTGAAGGCTAACAGCAATGTTATTCGTGCAACGCGAGTCATTCAGTTTAAGAGCGTGCTGCACCACCAAGTTCCCTGAAATTGAAGCATGGTTGCTTAGCCACAGTGCGTTAGACGAAACTATGTCTAGCAGCTGGTTTCTGAAGAAAGGCTGGTCCGTGTAGGTTATGAATCCGTTGAGAACGTCGCAGCCATGTCCGTCACACGCAAGGTCAAGCGCGTGGAAGAGAATGTGGCCGCACATTGCGATTTTCTTCTCCTGGGTGAAAACTCGCAACCCTCGAATCGCGACGTAGGACGCGTTCTCGTCCTTCATGAGGTGCAAGAATTGGCACAAGATAGCAGCGAAGAACAACGTGTCCGCGTCGTCTGATTTCCCGAGGAGATTCCCGAAGCGTGTGGAGCCGTTGTAGTTTCTTGCGATCTCCAAGAAGTAGTGATCGGAATCTGACGTCAGCAGCGAGGCCATCTTGTGAAGATCTCTTTTGTCTAGCTTCGAGATCAGAACTTCAAACGGAGCCGCGTCGTCTTCTTCGCCGATAGTCATCAAGTTGCACAGCGTCTGCAAACACTCGTCCGTTTCTTGAGGCGTTAAGGCGGCGGAGCGAAATGAGTTGATTAAAGATTGTTCGATGGATGCTACTGCGTCGGCGAAACGGCGACTGAGAAATTCTCCGTGCTTGGAAACGTTATCGCCGTCGTTGTTTTCCATAGTATACGTTAATTCTACGGAACTGAATTCTCTCTGGAAATTATAGAGTGTAAAAGAATGAGAGAAACTGTTGAGATTTGGAGTGACGATGCCTATTTATAGAAAATTAAGTATATATATATATATATATGTGGCGATTATTAGGTTAGTTTTTTTATAAGGTTTGGTGGTTATGTATGTATTGCTTGGAAATATTTCACTTATATTAATTTCCCTATATAGTTCACGTTATGAATTAAGAGACATGCAGATGCACTATATATTACTGAGTTTCCTTAATCTAATTAATTAATTTGTCTACTAGATGGATTATTAAAAAAAAATGTAACATGTTTTCACTTAAAATTATAATTCCTTACTAATATGATCTTTTGGCAAAGTTTCTTTAATCTAATTAAGTAATACTCCCTCTAAGCCGGCTGTATATGACTATCAGGAGGATGATTTATAATATTGGTTAGCGAACACTCGCTCTTGCTTAAGTATAAATCATCAAAAATCATCAATATATAAATCAAGATTGCTGTATATTGATGATTTATATTATTGCTTAAGAGCTCTCAACGCGTCCTACGTTGTAAATCATTAATATAAATCAAAAATCGCTCTTGATTTAAAATATTTCTTTCCAAAAAGTATTGATGATTTTATAATATTGGTTAAGCTCTCAGCTCTTATATGACTATCTGGGCTGAAAATCTGGGATGATTACTTGATATTTGATATAACCCAGATATTCATATAAGAGCTGAGAGAAAAATCGTTTCCTTTATCAAAGTATTAATTTTGAAAGAAAAAAATAATAAACAAAGCCACATAGGACAAAGGTAAGAGTAGAGTAGTAAGGAAAAATCGTTTGTCTATATAAGACTGCTTCAAGGCAAACGTGAAAAGAAAACAAACAAAACCCTAATATCCAGCCACCGAGTTTCTTCCTTGGAAGATCACAATAATAATGTCCGATTTGTCGCTGGATTTGGTAGAAGAAATACTATCTAGGGTTCCAACCGCATCTCTAACAAGATTACGGGCTACTTGCAAAAGATGGAACGCTTTATTCAAAGACAGGAGATTCATTGAGAAGCACTCTCGTAAAGCTGCAAAGCAGCCCATGGCTTTCATGTTGAAGAACTCTACAATTTTTTTAGTGAGCATCAGTCCCAACGTTGCTGATCCATCTAGAGAGTTTAATGTTCGGCTTGGCCTAAAAGATTCTCATTCTGATTTAGAACAAGTATGCCTATACGGAGGTTTTCACTGTGGCGGTTTGTTGTTATGCAATACCAACTACGATGGACTTTTGATTTGGAATCCGTGTTTGGGGGAAACCAGATGGATCCAACCCAAAATTAATCGCAAGAGATGGTCTAGATTTTCTCTAGGTTACGACAACAACGAAGTTTGGAATAGCTACAAAATTTTAAGGTCTTATGAACAAGATTACAAAGTTGTTGGGTCTGAAATTTATGAATTTAGCTCTGATTCATGGAGGGCCCTTGATGTCGTTGCTCCTGACTGCTATATAGAATCACCAAAGGGTGTGTCTTTGAAGGGAAATACTTACTGGCTTGCTTTTAATTCAAAATACAAATTCATACTAAGTTTTGATTTTACAAGAGAGAGATTTAGACGTTTTTGTCTTCCAACGTTTCAGAATCTTGGTGGGATGGCTCTATCAGTTGTTAGAGAAGAAAAACTCTCACTGTTACATCGGAGCTTTGATCCATCATCAAAGATGGACATGTGGGTGACTAATAATAATATTGATACTGAAACTGTGTTGTGGAGCAAATCCTTTACGGTGGATATATCTACTACTGATGGATATTTTCACATTCCCAAGAGCTTTTTGATCGACGAGGAGAAGAAAGTGGTTATGTGCTGTAATGCAAGTTTTGAGCCAAATAGCGGGAAGACGGAATACGCTATTCATAAATATCACACAGAATCCCTTTTTGTAGAAACTACACACGTATCAGAATTCCCTTTTAATTTCAGTTATGTTCCAAGTTTGGTCCAAATCCAGTGAGTAGAGGAAAAATAGAAAGAAAGAAACTAGTTTATAAAATAAGAAAGTGATTTGTTACAGCTGCTTTTTCTTTCTTTGTTTCTGTATTTGACCTTTTTTTTTAATTGGTAGACATTGTCGTTTGATCTATTATGATTCCTCTCTTCTTTTTATTGCATTCAAGTTGATAACATCCAGCTTGATCTGTGTATTTTCTTCATCTTTGTTTGTGTCTTTTGTGTTTTGAGTAGAAAATCAAAGACAAAATGAACAAAACTGAGAAAGATAAATAGAGATCAATTCTTGGCATGTAAGAAGAAGAATGGTTCAAGTCGGTTATGATTTCGTTTACTTTGGATTGGAGCCTATCGGATAAATCTCTTTTTAAATTTACAAGTACAGCTTTGAATCCAAAACAGAGAAGTGGGTCATCAACATATATATACTATCCTTCCAAACTAGCTTCTAAATGCATCGAGACACCAATTAAGCCATTCCACTTGAATCTTGATGATGTGAAACCTTCAAGAAGTCCTAGAGATCTTATACCTTTGAAGTTTGATCCCTAGCTTTCCTACATAGAGTTTTACCGTTAGCTTCTGTTTCAAGCAACTCAAAGTCTATGAACCCTTTGGTGTCTTGGTCAAGATATTCTTAGTCTGTTTACTGAACCAACATTGTTATGGCTGATTTAGTACTACGTTTGGTGATGTGTGTTTATGGGCAATTGAGTTTCAGAGCCACTGTCTTTCTGGAGTACAAAAAAAAAAAAAGATAAGAAAGGGAGAACTCACACGCATATGTCAAAACTGATTGCCAACTATTTGATGAAATTATCGAGTACTTAATTATTGGCAACTATTAATGAAAACTTGAGAAACAATGAAGATCTTTCTTCAGTAGTGTTCATGACTTTGCATAACAAAAACTTGAAAAATAAAAAAGCTTTCGGTGGAGTAGAGAAAAAGTTAACTAGGGTTGAGCTAAAGGTTGCTTTCTCATCAATATTATCTTCTATACTGTTCTTCGTGGTATATTATTATTATTAAAGCAAATCTTTCTCCATTTTTGCTTGATCCCTCATTGTCTTCATCGCTTATGCTAAGCTCTTTCTCAAGAAACTCCACAAAATCTTCCCCAATTTCAAGTGAAGGAGGAGGAGGAACCGCATGATGATTCTCTTGTTCCATGGATGCTCTTGCGGCGGCGAAACGACGACTGTGATCTTCTCCGAGCTTGTAAACGTTATCGCCGTCGTTTTCTATATATAGGGCCGGCCCAAGCTCATATGATGCTTAAAGAGTAAGGGCTGGCCCAAAATCAAATGATGCCATCATCAGACCAAAGATCTATTTATAATACAGTTTTTTTTTTAAATTATGCTAGTTTTTCGATGTGGGACAAACTAAAGCCTTAATATTTTTAAAAAATGTCGATAGACTTTAGTTAAATATGAATTAAAATTAAAAATTAAGTCATATTTTGTTGCCCCAAAATTTTTGATATAATGGACTGCCTTGAAGCCTTTACTTCATGGGCGGAACTGAATTCCGAAATTATAGAGAGTTTAAGAGAATGAAAGGAATTGTTGAGATCCGATGCCTATTTATAGGAAATTAAATACACATATATATAGTTCACGTTAAGAGACATGCAGATGCACTATATATATATATATATATATATATATAACTGAGTTTCCTTAATCTAATTAATTAATTCGTCTGCTAGATGGATTCTTAAAAAAAAAAAATGTAACATGTTAAATTATAATTCCTTACTAAAATGATTTTTTTTTTGGAAAAGTTTCTTTAATCTAATTAATTAATATTCCCTTTAAGCCGACACTGTATATGACTGTCAGGAGGATGAGTTCTAATATTGCTTTGCAAACACTCGCTCTTGCTTAAGTATACCATCATCAAAAATCATCAATATATATAAATATATAAATCAAGATCGCTGTATATTGATGATCTCCTTTATATAAAATAGCTGGATTCTGGGCTTTTCAGTTATGCCATGTAGTGCATAAATATTCAGAAGATATAAATTTACTGTTTTAATGAACTGTACTCATTTTCTATATTTTTGTTTTTGTCGTATATGCATAGTGTTAAAGTGTGTATTGTTACAAATAATGAATTTCATATCTTTTTTGACCTAAAAAAACTTTTCAAATTTACTGACTAGAAACTAACATCACCTATAACATCAATATATAATAGAAATTTTGAAAATTACAAATTAAAATTTAACATCTTCAATTAGAACGTAATATTGTAATTTAAAAAACATATTCACTTTTTTTTCATTCCTAGAAGTAATTACACACACACACCAGCGGATATATGTAGAAGTAAAAACATATCCACGTATTTTTGGATTCTTATTAATTACGTTTTTTTAATGTAATATTATATTATGTTCCCACCATCTTTTACATTCACTTCACGTTGGGAATTTGAAATAGTTAATCTTTTTTTTTCGTTTCTTTATCATCTCATCATGGTAAATACCATAATCCATTCTTTGAATTGAGACCCAACCGACCATTATCTCCAAAAATAATCAAATTTTGATCGATCTTATCCAATAATAAGATTATCCGACATGGTTCTCCACTGTTAGAGAACTCATTTGTGCTCTAAGTCGAGAAATTGATTTGGGAAGACGATGATTGTCTTATTCATCGAGGTTCAGAGTAATTATGTATATCAATGGCTACGGTGATAAAGCAATAAAGTAGTGCCTAGAACAGTGGAGGGAGGATTTAGTATTAGGGCATCTCCAACGCAGGGTTCAAAAGGGGTTCATAAGGATTTTTAAAATTAAAAATAAATCAAAAATGAAATAAAAGTAAAGAACAGGTTCATTGGGAAGGATTTGAAGAGTCGATTTTAGAGGGGTTCGTCGGCCATGTGGCATTATGCTATTGGCTTTGATTAAAAACAATTTTATTAATTTTTTTTCTTCTCGTTTTTTTCTTTCTCTCTCCACTTAAATGGATTTGGAAACTGAAATCAGAGTTATAATCATTTCTTCTTTTCACTTTTTGTTTAATAAAAATTAATAAAATAATCTAAAAAACTCTATTATAGAGTTCAGGGTTGGAGATGACCTTATTACTTGAAAGTGAAGCAACTGCTTTTAGGGTTATGTTCTTCCTTATCAGTGTATTATCCAATTCCATCTTTTTTTTTTTTTTTAATAATCTCATACCCAATATAATTTTTATTTAACCCTAATAGCAAATTAACAATATTAGAAGCATCGAGACACCAATTAAGCAATTCCACTTGAATCTTGATGATGTGAAATCTTCGAGGTCTTAGACCATCGAGAGTTCTTATAAGAATTTTTTAAGACTTTTTATTTTAAAAATAATGTTTAAAGGCCCAAAAACAAAAGAAACGCTTATTTGGGATCTTTAAGGATCGGTTTTTCGCAGACAGGTGTCACAAGCATATTGGGCAATAAAACCTCGGCCATTTCTTCTTTCTGCGACCAAATTTTGGTCGACCAAATTTTTTCTCGCATCGGCCATTTTCCTCGACCATTCTTCTTCTTTCGACAAAACCGAGAAAATTTCTACTCGTCAACGAAGCCCCGTTCTCTCCGACCCCATCCGTCGTGATGGTCGTCTTCTCCAGTCTGAATCGTCGGTTCCTCTTGGTGAAATCGAGGCATCGGAGATTTTTGATCTCTCCATCGATTTCACAGATAAGGATGTCCCTTATTTGCTACCTCGATTTCTCAATTTCTATTGATTTTATTTTTAGGTTGAGCAGCAGAAGTACATTGGGATGGTCGAAAATTGTTGTTGTGATTACGAGACGGTGAATTTGCTGAACATGGAAGTGTTGCATCCGTGACTGGAAGACCTTGTTAAGACTTAAGACACCATTTTATCGATATTTCAAGGTTTGTTCTCCTTTCTTGAAACAAGTGATGATCTTTGTCAGTGAATGTCCTGAGAGTGAGTTCCCTGAACCATTTAAGAAGCCGTTAAGCCAAGACAATCCTGTTTGCCAAGAAGGGAAACCACGAGCATGATGATGAATGGAACAGAGGCCGATCATCCAGAGGACACAGCAAATCAAGGTTGTCTCGGGAGGATAACCATCGCTCAAGATCAAGGGATGCTGATTATGGGAAAAGAAGGCGGCTTACTACTGAATAAAAATATCAGATAAAAGTAAGTAGTTGAATCTAATGGTATCTTTCATCCCTCATGTATCTTAAATCGTACCATTCTTTTTCATGGTTCGTTTTCTGACTAAAAGTTATCCGTTTACAAGGTCATGTTATTGTCTCATTGTCTAAAACTGAGCTCTCTTAGAACAACGATTTTTCAAGCTGATAGTTATCATTGTGGAGAACATTTGGTTTTACTTTTGATCTCTCTACCTTTGGTTTTTCTGAATTTTAATTGATCGAATCATGTTTAATAAGGAGAATCATATATATGATTTTAAGTGAACTCTCTCCATTCTGCTGCCACATCAGCATTTGAATGGAGTACACATGTACTTTCATCCAATTAATAAATCATAAATTAAAAAAAAAATAAATTTAAAACTAATTAATACCACCACTTTTAACTTAATTTCTCTATTTAATGTTTATTTCATATGTATTTATGTTCATAACTATTAAGTTACATTAAAATTAAGGTTTTTTACATTTCTAACAAAAATAAATAAACAACATTTCTAATCTTTTGATATTCATCTAAAAACTTTTAATATTTTTTTGTACTAACTTGATACTTTTTCTTCCGGCTTATCCTCATAATGAACACCTTTTTCGAAGCTTGTTGTATGAAAGAAAGTAAAGATGTAGCATTCTCTACATTCAAAGATTTAGCAGTTTTTATGGGTCAAATATCATATTATTATAGCTGCATTTTATTGTGAAACATGACGTATGAGGTGGTTCTTGCAGAATCATAGCAATTATACATGTCATAAATATGAGAACATTAAAAATCAGAGGTAATAATATCTTTTCAAGCAATTCAACCCAAAAATATGGCTTTTATCTACGTCTTTTTTACTCATATCATGTTTATGATTTCTAGAATAGTAGAATAATTTTTCTACTTATACTACTTCCAATTCTAAAAAAAAAGTTATTTGTTTTACAAAGATTTTATTTAAAAAAAAAACCTTAATACTAAACAATTAAACAAATTATCATATTCTTATAATTATATATATATATCAACACAAACATATTTTTTAAAATAAACAAAACCCGCGCCTATGCGCGGGTACAAGTCTAGTCATGTTTAATAAAGAGAAAGACTTTAGTTGTTTTTGAAAAACCTATTTAGAGTTTCTCCCAATAAACCATTAAAAACAGTAGGTTTCTTAACAAGGGTTTTTAACCTATAATTTATAATAAAAAATTGTTAAGAAATCCATTAGAGGTTTTAGGGATAATGATGCTCTTATACCTTTGAAGTTTGATGTCATAGCTTTCCTATATAGAGTGTACCATTAGCTTCTGTTTCAAGCAACTCAAAGTCCATGAACTCTTAGAGCATCCGCAACGCCGTATTTGATACCGTTTTTTTCAATTATTTATATTAAAAATAATCAAAAGAGGAGACTCAAGCTTAAAAACGTCTCTTATTTGATAACAGGAAGAAACGTTTTTTCCTTCTTCTCCCTGCCATGTGTAACATCTCAATTGATTAGGCGAAATTGGGACAAAATTAAAGAAGACAAATTTTTTTTGGAAGAAACCCTATACAATTTTTTCCATTGGACCATGTAAAATTAGTGGGTCTCTTTAATAAATTTCTTCCATACTTTAAATATTAAAAAAATAAATAAGAGATCAAAATGAATCTCTGCATTGCGGATGCTCTTAGGTGTTCTGCTGGTCAAGCTTTTAAGAAAATAAATATATAGATAGTTAAATAGTAAAAAGTAAACCTAATTCAAATATGAATAGAAAACCTTAAATATTTTAAATATGTTATAAAATTAATTAAAATTGAGAAAATCAAATAAATAATAAGATGGGTTATATATTTGAAAATCTGGTGGGATGATTAGATTAATTGATAGTCAAATCTCCTTTTTTCCCTTTTTTATTTTTTTTTATGTAGACCGTATATATGCTTAGTTTCCTTTATCAAAGTAAACTTGGAGAAATCGTTTCTTTTTTTCCCTATATAAGATGGGTTCAAGGCAAACCTGAAATAAAAATCCAAAACCCTAATCTCCACTTACATAGCCCCTGAGTCGTTTAATTTTTCCTTGGAAGATTAGATCATAATGATAATGTCCAATCTTTCGCCGGATTTGATAGAAGAAATACTCTCTAGAGTTCCAGCCACATCTCTAACAAGATTACGATCTACTTGTAAACGATGGAATACCTTTGAATTATTCAGAGACAGAAGATTCACTGAGAAGCACTCTCGTAAAGCTCCAAAGCAGTCCATGGTTCTCATGTTGAAGGAATATAGAATTTTTGTAATGAGCATTAGTCTCAACGTCGCTGATCCATCTAGAGAGTTTAAGGTTCCGCTTGGCCTAAAGGATTCTCATTCTAATCTAGAAAAAGTATATATATACGAAGCTTTTCACTGTGGCGGTTTGTTGTTATGCAAAACCAACCACGATGGACTTTTGGTTTGGAATCCGGGGGAATCCAGATGGATCCAACCCAAAAGTGATGAAGAGAGCTATCGATGGTCTTTATATTGTCTAGGTTACGAAAACAACAACTTTTGCCATAGCTACAAGATTTTAAGGTGTTTGCATAAACTTATAAAGTTCGAAATTTATGAATTTAGTTCTGATTCATGGAGGGTTCTTGATGTCGCTGCTCTTGTCTTCAGAATAGAGTCACGAGAGGGTGTGTCTTTGAAGGGAAATACTTACTGGCTTGCTTTTGATACAGTAGACAAATTCATACTAAGTTTTGATTTTACAAGAGAGAGATTTAGACGTTTTTGTCTTCCAGTGTTTCAGAATCTTGATGCGATGGCTCTATCAGTTGTTAGAGAAGATAAACTTTTACTGTTACATAGGAGCTTTGATACAATTTCAAAGATGGACATGTGGGTGACTTATATTAATATTGATACTGAAGCTGTGTTGTGGAGCAAATCCTTTACGTTAGATATACCTATTAGTAGTACTGATGGATATATTCCCAATAACTTTTTGGTCGACGAGGAGAAGAAAGTGGTTATGTGTTGTAATCGAAGTTTGAAGCCAAATAGCCGGAAGAGGGAATACGTTATTCATAAATATCACACAGAGTCCCCTTCTGTAGACACTACACACGCATCAGATTTCTCTTTTATTTTCAGTTATGTTCCAAGTTTGGTTCAAATCCAGCGAGTAGAGGAAAAGACTAGTCGATAAAATAAGAAAGTGATTTGTTGCAGCTGCTCTTTCTTTCTTCATTTCTGTATTTGAATCTTTTTTTTTTTTTTTGCTAGACATTGTCGTTTGATTACTTTAATGAATTTATCCATTATGGTTCATTTCTTCTTTGTATTACATTCAAGTTGATAACCAAAACAACAGCCAGCTTGTTTTGTGTATTGTCTTCATCTTTGTTTGTGTCTTTTATGTTTTGAGTAGAAAATCAAAGAAAAAAATGAACAAGACTAAGAAAGAGAAATAGAGATCAATTCTTGGCATGTAAGAAGAAGAATGGTTCAAGTCGGTTATGATTTCGTTTACTTGGATTGAAGCTTGTCGGATAAATCTCTATAATTTTCAAGTACAGCTTTGAATCCAAAAAAAAAGAGAATTGGGTCATCAACATATACACTCTCCTTCCAAACTAGCTTCTAGATGCATCGAGAGACCAATTAAGCCATTCCACTTGAATCTTGATGATGTAAAACCTTCAAGAAGTCTTAGAGATCTTATCCCATTGAAGTTTGATCTCATAGCTTTCCTATATAGAGTGTTACCGTTAGCTTCTGTTTCAAGCAACTCAAATTCTATGAACCAACATTGTTATGTCTTATTTAATACTACGTTAGCTGATTTGTGTTTATGGGCAATTGAGTTTCAGAGCCACTTTCTTTCAGGAGTACTCGAGCAAAAAAAATGTTAAAAAAAAAAGGATAAGAAAGTATGAAGAACTCACACGCATATGTCAAAACTGATTGCCAATTACTTGATGACATTATTGAGTACTTAATTATTGGCAACTATTAACGAAAAGTTGAAAAACAATGAAAATGTTTTTTCAGTGGTGTTGATGACTTCGCCTAACGAAAACTTGAAAAACAATAAAGCTTTTGGTGGAGTAGAGAAATAGTGAACTAATCTTGATACTGATCTCATCTGCATACAAACATAATTGCTTACATGAAATAATATTCTTTAAGAAATATAGTTTCTCAACACAGATCCTGCAACTTTTCCTTGCAAATATACATGGGTTGAAAAGAAAGAAACATCAGAATATCAAAACCAACTACGAAAGAACATTTTCCTGCAACTTTTGGGATTATTGCAAACCAAGATCTTTTTTCAACTGAGCTAGGGTTGCTTCGATCTCATCAATATTATCTTCTATACTGTTCTTCGTGCTATTATTATTATTCCCTGGCGATTTTGAAGAGATTTCGTCAAAATCAGATCTTTCTCCATTTTTGCTTGATCCCTCATTGTCTTCATCGCTTATGTTAAGCTCTTTCTCAAGAAACTCCACAAATTCTTCCCCAATTTCCTGAGTAAAAAAAAAATGATAAGAAACATGAGAATCAATAGAAGCCAATGCCGGTTTTAGTCTACATTCATCTGAACAAAGTCCCCAGGAAAAAACAAAACGATCTCAGTATAGGCATTACCATATTAAAAGAACTAAATCAGATCAGAGGAAACTGGTTACTATACTATAAGTCTATACCAACAATGAGAGATAAGCTTTTGACCTGTAGTCTTGAAATCGGTTTTTAGTTACAAGGTTTATCAAAGAAACTAAAACCCTTAAACAGAGGAAAGATCCAAGCTTTGATAGCCACTAAATTTCAAGTTCAAATTCATATTTGACACGCATTGGGGACTCTGGGTTATCAGTAGTTTAAATTTATATTCTTAAGCTTACCGCTAGTTCCTCCCAAAGACTTTTCGGTTTTCCTTGTGAGGACGCACTAGCTTCCCAGTTCTTGAACTCTTCTTGAAGATCTTTGAAGAAATCCCCTGTTCATACCACAGAAAGTGAGCCTATAAATGAACAATTAACTACAATTATACAATGTCCTGTCCATAAAATATCTAAACGTGCAAAGAAACCAATCTAACGACAGAAAAAAAGATAGATTTCACAGGTTGCGTCTACCGATTGTTAATTGAACATCCCTCACGAATTCACCTGCATAATAAAGTGTGCTGTGCATAAGATAACACTGACCTCAAACAACCTAATTCCCCCCAAAAGATGAAAACACATAAGAGAGAACACCGCAAGGCACTTCTACCACAGCAATTAACGGCATCAAATAATGCCTAGCATGCACACTAAGTTTTCAAACACCATGAACATTTTCACAAACCAAATTTAGCATTGATGTCTGAAACCTTGTGTAAATACTTGTACACCATTGCAAAGTGAGGGTTGTGCTTCATAGAAAAAGTTTCCACTTTACAAAGCAGGGTCCTTGACCACATTTTATCTTTATGGTGTAATCAGGGGTTAGTGTTTTACCAAGTCCATAAAAATCTTCCTCGACTTGACTGTCCCTCTTTCGGCTTGTTTGACCCGTAGAGTATGAATAACCAGACGCACGACTCTCTGAACCATACTTGCGCCGTGACTCAGAGTTTATTAAAGTGGTGTAGGCATGTTTTATCTTCAGAAACTTCTCCTGCGCATTTGCCTGGACACCAAAAACAGTCAGGCATTAATCATACTTTCTTTCATAAAGATACAGATTAACTACAAGTAGGTACAGAGATACACACATGAAAACACCATACAAACTCACAATTCTATGACTTTGAATGTATATGGAAAATATGTAAGCATATATATGGTACCAATCCATTCATATTATAGTTCCAATTCCATGAAACTGTATGTTTCTACAAACGTATAAGCATCCATACATAGTTTCAATTCAGCTGATTTCACAAAGCATAAACCTAGATGAATTCGACTCCATTGAAATAGAAACCATAAAAAATTACCTCTTTATTAACATCTGGGTGATACTTGAGAGCAAGTTTACGGTAAGCCCTCTTTATATCTTGAGCAGTCGCCGACGGAGACACACCAAGAATCTCGTAAGGAGAGACTCTAGCTCTCGGTACTATGATTCGATTTCTCCGTCTTTGATCACAACTCCGTCGCTTATAGAACGAAGCGCGTCCGAAGTCGCCGCCATAGCAGCAATTTGTTACAGGAAAACCCAGAAAACTTATCCGATAAAGTAACGAAATTGGAGGAAGATGAGGCGAAAGGAAGTAAATTTGTGGTGTTGGAGACAGAATCGAAGATGTTGCATACATAACTTTCTCTGCCTCATTGGATCGAAATTTCCTCCTTTCTGGATAATCGATGCGGCTTTTTTGCTTAACCGCTCATCCGGTTTCCGGTTTACTCTTAAATGTAGCATTTTATTCCGGTTAGTATCGTTCTTCTTCTTTCTTCCTTCTTTGTCCCAAAATATAAGTTGGAACTTTTACAAAACTGAAAATGTTCTTCTCCCGCGCTCGAATCTACCATCATAATGCGGCTTTTGATTAATTTCGAAGCTTTGATCCTCAGCCATGAACAAAATTTCCATCGTTCCTTGTTCTTTTCGGTTGTTGTCAGTCGGTTATTATGCTGAACTCATCGAAACCAACGGTCGAGATCGACTTCTGTGCCAAGGAAGAAAGCTTCATGCTCATCTGGTGACATCTGGGATTGCTCGATTGACGAGAATTGCAGCTAAGCTTGTGGGATTTTACGTGGAATGTGGGAAAGTTACTGATGCCAAGAAGGCGTTCGATGGAATGCCCAAGAGAGACATCAGTGGATGTGTTGTAATGATTGGGGCTTGTGCTCGAAATGGATACTACCAGGAGTCTTTGGGTTTCTTCGGAGAAATGAATAAAGAAGGTTTAAAACTTGACGCTTTCATGATTCCTAGTCTTCTTAAAGCAAGTCGCAATCTGCTTGACCAAGAGTTTGGGAGGATGATACATTGTATGGTGCTCAAGTGTTCATTTGAGTCTGATGCTTTTGTAGTTAGCTCACTTATTGATATGTACTCGAAGTTTGGGGAAGTCGAGAATGCGAGGAAGGTGTTCAATGATTTGGCTGAGCAAGATTTGGCCGTGTTCAACGCTATGATCTCTGGTTACGCTAACAACAGCCAATCAGATGAAGCACTGAACTTGGTGCAAGATATGAAATTACTGGGAATAAAACCTGATATTATCACTTGGAATGCTCTGATTGCAGGATTCTCGCATATGGGAAATGAAGAAAAAGTATCTGAGATTCTTGAGATTATGTGCTTGGATGGTCACAAGCCTGATGTTGTGTCCTGGACTTCTATTATTTCAGGCCTTGTTCATAACTTTCAGAATGAAAAAGCTTTAGATGGTTTTAAACAGATGTTAGCTCATGGGTTGTATCCAAATTCAGCTACTATCACTACCCTTTTGCCTGCTTGTACAACACTCGCGAATGTGAAGCACGGGAAGGAGATTCACAGCTACTCGGTAGTCACTGGTCTAGAAGATCACGGTTTCGTTAGAAGTGCTTTGCTCGATATGTACGGGAAATGTGGATTCATATCAGAAGCAATGATCTTGTTCCGTATGACGCCCAAGAAGACGACGGTTACTTTCAACTCGATGATCTTCTGTTACGCAAATCACGGGCTCTCAGACAAAGCAGTTGAGCTATTCAATCAGATGGAAGCCAAGGGAGAGAAACTTGACCACTTAACATTTACGGCTATCCTGACAGCTTGCAGCCACGGCGGGTTAACTGATCTCGGACAAAAGCTGTTCCTTTTGATGCAAAACAAGTACAGAATCGACCCGAGATTGGAGCATTATGCTTGTATGGTGGATCTTCTCGGCCGAGCAGGGAAGCTTGTTGAGGCCTATGAGATGATCAAGGCTATGCCAATGGAGCCGGATTTGTTTGCGTGGGGTGCTTTATTAGGTGCATGTAGGAACCACGGGAACATGGAGCTTGCAAAGATAGCAGCAGAGCGATTGGCAGAGCTCGAACCAGAGAATTCAGGGAATGGGTTGCTTCTGTCCAGTTTGTATGCCAATGCTGGTAGTTGGGAAAGTGTTGTGAGATTGAAGAAGATGATAAAGAAGAAGAAGCTGAGAAGGTTTCCAGGCAGTAGCTGGGTAGATGATAAAGTGTCTTGAACTTGATGGAGAGTTTTGTGGAAAGCATGACCGGTGAAACATTCAGGACAAGACAGAAAGGTTTCAGCTGTGATCTCATTTTCCAATTTTTTTTTCTGAAGGACCAGACCCACCTTTTTCATTAAATTTACATATTTCTCACTAGAATTTTAGATTCATTAGGAGTTTTTGTGCCTGCAAGCATCTAACACTGAGCTATTCTGATGATTGAATTTGCGATATCAAGAAGCGATACAGAGAGTCTTTGAGAAATAATCAAATCACACAAGAAAAGAGAGGAATGTATTGAAGAATGAGCAGAGAACTGAAGCAAAGTAGAACAAACAAAGAGATGAGACACTTGAGATTTTTTTACGAACTTTGAAACCTTCGATCCGAGTAACAGCTTTTACTTCTCAGCAATGATTCCCATCAATTTAGTATCTTTGGCACCATTATCAGGGTTCTCTTAGAAAGAAGATACAATTGCAATATCTGCAACTCATTAACCAAACCGAACTGCTTCACAAATCATACAATTATACAAAGAAACTCAGTTTTTCTATAGAAAGAATTTGACTATCTCGTAACTGTTATGCAAAGAATTGAGATTTCGTAATTGTTTATTGGTATTTGAGATTCTATCATAAACTAAAAAATAAAAAAGTTTGTGATTGATTTATTAGAATCAAAACAGATCGTTCGTACAAAAATCAATTCAACTACTTATTTTTTCCTACTAGACTAGACTACGTCAACTAGATTGAGACAAGCTAAGATACTAAAATTTGAAGAACTGATTCCAAGATCGCTGCAATGTTGCTTCCACGAGACCTACGAAAGAATTGGAGAAAAGGCACGAGCTTATTCACCAAACCCCTAAACTGATGAGCCCTGATCATCTCCTTCTGCGTAACTCTCAGTGCCTTGCCCACCACGAAATTCCCAAATTCATGCCTAGCCAGCCTCATCAACCTGTCTCCATCGCACTTCAAAAGCTCCAAAACCACCACTTCCATCGACTCATCCTTCTCCAGAAGCTTTTCCACGATGTAGCTTCCATACTTTTTGAAAGAAAGATCAACACAGTGGCCATATAGATTAATCGCGATGTTTTTCGTGCACCGCAAGTTATTCTGTTTAAGCAAGTGTTGCACCACAAAGTTCCCTGAAGCATCGTTGCTTAGCCACAGTGCGTTTTGCGCGAGTAATTCTAGCAGTTGCTCTCTGTAGTAAGGATGGTCCAAGTCGGTTATGATATTGTTAAGCGAGATGCAGCCGTATCGGTGACTCGCAAGCCGAAGCGCGTGGTGGAGAATTTGCTCGTAGTATGACTCTTTGTTCTCCTCGTTGAAAACTCTTAATCCACGAATCGCCACGTAGAGGGCGTTCTTGTCGGTCATGACGTGGAGGAAGCGGCGCAAGATAGCGGCGGAGATGAAGGCGTCCACGTCATCTGATTTCCCGAGGAGTATCTGCAGGCGGTTAGAGCCGTTATTATTTCTTGCGATCTCCAAGAAGTAGTCGGAGTCTGACGTCAGCAGAGACGCCATACCCTGAAGCTCTCTTCTGTCTAGCTTCGAGATCATCTCTTTAAACGGAGGCGCATTATCATCGTCTTCTTCGTTGTTAGTCATCAAGTTGAACATCCATTGCAAACGCATCTCCAGTTCTTGAAGAGTTCCGCAAGGTTGGGTGAATCCCGGAGGAGGAATGGCTATGGGGATGCCACGTGGTGGTGGAGGAGGAGGAGCAACCGTCGGATTCGTAGGCTCTGTTGCGGTGGAAAGACGGAGCTGTTGTTGTAAAGAATTGAGCATTGTCGACATTGAGAAGGGATCGCTGTTCGCCATTATTGTACAATGATTCTTCAGAAAGATAATTGTTGAGATTTGTGGAATAATGATGCGTATTTATAGGGTTTTTAATTTGTTTTCCTAGCTACAACACAATTTGGTCAGATTAATACTTTTCCGAAAAGGAAATGTATTTGGCGACGTGGCTGGATTTTCCTTTTTTCGTTTTCAACCATTTAAGAGTTTCCTTATTCCGATTTCTTTTTTTTTTATAACAGTATACACAAATAACTTCTTTTCTTTTATCTGATCCATATCTCGAAGACTACCAAACTTCCAAATCTGCCTTATGAAATATTAATCCTAATATTTTCATATCTTTTATATATTTTTTAAAAAATATCTTCATGACTCCCTTCTTCTTCACATTTATCCTATTAAAACGTGTACAAACTTTCCAAGAGCTAATAATAAGGTATTAAGGATCAACCTTAGATCATGTTCCAGAACATACGGAGTGTGCATTCGTTTATTGATTGAGTTATTTTGATGTCGAAGCTTAAGCTAAGATCTCCACAGATAGAGAACTCATTTCGTTCTCAGACGAGGAATTTATTTGGGAAAACGATGATTGTCTTATCAATGGCTACGATTAGATAAGGACGGTCGATAGTAGTGCCTAAAACAAGAGAGTGAGGATTTAGGGTTATTACTTGAAAGAGAAGCAATTACTTTTAGGGTTATATCCTTCCTCATGCAAATATTCAGTTCTTCTTTTACATCTTCAGACAAGTATAATTTTAATGTAAATATTAAAATATTGTTAACCCTAATGGCGATACTAGTAACAGAGACGTTTAGCAAAAAGAAGAAGAAAAATAAACAGTAAAGTAAACAGAGGAGTACTGAAAAGCAAAGACTTTGATTATGTTTTTCCTTTATCAAGTTTCGATTATGGCTTCTTTTATTTGATAGAGGTTTCAATAGTTCTCGAATGTTATACAAATATTAGTAACGGAACTGCAAAATAGAGACATCCACTAATGATTTAAGACAGAATTTCGAAGCAGACAGTAGTCTCCTTCCAATATTTCTGCTCCAAGCAACTCATCAAAGTCTATAAACCCTTAGGTAGCTTGCTCATATTCTTACTCTGTTTTCTGATTCTTGTTTGTGGGCAAATTAAGTTACAGAATACTTTCTTCCAGGACCAGGGTCAAAAAAAGTACAACGTTCTCTCTTAATCATGGTGTTATGGAGGGAAAAAAGGTAAAATAAATAAATAAATAGGAAGAAATCAAACACATACTGTAAAAACTCTATAAATTAATACTTAGTAAATTAATAAACACTATAAATTAATAATTTTTCATAATCCCGAATTAGACTAGTTCAAAATATGACACAATTCGATAAGATAATAAGATAATAACTTTAATAAAACTTTTATGTAAATTTATGGTCTCATTGTTATCATAAATTAATAATTACCATAAACAAAATCTGATTTAAACATATACATGAGATAATCTACTAAAATACGAGTATAATGATGCATTTTATTTATTTTAAATTAAATCTTTTTTCAAACGCATTTTAAATTTTAGAAAGAAATTTTTAAAAATTATATAATTTTTTTTTTAAATTAATAAAAAATAAAAAAAAATATTTTTTTTTTTGAAATCTATAAATTAATAACTCTATAAATTAATAAAATATTAAAGTCCCAACATTATTAATTTATAGAGTTTTTACTGTATAAGAAAACTGACTAGGAAATTATTTGATATAAGAAAATGAGTACAAAATTCTGTTCAAAAAAAAAATGAGTACGTAATTGCCAGAGCTATTAAAGATAACTTTTAATTGAGCAGGATTAACTAAAAAGATCTTACTACAATAGACCTCATGTTTCTTTCTTTCATTCTTCAGTTTCTCTATCAAGATTTAGAAGTTGATCTATATCCATCCCTACAATGTTATATAGGGTCGCCTGGTATCAAATCAACGCTTCCGAATCTTCTAATACCTTGCTTCTATCTTCGTCCACGAGATCAAGCCAACATCCAATCTTCTATTGTTGGTTGTTTCATCACATAAAAAAACCAATCCTCTGTAAACTTGCTTGTGGCTCCAGCTTGTGCATCCTTCTCTAATGGTCTCTCTGGAACCGTCCCGGTCGTTGCGTGTGCATCAACTTGATGAGCCATGTTTCCTTCTTCACTCGGCTCATGATGATCGTCCATATTCTCGAACTTGTTTATCATGTGAATCTTGCACAGAACCAGTTGTTGAAACTTGTTTTTATCTTCGGGAAGCATATACTCTGTCATAATCCAGCTGCTGTCGCTGCCTGGAACAATAGCACAAGAAGTACCGTCTCCTGTCTTTTGCTTTTTCTTCTTGTTCTTGCTTTTAGTAAAAGTTAGGGTTTTCTTTGTCCCGATAATCTTCCTTGTTTCTTTGTCGATGATATTTTCTGTCGCGTTTGGCTTCCAACTCCCACCTCCATCATTGTCTCCGGTGATCCTCCGCTTCGAGTTCTTACCACAACCGATCTTCTTCTCGGAGATTTGAGTTCTTGTCGTGAAGTAGTACCACACGTTCGTCATGAAAAGAGGATTGTTGTTGTGATCTAGCAACCATGGTTCCTTGGCGTAAACGTCCTTGTCCACTATGATGTCTTTTTCATGCGTTTTACTTTTACCTTTCAACTTGCGCTTTAGATAGTGTTCTAGGAGTTCTTTGTCACTCGGATCGAAGAAAACCCCCCCGTCTCCTTCTTCTCTCGGCCTATGACGATCGTCCTTCTTCTTGGACCTGTTTATCTTGGGAATCTTGTGAATCTTGCACAGGACCAGTTCTTGAAACTTGTTAGCTTCCTCGGGAAGCATATACTCTGTCATAATCCAGCTGCTGTCGCTTCCCGGAACAATAGCACAAGAAGTACCCTCTCCTGTCTTTTGCTGCTTCTTAGTTTTCTTGCTTTTAGTAAAAGTTAGGGTTTTCTTTGTCCCAATGATCTTCCTTGTTTCTTTGTCGATGATATCTTCTGTCGTGTTTGGCTTCCAACTCCCACAGCCATCGTTGTCTCCGCCGGTGATCCTCCGCTTCGAGTTCTTACCACGACCGATCTTCTTCTCGGAGATTTGAGTTCTTGTCGTGAAGTAGTACCACACGTCCGTCATGAAAAGAGGATGGTTGTTATGGTCTAGCAACCATGGTGCCTTGGCGTAAACGTCCTTGTCCACTATGATGTCGTTTGCACCCTTTATACCTTTCAACTTGTGATCTAGATAATGTTCTATGAGTTCTTTATCACTCGGATTGAAGAAAATCCCCCCGTCTTCTTTGCGGTTACCTGACATCGATCTTGTTGTTCTGATTTAGGGTTTGATAACGTTGATTCTATTACGTATGTTGATTCTATGGAATACTGAAACTGTGGAGGATGAATGAGTGTTGAGATCTGTGGAGCAATATGATGCGTATTTATATAGTCACATTCTCATATTTCGAAAAAGGAAATTTTGCAAAACTGAAAAGGGAAAAAAGGAAATTTTCCATTTTCTCATTTTCAATCATATTTTTGTTTGGCGTTTAGAATCTAGATATATTCAGCATTTGTTGGAAAATCCAGTTTTTATAAAACAAAAAGTCAGGTTATTCTATATATCTACCAACATTGCCACAGTCTCCTTTTTATCCCCATTCACTACAAAAAAAACAGCAGGTATTCCTACAAAAAATATCATCAAAAAATGGTAAGAAACAGGCATTTCCTACCAATTTCCGACGAAAATTTTCGGTAGGTTCTATGCCGTCAGAAATTATAAATGGTCAGAAAATGGTAGGAAATTTCCTACGAAACTTTTGGTCGGAAAATTTCATCGGAAAAACTGGTCAGAATATAAGATATTTGCTATTACTTTTCTTCCATTTTCCTACGAAAAAATTCAATTGTTTTCCTACAAACATTTTCCTACCATATTCCTATACCAATTTTTTACTAGATATATAAAAACAGTTTTAATTCAATTAATTCTAAAATTAAATAATTTCAATTATTAAATAAATTATAAAAACTAAATCTAAATTAATCAGCCCAATTAAAAACTAATTAGAAATTAATTTTAACTAAATATGAAACTTCTAAATGCTAAATTATATTAATTCACTTAGTATTTTTTTCTAGTTAAGATATGTCACTATTTATAGAGCCGATTGAGTGTGTCTTCCACTTTGGTTTGTCGATGTGGGAATTTTCCCATCTCTTATTTTGACTGATTTTGGTAGGAAATTGATAGGATATTTAAATAATAAAATATTTGCTTAGTAAGAAATTGATAGGTAGTTTCTACATATAAAGTGGTCAGAAATTTTCGACGAATTTCCTACCATTATCACAGTAAAATTTTTTTATCGATTTCCTACCATTTTCTGATCAGATTTCCTACGAATATTTTTTTGTTGGATATTGGTAAGAAAATTTTGACCGTTTTTCGACTATTTCTATCATAGGAAATTTTTTATCAATTTCCTACCATTTCTAATTTTTGTCATAAATTTGTAGAAAAATGGTAAAAAACATTTCCTACCAAAATTTTCGTAGGAAAATTCATAGGAATTCAGCATGTTTTCTTGTAGTGATTTATAGTCTATAGAAGTTAATTTGTTTATATTAATGATCTTTAAAAAATGGTATATTCTATAAGAAATAGTCTATAGAAGTTAATTTGTTTATATCAACACATCTAGAAGTCTAGAACAAACATCTTTCATGGGTCGAAAGAAACACCAGAATGGCCACAAAGCCGGAAAATAATAAGTCAATTGACAATACCTGATTATGATACAACAATACATATTGAAGGGGAAAAAGAGTCGTTTCTCATAAAAAAAATATATAAATTGGAATGCATGGGGTGAATATAATAACCGAAAACTTATATGTGAAGCTACAACGGGCATAGAAATTGTAAAAGCCTGTTTGGAATTAATTTTCCATTAACACTTTTGGTAGTTTGGTTTGTGAGTTGTACAATGGTTGTGCTGATTGTGTAGGTTCTAGAGGAAAGTGGAATAAATTAAAATTAAAAATATGAACCTTGAATATTTGAATTTTGTGGGCTTGATGATGTTCAAAACTTCAAGAAGTCTTTGTGGTTTCTATGTGGCAACTAATCACAGACCAGGAGGTATTCACCTTTTTTCTAATGCACCATCCTAAGAGCTGCACCAGTTTCTTATGTCTTGAACCTGATTGCTTTCCTATATAGAGTGCACCGTTAGCTTCTGTTCCAAGCAACTCGAAGTCTATGAATCCCTTTGGCATCTTTGGTCAATATACCTGGACCAACACTGTTATGGCTGAGTTGTGTGTTCCGGGTTTTTTTTTCTTTTTTTTTTGAATCTAATATTAAATTGTATTCAAAAGAAGGAAGTAACCTTTCTTACAACTTTTCTGATTGTTTTTAAACGTTTAAATAAAGAAAAAAAAAGTTTTTAACTGTGCGCATAATTGAGTTTCATACATACCACTTTCTTTCAAGACACAGCAAAAAATGCAAAAAAAAAATTAACAAAGGAGTGCAAAAATGTCTTTCAGATCGAACCTTCAACCCTTTGTTAATGATCCATTTGTGTTATTTAATCTTTGGAAACCCGAAAATTAGAAATTTAGCTAAACACAAACCGACCATTTATTTTTAGAAAGAGAAAGAAAGAAAAAAAGGAAAGGATAAGATGAACTTATAAGAAAAAGACAAAGTAAGCCTTTAATATATATTGCCTATCTAAAATCAGAATCTTACTCTGTTATCATCGAAGTTCACCCAGCGTTTCCCCCCACGTGCCACGTAATTGTGCTGGTCCTTCCACACAATTAAGAGAGTTCAAATCTTGAGACCAAAGAAGTTTAAATGATATGAATCTCACATAATCACGTGTCTATAATATATCAGATTAAGACCAGATCTAGGTGAAAGTATCCCCCATCTATCTTCTTGAGCTTCTTCCATTTCTACATTGAGAGATAAGAAAGAGAGATTAGCAATGGAGGAAAAGCGAGCGAAGAGAAGGATAGTGTTAGTTCCAGTACCAGCACAAGGGCATGTAACTCCTATCATGCAACTCGGGAAAGCTCTTCACTCCAAGGGATTCTCCATCACTGTTGTTCTGACTCAGTATAACCGTGTTAGCTCTTCCAAAGACTTCTCTGAGTTTCACTTTATCACCATCCCAGGTAGTTTAACTGAGTCTGATCTAAAAAACCTCGGACCACTCCAGTTTATGACGAAGCTCAATCAAATCTGTGAGGCAAGCTTTAAGCACTGCTTAGGTCAAATATTGCAAGAACAGGGTAACCAAGATGATATTGCTTGTGTTGTCTACGATGAGTACATGTACTTCTCAAAAACTGCAGCTAAGGAGTTTCAACTTCCTAGTGTTGTCTTCAGTACTACAAATGCTACTGCCTTTGTCTGCCGCTCTGTTTTGGCCAAAGTCAATGAAGAAAGGTTCTTGATCGACATGAAAGGTACTCAAGATTTTAATTAAGCTTTTCACCTCTCAGTTTCAAATGCCCATTTAAGTCTAACCAATCTAAAAACGCCGCTCGGTTTTTCTACTATGCAGATCCTGAAATGAGAGACAAAGTGTTTCCAGAGTTGCATCCTCTAAGGTACAAGGACCTACCAACTTCAGCATTTGGACCAATAGAGGGTATGCTCAAGATTTACAGTGAGAGTGTTAACATTGGAACAGCATCCGCTGTTATCATCAACTCAGCGAGCTGTCTAGAGAGCTCGTCTTTGGCAAGGCTGCATGAAGATCTGAAAGTTCCGGTGTATCCTATAGGCCCGCTTCACATTGCAGCTTCTGCACCTTCTAGTTTACTTGAAGAGGACAGGAGCTGCATTGAGTGGTTGGACAAGCAGAAACCAAGCTCAGTGATATACATAAGTTTAGGAAGCTTAGCATTAATGGAAACCAAAGACGTGTTGGAGATGGCTTGGGGGTTAAGTAATAGCAACCAACCTTTCTTATGGGTGATCCGGCCAGGGTCTATTCCCGCCTCGGAATGGACAGAGTCTTTACCAGAGGAATTCAGTAATTTAGTTTCAGAGAGAGGTTACATTGTGAAATGGTCTCCGCAGATGGAAGTTCTAAGACATCCTGCAGTAGGAGGGTTTTGGAGTCACTGTGGATGGAACTCGACGCTAGAGAGCGTCGGAGAAGGAGTTCCTATGATCTGTAGGCCTTTTACCGGTGATCAGAAAGTCAATGCGAGGTACATAGAGAGTGTTTGGAGAGTTGGAGTTCAATTGGAAGGAGAGCTGGAGAAAGGAACAGTGGAGAGAGCTGTGAAGAGGTTGATTGTGGATGAAGAAGGAGAAGAAATGAGAAAGAGAGCAATCGGTCTTAAAGAGAAGCTTGAAGCCTCTGTCAGAGGTGGAGGTTCCTCATTTACCTCACTAGACGATTTTGTCAATTCCTTGAAAACGAAGGATTCCATGTAGAGTAAGATAGTTTTTGTTCATAAAGCAAAAGTATATCAGAAGAGATTCATTCAGTATTGTGAATCAAATGGCATAAAATGACATTTATTCTATATTAATTGTATATTGTTGTAGTTGTATCCGACTAAAAGAGTTTGCATTTGGAGACGAGACTGAGTTTCTCTTAAATAGGATAAGAGATGAAGGGCTTGATCTTTGAAACCAAGTTCAATCGTTTGAATCCTTTAGGTTCCTTCACTTTGGCACCAAACTAAACAATTAGATGCATCGGATAAAGAAAGACTGTCAGGGGAAAGGTCTGTTACGTGTCATCTACCAGAAAGATCATGTTCTCTGCTAAAGCTGCTATGAGCTTGCTTATGGTGGAAGATAGAGAGTATGAAGAGAAGATCATGTCCTCTCAGCTTCATGCCTCTGTCAAAATTGGAGGATCTTCATACCACTTGCTTGTGTAAACTTCCATTGGGACATTGTGACGATCATAAATTTTCACATAGAAAAGTAACTTATCCCTAGCAATTTCACCACATTTATCTATTACTCAAAACAGATATTTCAGACGCAGCAGTTGATGACTGAATTTATGTAACAACGTGGTTTTATGGGCAAAGAAAAATCAAAAGAAGGTTTTGATTATTGTTGTTGGAATGTCACTTTCTTCCTCTAGTTGGGAGTTGATTGGTGAGTGACCCTCTCAACACAATAAAAGGAGAGTAAAGTCCCAATAAAAGACTAATTAAGTCTAACAAAACGGCCACCATTACAATATTAGATTGACTGTTTAAAAGAAATGAAAAAAAATTAATCAAAGTCAAGAAGCATGAGAGTCTATCTGATACTGTTTTCATTATCCAAAGAAAGAAACGATTACCAAGTCATAGGTGCATTTTGTGCAAGAATGTTGTCAACGTAGAGGAGTAAAATCTGTTTTATGGGCCGTACCTAGGCTCATTTTATTTCCCTAGCAGCCCAACCTCGCGTACAACTTGCTTCCCCTGTATCACTGGGCGACTCGGTAGCACTAAACTCAACTCCATTGCATCACAGAGTCAACTCCGTCGCCTCATATTCCAAGTGTCAGCATTATCTTCTTCTTCTTCTTCTTCTTCTTCTGTATCGGAAGCTTTCTTCGATCTTCCTCTTGCGGTTTCGTTTCTAATCGTAGATTTTTTTTTCTGTTCCTTTTCGAAGGTTTTTGTCGATTCAAAGTAGATAGATCGGAATTAGGCAAAATAGATTTGATAAATCTAGTTGCTGTTGTGGAAGATTCGCTTAGATTTTAAGTTTCCGAATCGAGATTTTGTTGTGCTGTTCAGGTAGCGGAACCAGTTATGTTAGGAATCGTCGCATAGAGTATAAACCCTAATTTTGGAGGCCCTGTGTGTAGTGGTGCAATTGAGTAATTAGATATGGAAACCCAATTTTTTATGGAAGCAAATGTTGAAAAATCAAGTAGTGATGGTGAGTGGACAGTGGTTTTGCCTAGTAAAGGAAGAAGACAGGGGAGAAGAAAACCGAAACCTAAAGTGCAAGAAGAAGAAGAAGAAGAAGAAGAAGAAGAGCAACCATGGCAATCGGATGATCTTGAAGTTGATCCAGAGAGGCAATCAAGACTAAAGCAGAAGATGGAAATCTCTATGAAGAAAATCGAAAGCTCAAAGTTTTACACAACATTCTTGGAGCAGCTCAAGTCTGCAGAGGTTTCAGACCAGTTTCGTCTCGTGTTAGGCACTGAAACACGGCTCCAGGTGGTGATGTATGGTATAGGAAGCATCGAGTCTTATGAATCTCCAAGGTTTCAGCTGAGCATTGCAATCTTGATGAAGAAAGAGTTTGATTGGATAGGTAACATAGAAGTGTTCGATCCAGTCCTGTCGGCGACTGAATCTAGTGTTCTACAATCTCTAGGATGCACTGTTCTATCTATGAACGAGCAAGCTCGCAGGGAAGCCTTAAAGCCTACTCTTTTCTTCATGCCACACTGTGAGGCCAATCTGTACAACAACCTATTGCAAGCAAATTGGAGAGTGGATCGATTGTCCAGAATCGCATTGTTTGGGAACAGCTTTCAGATGTATGAGGAGCAAGTGACGTTAGACCCGGAAGTCATCCGTGCCACCAAACGGATCATAGCTGCACGAAGTATCACGAGCGAGTTTGCTATTGAGACGGTATCTGATGATTATTTTGCAGCTTTCCATGATTCAAGCTGGCATTTTTTCAGCCCTGGTATTGATTCAGAGCTGCCATTGTTGGTTTCAGAGGGATTTTAGATCATTGTATCAAATGCTATTCGTTTCTGCAATGCTAATCTTTATTTTTGTTTTTTTTTTTGTCTGTTGTTTCCTGCATAATCTTTTAGAGGGTACAAACCCAATTGAACTATTGAAGTGATCATTTTGCAGTCAATAAAGTTTAGTGCTTGTGAAGTTATAGTAACTAAAGAAAGCCTCCCGTTTATTTCTATAACACAATCAATTCAAGTTGGTTCATTCCATGTAAAAAATGAATAGGTTAAACTTTTCACTCTATTGTTATGCGTGGCAAACAGTTTGAGTGAAAACTAACTGTAGCAAATAGTTAATTTACACAATTACACAACTAAGTTGATATTAACGGTGTACATTGTACTTGTTGTCTCAAAGTTGTGTGGTAATCAGTTGCTATAATTGAGATTCGTCTATTTCATTAGTTGCTTACACGGATCAAAGTTTGTTGAGCGACTTTTCTTTTATCAATTTGGCACGAATAAATAATTCATTGCATCAACGTGTAAGAAATGGTAACTATATTTTCTAAAGATTCCAACCTCCACCTCATATCATTGCTAAACATAAATAACAATTTTTTTTGTCGACTGCTAAACATAATAATAACATATGTCAAAATGATTAAAAATGTAACAACAAAAAAAAATTAAAAAGATAAATAATTTAGCAGTCAGCATACTCAGCATACTTTTGCTCCTGGCTTGATTTTACAGGTTGAAATGATGTCGTTTAGTGACTTTCCCAGAAAAAAACGGAGATCAGATGGGTCCAACGTAGGCCCCGTAACCAGCAGACACGGCGCCTCTTTTGAATTTTCTTTTAGAAACTCGGCGTTTCCACTATCCGCGTTGGTCAACAGACGCCTCGAACGCTTCTCTATACATAAACGACCGTTAACACTTCTGCTATCTTCTACCCAGCCAAACACTTACACGTGTCTATTTACCGTCTAATCCGACGCTGTTAATTCCGCCTTAAAAACCACGTTTCCAATTTCTCATCTCAATCTCTCTCTCATTAACTGTGGTCAGCGATTCCTCTGCTTCTTCTTCTTCTTTCACATCAATCTCACCGAATCAGAAGAGGTCCATAGATGACAACTACAACTCCGATTACGGCGTCTTATTGGTGTTATAGCTGCACGCGATTCGTAAGCGGCTGGGCTGAACAAGGTTCCACCTCCGGCGTCACTTGTCCGTACTGCGACGGCGGATTCATCGAAGAGATTAACGATTCCTCCTCCGCAGCTGCCGAGTTAGTGAACCCAGCTTCCACTGAAGTTAGATCGATCAACAATAGCCGTAGATCCGTGATTAGACGCCGGAGATCCGGTCGTCGTCCGTCGTTTAACCCGGTCATCGTCCTCCAGGGAGGCGCCGGCGAGAGAGATGAGGGAGAAGAAGCAGACGGAGCAAGGGATCGACGTGCTTTCGAGTTTTACTACGACGATGGATCTGGATCGGGTCTAAGGCCGCTTCCGGATTCTGTATCTGAGATCATGATGGGATCGGGATTTGACCGGTTGCTCGAGCAGCTGAGTCAGATCGAGGCTTCGGGAACCGGAATCGGTAGATCTGGAAACCCTCCGGCGTCGAAATCGGCGATTGAGTCTTTGCCGAGAGTCGAAATCTCGGATTGCCACGTAGTTGCGGAGGCGAATTGCGCAGTCTGTATGGAGGTTTTCGAGGCGGAGACGGAGGCGCGTGAGATGCCGTGTAAGCACATTTTCCACGAGGATTGCATCGTGCCGTGGCTCTCGATCCGGAACTCGTGCCCGGTCTGCAGATTCGAGCTGCCTTCAGAGCCTAACCGACGAAGCAGCAACAACGAGGAGGAGAACGCAGTGGGGATGACGATATGGAGACTTCCCGGAGGCGGAATCGCCGTCGGGAGGTTTAACGCCGCAATGAGAGACGGTGAGAGAGTTTTGCCTGTGGTGTTGACAGAAGTTGACGGTGGTGGGATTGGTAATAGCGACGGTCCTAGACGGATATCGTGGGTTAGAGCACACGGGACACTTGAATCAGATGTTGCTGCTGGCTCCGGCTCAGGAGGCAGATTGAGAAGGATGGTTCGTGGAATGGTGTCGTTAATGAGGAGAGTTAGGCCAAATCGTGGCTCTTCTTCTTCTGCTGATATTTCATCTTCTTCTAATCAGTTGGATTTGAACATTGAAGTAGAATCTAGGGTTTTGGATCGGTCGAATTCAGTGTTGAGAAGATACTTCGGGCGAAACAGAAGTAACAGAGATTCTTCAGTTCTGCATTGAGAATACATATATTTTATTGGTTTGTTTGTTCATTCAACAGTGTAAATGTAAGAATTCAAAAGAAAGATTGGAAGTCCATTTTGACATTTCATTCGATTGATTTCTTCGTATGTTACATTACATCAAATTTCTAACATGTTCATTCAAGTTTATTTCATCATTTTGTTAGCTTGTGTTTTGGACCTCGAAACTTTTCCCGAGATTTTTGGCTGTTTGGTTTCCGAGAAAGTAAAAGAATGCTTTCCCTTTAAGCCTTTTTTTCCTCGGTTGCTGAGAGTAGGCCTAAGCTGAAAGATGCACAGAAAAAGAAAAAGAATTGATGGTTAAATTGAATTCAAATTTCAACTGCAAGTCTTTTTAATTCATACCTGGACGGTACCGTTATGGTTCGGAATGGTTGACCAAGTCAAAACTGTCCACTTAAAGTACTGAACGATGCAAGTAGTCTTAAAAAAAAACACTCAAAATGATCTCCTGAATTATTCCAGCAACCAAATTTCGGTAAATAAAGTTGGATCTAGCCCTGTCTATATGCATAATTAAGTAATTAGACCTTAACATAAAGCAAAAGTGAACAAGAACAAAAAAAAACTGGACAAGAAAAAATCAACTACGACAGGTCACTAGGTCAGTGTGTGTCTCTCTGTGTGAGAGAGAGAGAAGGACTACTACATTCATAAAATCATGAGATACAGTCAGAAATCCACAAAAATGGACATGTTCGGTCCCACACACTCATGACCAAATGCCAACCGTCGGTTCTCGTTTTGTTTTTTATCCACATTTTTGCTTTATCTTCTTTAAAACAGACATCTTGTAAAGAAAAGAATAACAATATAAAATGATAACCGAAAACTCGATCGAACTCGATCCTTATGTCGAGCGTAAAGCTTTCGACGAGACAAAAGAAGGAGTCAAAGGCCTCGTCGACGCTAAAATCACTGAAGTTCCTCGAATCTTCCACGTCCCTCAAGATACCTTAACCAACAAGAAACCATCTGTCTCTGCTTCAGACCTAGAAATCCCTGCCATCGACTTTGCAAGCGTCCACGTCGACACGGCGTCACGTGAAGCCGTCGTAGAGAAAGTCAAATACGCGGCGGAGAAGTGGGGATTTTTCCAGGTGGTCAATCATGGTATTCCTTTAAACGTTCTTGAAGAGATCAAAGATGGAGTTCGCAGGTTTCACGAGGAAGATCCTGAGGTCAAGAAAGGATACTTCTCGCGCGATTCCGCAAATGACAAATTTGTCTACAACGGTAACATGCTTTACATCATTTTTTTTTCTTAAATATGTCTGTGATTTGAAAAAGGTTTTAAAGAGATTGAATTTTAATCGGTTAATATTCTTATGGGGTAAGCCGGATTTGACACTCTTGTATATGCATCAAACACAAAATTGATCGTTGACTAGTACTAAATTATTATGATGAGTCTATTGAAAAGTCTAGATTTTGTTTTACTTGATAAGAGAGTGATTGATTTCTAACTATTGATTGACTCAGGGATGCTATGATCGAATACTCAAAGCATGTGCTGAGTTTAGGTGGTCTGCTCCTAGAGCTTCTCTCAGAAGCCCTAGGTTTGAATTCTAAGATCCTTAAGAGCAAGGATTGCTTAAAGTCTTTGCTCATGCTCGGGCATTATTACCCTCCGTGTCCACAACCAGACCTAACTTTAGGGGCAAATAAACACTCAGACAACTCTTTCCTCACGGTTTTGCTTCAAGATGACAACATTGGTGGTCTTCAAGTTCTTCATCAAGACTCTTGGGTTGATGTCGCTCCTCTTCCTGGAGCTCTCGTCATTAACATCGGGGATTACTTGCAGGTAAAAAATAAGAATCTGAAACAGATATGTAAATACCTTAAATCTTAATGCGTTTTGTTTATATATGTTGAATTTGAATTTGCAGCTGATGACGAACGATAAGTTTGTAAGTTTGGAGCATAGGGTGCTTGCGAATAGACAAGGACCAAGGATTTCGATAGCAATCTTTTTCACCTCAAGTAAACGTCCAAATCCCAACGTTTATGGACCAATGAAAGAGCTTGTGTCTGAAGACAACCCTCCTAAATACAGAGACATGACCATACAAGAATTACACAGAAGGATACTTTAAGAAAGGTCTCGATGGAACATCGCATCTCTTGAATTTCAGGATATAAAATTTGTGTGTTTCTTAGCATCAATTTAGTCTGTTCTTGGCTCTGCAATAACTAAACCTACGTACCAAAACTATATCTATATCTCTCATATATACAAAGAATATATAGAAAGAATAGCGTGTGAAAAAAAAAAAAAAAAGAAGAAAGAATAGCGTGTGTGCATGCGTTCATATGTATTAATGTATATGTGTTGAGCTACTCTGTATTTGGATCTCTTACAATGTTATAAATCTAAGAATTCTCTCCTCAATTTCAGCACTCAAATTAACGGTAGTTAAAGTGAAATCTAGGGCTATATGCATGATTAAGTAATTAGTCCATAATAAAACAAAAGCAGAGAAGAAAAAGTTAATTACGACAAGTCGTTAAAGTGAGAGTGAGAGAAAGAGAGAGACAACATTCATGTGATCATCAGTTACAAAGTCTACAAATTCAGTCCCACACACCAAAGACTAAAACTCCTACCGTCGATTCTTAGTCGTCCATTTTTGTCTTCACTTTGCTATTTCTTCTTCTAAGTAGAAATCTTGTGAAAAAGAAAGCATAAAGAATGGGGACCAAAATCTCGATCGAGTTCGATCCTTATATCGAACGAAAGGCTTTCGACGAGACAAAAGTAGGAGTAAAAGGACTCTGTTTTACTTGAACAGAGAGTGATTTGATTTCGAACATCATTGATCGACTCAGGGATGCTATCATGCTAATATGCTATGATCGAATGCTCAAAGCATGTGATGAGTTTAGGATGTTTGCTCTTTGAGCTTCTCTCAGAAGCACTAGGTTCGAAATCTGATATACTTAAGAGCATGGATTGCTTGAAGACTTTGGTTATGATCTGCCATAATTACCCACCGTGTCCACAATCAGACCTAACTTTGGGGATAAGTAAACACTCAGACAGCTCTTTCCTCACGGTTCTTCTTCAAGACAACATCGGTGGTCTTCAAATTCTTCATCAAGACTCTTTGGTCTGAAGAAAACTGGCTATGCAAAAAGTAAACCAATGAATCAAAAATAAGAAAGCATAGTCTATTTCTGTGTGTATGTGTTGAGCTACTCGGTGTTTGGGTCTTTTTTACTTTAGCCATACGTATCAGTCTATAAGTGAATGCTTTGAATTAATTTGATCTAAAGATTCAAAACTTTATTTAATCCATACATGGACGGTACCGTTATGGTTCGGAATGGTTGACCAAGTCCAAACTGTCGTTAAAATGTTGAACAATGAGTTGACATAAAAAAAAATCTCGTTCCACACAAAATGGTAGATGTAACTATGTAAGTAGTCTAAAAACACTCGTAATGAAATGATCTCTTCAATTCCAGTAACCAAATTTCCGGTAATTAAAGCTTAATCTTGCATAATTGAAATTTCACCAATAGTTTTATGGAGTATTTCATATTTAAAAAACCTTATGTTTCGTATCATGCAAATTAAACCACAGACGCTCTCAGGGTTGATTTTCTGATGGAGACCGAAACACACTGTGTCACTAACCTATAAACGACATGGTGCCTTCTACACATAAATCTCGAGAAAAGGCTGCAACAAAAAAAGGAAAAAAAAAAAAAACTGGTAGAAATTTCACCTAAAATATCCCAAGGAAAAAAAAGGTATTCCAAAACCCAAAATTTTAAATACACCTCATTTTTCGGGGTTTTTGGTTGAAATCTCAAACTTCCAGGTTTTTTTTCGCAAATTTTCCCACCACACACTAATGACCTAACTTCAACCGGCGGTTCTCAATCTTTCCTTTATTATCCTCATTTTGCTTTATCTTCTTCAAAGCCGAGATCTTGTAAGAAGAAAAAAAGAACAAAAAAAAAGATGACCAAAAACTCGAACGAACTCGATCCTTATATCGAGCGCAAAGCTTTCGACGAGACAAAAGGAGGAGTAAAAGGCCTCGTCGACGCTAAAATCACTGAAGTTCCTCGAATCTTCCACATACCTCAAGATACCTTAACAGACAAGAAACCATCTGCCTCTGTATTAGACCTAGAGATCCCTACCATCGACTTTGCAAGCGTTCACGTGGACACGGCATCACGTGAAGCCGTCGTAGAGAAAGTCAAATACGCGGCGGAGAAGTGGGGATTCTTCCAGGTGGTCAATCATGGTGTTCCTTTAAACGTTCTTGAAGAGATCAAAGATGGAGTTCGCAGGTTTCACGAGGAAGATCCTGAGGTCAAGAAACGATACTTCTCGCGTGATATCGCCAATAAAAATTTTGTCTACAACAGTAATTTCGATCTATACAGTCCTTCGCCGTCTGTTAACTGGAGAGATACTTTCCAGTGTTACATAGCTCCAGATCCTCCAACTCCTGAGGAACTCCCAGTGACTTGCAGGTGACGGTAACATACTTAACATCTTTTTCTTCACTTAAATATATTTGGAGGTCGCAATTCACAAACCTAATCATCAATCAGAGCTGCAAACTGCAATGGCCATATAAATTTCTTAGAGGCTAAGAAGGATATGCATAAGTTTGTAAAGTATTATCAATCGATTTGAACGTCTAAACTTTGAAAAGAGAGTGATTGATTTCTAACATCATTGATTGACTCAGGGATGCTATGTTCGAATACTCAAAGCATGTGCTGAGTTTAGGTGGTCTGCTCTTAGAGCTTCTCTCAGAAGCCCTAGGTTTGAATTCTGAGATCCTTAAGAGCATGGATTGCTTAAAGAATTTGCTCATGGTCTGCCATTATTACCCTCCGTGTCCACAACCAGACCTAACTTTGGGGATAAGTAAACACTCAGACACCTCTTTCCTCACGGTTCTTCTTCAAGACAACATCGGTGGTCTTCAAGTTCTTCATCAAGACTCTTGGGTAGATGTCGCTCCTCTTCCTGGAGCTCTCATCATCAACATCGGAGATTTCTTGCAGGTAAAGTAAGATTATGAAATAGATACTTAATACATTAATCTAAAATGTGTTTTTTATTTATATATATTCCTAATTTGATTTCGCAGCTGATAACGAACGATAAGTTTGTAAGTGTGGAGCATAGGGTGCTTGCGAATAGACAAGGACCAAGAATTTTTCAGTAGCAAGCTTTTTCAGCTCAAGTAAAGGGCCCGATTCCACAGTTTATGGACCGATGAAAGAGCTTGTGTCTGAAAACAACCCTCCAAAATATAGAGACATAACCTTGAAAGAATACACAGAAGGATTCATTGAGAAAGGTCTCGATGGAACATCGCATCTCTTGAATTTCAGGATATGAATTCTGTGTGTTTGTTAGCATCAGTCACTCTGTTCTTGGCTCTTTAATAATAAAACCAGTGTACCTAAAGAAAAATGTGCGTTTCTACGTAAATGTAATGAGCTACTCTGTATTTGGATCTTTCTACTTTAGCCAATAAGTATCCCATTACGTAGCCATAAGTGAATGCATTGCATTGATTTGATCTAAAGATTCAAAACTTTATTTTTGCTTTCTACCTCTTCAGTTCTTGTTTGAGATTGTGACAAGGATGAAGTTATTTTCGTTACCACACCAATTTTAATTGCTTATTTTATATATATGCCTATATGGAATGGAGAACTAACCAAAGAAAATGTCGACTCTTACCTGGATAGTGGATACTATCCCACATCCATATTAATTAATTTATATGGAATTTAATTTTTAGAAAGTAATGAGTTTACGCCTTACGGGTAGCTGTAAATGACATTTAAAATAATATACAGTTATATTCATTTATGCCGAGGACATTTTTATAAAACAGGGGAGTATTTTTTTTATATATATAAAATTTTAGTTATACCTATTAAAATGCATAAGTTATCTTTTTTTTTTAATTTTTTAACATCTGCCATCTTAATTAAAATTATCTTGAAAGAGTTCAACATGACCCCATTTATGATGATCAACTAGTCGAACAAATTCACCATGTACAAAGAGCAATATTGAAAGAGTTCCAGCTTTTCTTTTGTAAAAATATTAGACAACACCTCTTTTGGGGAGTAGTATTAGGTAGAACTATATGCATAATTGAGCAATTAGTCCATAATAAACCAAAATCAGAGAAGAAAAAGTTAACTACGACAAGTCGTTAAAGTGAGCGTGAGAGAAAGAGAGAGACAACGATCAGTTACAAAGTCTACAAAAACGGACATATTCGGTCCCACACACCAAAGACCAAAATTCCTACCGTCGATTCTCTTAGTCGTCCATTTTTGTCTTCACTTTGCTATATCTTCTTCTTAAGTAGAAATCTTATGAAAAAGAAAGCAAAAAGAATGAATGGTGACCTAAAACTCGATCGAGTTCGATCCTTATATCGAACGAAAGGCTTTCAGCGAGACAAAAGAAGGAGTAAAACTGTAAAAGGACTCGTCGACGCTAAAATCACCGAAGTCCCTCGAATCTTCCACGTCCCGAAAGATTCCTCAACAGACAAGAAACCATCTGTCTCTGTTTCAGACCTAGAGATCCACAAAAATGCACATGCTCGGTCCCACACACTAATGACCAAATGCTAACCGTCGGTTCTCTTTTTGTTTTTTTATCCACATTTTGCTTTATCTTCTTCAAAACAGACATCTTGTAAGAAAACAAAAAAAAAAGAAGGAAAAAGATGGTGACCGAAAACTCGATCGAATTCGATCCTTATGTCGAGCGCAAAGCTTTCGACGAGACAAAAGAAGGAGTCAAAGGCCTCGTCGACGCTAAAATCACAGAGGTCCCACGAATCTTCCACGTCCCGCAAGATTCCGCAACAGACAAGAAACCCTCTGTTTCTGTTTCCGACCTAGAGATCCCTACCATCGACTTCGCAAGCGTCCACGTGGACACGGCGTCACGTGAAGCCGTCGTAGAGAAAGTCAAATACGCGGCGGAGAAGTGGGGGTTCTTCCAGGTGATCAATCATGGTGTTCCTTTACACGTTCTTGAAGAGACCAAAGATGGAGTTCGCAGGTTTCACGAGGAAGATCCTGAGGTCAAGAAACGATATTTCTCGCGTGATTCCGCCAGTAAAAAGTTTTTCTACAACAGTAATTTCGATCTATACAGTTCTTCTCCGTCTGTTAGCTGGAGAGATACTTTCACTTGTTTCATAGCTCCAGAACCTCCTTCTCCTGAGGAACTCCCAGTGACTTGCAGGTGACGGTAACATACTTGACATATTTTTTTCTTTTTCTTAAATATGCCTGTGATTTGAAAAAGGTTGTAAAGAAATTAGTGTTTTAACCGGTTAATTTTCTTATGGTGTAAGCCGGATTGGACAGTACTCTTGTATGCATCAAGCACAAAATTAATCGTTGACTAGTACTAAATTATTATGTGAGTCCTTTAAAAGATAGTGATTTGATTTATAACATCATTGATTGACTCAGGGATGCTGTGATCGAATACTCAAAGCATGTGATGGTTTTAGGTGGTTTGCTCTTTGAGCTACTCTCAGAAGCCCTAGGTTTGAATTCTGATATACTTAAGAGCAAGGATTGCTTAAAGTCTTTGCTCATGCTCGGCCATTATTACCCACCTTGTCCACAACCTGACCTAACTTTGGGGATAAATAAACACTCAGACAACTCTTTCCTCAGTGTTCTTCTTCAAGACAACATCGGTGGTCTTCAAGTTCTTCATCAAGACTCTTGGGTTGATGTCGCTCCTCTTCCTGGAGCTCTCGTCATCAATATCGGAGATTTCTTGCAGGTGAAGCAAGATTATCAAACAGATACCTAATACATTAATCTAAATTTATTTATATATATGCCGAATTTGATTTCGCAGCTGATAACGAACGATAAGTTTGTAAGTGTGGAGCATAGGGTGCTTGCGAATAGACAAGGACCAAGGATTTCAGTAGCAAGCTTTTTCAGCTCAAGTAAACGGCACGGTTCCACAGTTTATGGACCGATGAAAGAGCTTGTGTCTGAAAACAACCCTCCAAAATACGGAGACATAACCATAAAAGAATACTCAGAAGGATACTTTAAGAAAGGTCTCGACGGAACATCGCATCTCTTGAATTTCAGGATATAAAATTTGTGTGTTTCTTAGCATCAATTACTCTGTTCTTGGCTCTGCAATATATATATATATATACATATATATTTATTTTATTTAGCAAAAACAAAATATGTAATGTATATGTGCTGAGTCTGTCATTATGCTCGGTTTCGTCATGCCATTCATATCACCACCCATATATTATTATATGTATAAGTGGAACTTTATGAAGGTCATTATTATTGGACCAATTTATAAATTCTAGTTGTTGAACGATCACCATGTAGCTATATTGAAAGAGTATCAGTTTTTATTCTGCCCAAAAATATTAGATAACACATGTTTTGGGGATTAGTAATATAGAGTAACTTCAACACAAGACTCAAAAACTTTTCAAATAAATGATCAAATCCATTATTTGGTAATCCAGAAAAATCTCCTCAGTTTGAGCACTCAAATTACGGTAACTAAAGTGGAATATTCTAGGGCTATATGCATAATTAAGTAATTAGTCCATAATAAACCAAAAGCAGAGAAGAAAAATTCAACTACGACAAGTCGTTAAAATGAGTATGAGAGAAAGAGAGAGGCAACATTCATGTGAATATGTGATCATCAGTTACAAAGTCCACAAAAACGGAGAAATTATATTCGGTCCCACACATACACCAAAGACCAAATTACTCCTACCGTCAATTCTTAGTTTTGTCTTCCCCCTTCGCTAGTTCTTCTTCTAAGCAAAAATCTTGTGAAAAAGGAAAGTAAAAAGAATGGTGACCAAAAACTCGATTGAATTTGATCCTTTTATTGAACGAAAGGCTTTTGACGAGACAAAAGTAGGAGTAAAAGGGCTCGTCGACGCTAAAATTACCGAGGTCCCACGAATCTTCCACGTCCCGAAAGATTCCTCAACAGACAAGAAACCATCTGTCTCTGTTTCCGACCTAGAGATCCCTACCATCGACTTGGCAAGCGTCCACGTGGACACAGCGTCACGTGAAGCCGTCGTAGAGAAAGTCAGATACGCGGCGGAGAAGTGGGGTTTCTTCCAGGTGGTCAATCATGGTATTCCATTAAACGTTCTTAAGGAGATTGAAGATGAAGGTCGCAGGTTTCACGAGGAAGATCCCGAGTTCAAGAAACGATACTTCTCGCGTGATTTCAACAAGAACAAGTTTGTCTACAACAGTAACTTCGATCTATACAGTTCATCTCCTTCTGTTAACTGGAGAGATGCTTTCTCTTGTTACATGGCTCCAGATCCTCCGTCTCCTGAGGATCTCCCAGTGACTTGCAGGTAACGGAAACATGTTTACTACTTTCTGTTTTTTAATTCCATGATAATTCCTGGATGTGTCAAGCACAAATTGATCGTTGACTAGTTAATTATTATGATGAGTCTATTGGAAAGTCTAGACGTTGTTTTAAAACTTGAACAGAGACTGATTTAGTTTCTAACATCATTGATTGACTCAGGGATGCTATGATTGAATATTCAAAGCATGTGATGAGTTTAGGTGGTTTGCTCTTTGAGCTTCTCTCAGAAGCCCTAGGTTTGGAATCTGATATACTTAAGAGCATGGATTGCTTGAAGACTATGCTATTGATCTGCAATTATTACCCACCTTGTCCACAACCTGACCTAACTTTGGGGATAAGTAAACACTCAGACAACAGTTTCCTCACGCTTCTTCTTCAAGACAACGTCGGTGGTCTTCAAATTCTTCATCAAGACTCTTGGGTCGATGTCTCTCCTCTTCCTGGAGCTCTCGTCATCAACATTGGAGATTTCTTGCAGGTAAAATATAAAATCGGATACATTTAAATTAACGAATCTTTGGTTTTATATATATGTGGGTTTGATTTTGCAGCTGATAACGAACAATAAGTTTGTAAGCGTGGAGCATAGAGTGCTCGTAAATAGAGAAGAGACAAGGATTTCCATTGCGAGCTTTTTCAGCTCAAGTGCACTCCCCAATTCCAGGGTTTATGGACCGCTGAAAGAGCTTGTGTCTGAAGAAAACCCTCCAAAATACAGAGACATAACCCTAACAGAGTACACAATGGGATATTTTGAGAAAGGTCTCGATGGAACATCGCATCTGTCGAATTTTAGGATATGAATTTAAACGATTGCATGATCAGCTACTCTGTTCTTGGCTATGCAATAATTAAACCAATGTATCAAAAATAAGAGAAGCATAGTCTTTCTGTGTGTATGTGTTGAGCTACTCTGTGTTTGGGTCTTTTTTACTTTAGCCATACGTATCAGACTATAAGTGATTGCTTTAATTTAGTTTGACCTAAAGATTCAAAACTTCATTTACCTCTTCAGTTCATGTGTAGACAAAAATGAAGCTCTCTTTTACCTCAGCATCAAGGGTATACCACAACATTTTTATATTTGCTATGATTTAGCTGTCATTATGCTCGAATACGTCATGCACACAATCACCAACTGAAAATATACTTGAATATTAATGTATATAATTTGATAGGTAAGATAATCAAATTGAGGACGGCACGGTCTATATATAATATATTCAATTTACAATTTCTTATGCAAGATGTTTTGGGTTTTATGGACGTTACCCTTCGACGCAAGGTTCCATAAAATTACTGTTTTAATTTGTATTTTGCTTGTGCTTTGAAACTTAGGGCTCGACTGGTTCACCCGCAGCGGTTGCAACTTCGGTTGCGGGAGTTTGCGGAAACAGGCGATTGCGGTTATTAGCGTTAATGAGCGTTTTGTACGACTGGTATAGCGGTTGAAAACTGTTGCATTTGCGGGATATTTTTGACTGGTTGACAGCGGGTGTAATAGCGGTTTTATATTAAAACAATAAAATACATACAATATATCATTTATATAAAAACCAGAAATTATATATAAAAATATGTAAAGTTAATATTTAAAGACCAAAAACTAAATCATATAATAAATAGTTAAATAAATATTTTTAAGAGTTTAAAACAATTTTCTGTATAAAAACATAATTGTATAGACAGATATATATTTAACTAATATGTATATATTGTACATTATCAAATGAAAAATAAAATATAAATTTTTAAAAGGTTTGAATTTTTTTTATAAAATATATATAGTTACATATATAAATTTTAGTTGATAAATGATATATATATTAAGAATAAGAATTAATATAAAAATTATTGATACGAGAAAATAAAAAAATTTCTTAACTTTTTCCAATTTTTATAATTTTTCTTATTTTTTATTAATTTTTAAGATAATTTATTTTATATTTTGAAAAAAAAAAAAACTGAAACCACCCGCTACCGCCTGTAACCGCAAACGCTTGCGGGAAGCAGCTTTTGATTTTGAACGGTACGTAGCGGTTCAGAGCGGTAGAAAGCCGTTATGGTGATTGTTACTAAACGCTACAACCTGCTACTACTCGCAAATGCAGCTTTTGCGGGAGATAGCGGATGAACCAATCAACACCTAAATAAATGGATGGCTCCATGATTTGCGTTAAAGAGCAAAAGCATTTGTGATAGTCCTAAATAACCACTGACCAGTGTCCACTCTAAACTAGTTAACTCATTACAACAATTGTGTAGATATTTTATATATAAGTTGTTAATTAAAAATGAAAGATCTCTATATGTGGTATTAGCCCAGATTAATTAGCATATACTTCCTCTGTTCAGAATTATTTGATGTTTAAGGTTTTTACACACAGTTTAAGGATTCATTTAATTTTTATTTTTTCTATACTAAAAATATTATTTATAATCCATTTAAATATCATTCAGCCAATAAAAAGACAATCTGCAGAATATAAAAGGTCAAAAACTATAAAAATTCATTAAATTTTGTATTGAAAAGTGAGAACATCAAATAATTCTGAACAAAAAAAACCTTCTAAAACATCAAATAATTCTGAACAGAGGGAGTATTAAATAACTTTTGCAAGTTCTGAAAGATTTGAATATATATGCAGACAGAAAAAGAGATGCACCATATATTCACTCAGCCTATTTCAAGACTCACATATATAGTCATATGGATTGAAATAAAGATATTCAATATTTTGGTATTAACGGCAAATTTATTACGATATTTTTTTTTTACATATTCTGCAGATACATAAATCCAGTTTCAGAAGTTCTATATTTGGCCAAAAAAGAAAAATCCTTTTGGGAAACTTTTCTGTCATTTTCCAAAAATATAGACTAAAGTTTGATAGCCTAATTATACCGTTAGATTGTGTATCTTTTGTTCGTCTTTGGTTCAAATTTTGGTATCTTCCCGGCCTGGAAAAAAAAATGTGAATGTAACTTACGAGATACACAAATAAACACTCATAAAAAAAACAAAAGTTATTTTAATATTACTCTTTTGTCAACGTTCTAATAATTATACAATGATTATACCCGGTATATATAGAGACTGTTTCAATCATAAAGAACCAGCTCTTTGGTCGCCGGCGATAAGTTATTGATTTATCATTATAAGTACTTTCTGTAGTACAACTTCCGAATGACTTCACCGTTGTACTAGTCACAGCAAATCTCCAAAACAAAAGTCAACACTGTACTACAAACACAACCATATGATACATACGTACATATATACACCATATATGCTCATGAACTGAACAAAAGTACAAACAGAACTAAACAACAATATAACCAAAATGGCTCTCTCTTCCAAGACCCTAAAGTCAGCTCTCTTCTTCCTCTCTATCTTCTTCCTCTGTATCTCCCTAATCCTAGCTCACGGCGGCTCAGAAGACGAAGAGGAGGAGGCTGCCGCGGCCAAACAACCACCTCCGGCCACCGGAACAGCTGTCGTGGATCTCCGGTCGAAAAGCTTGGTTCTTGTGAAGATATACTGTCTTATAATACTCTTCTTTAGCACATTTTTGGCGGGGATTTCTCCTTATTTTTACCGGTGGAACGAGTCGTTTCTCCTTCTCGGAACTCAGTTCTCCGGCGGTATATTCCTAGCGACAGCTTTGATCCATTTTCTCAGCGACGCAAACGAGACTTTTCGAGGGTTAAAACACAGAGAATATCCTTACGCCTTCATGTTAGCAGTCGGTGGATATTGCCTTACGATGCTCGCAGACGTGGCGGTTGCGTTTGTAGCGGTTGGAAGTAATAATAACCACGGCGGGGCTGGCGCCGGAGATTTGAGGGTGGAAGATGACGTGGCGGTGAAGGAAGAAGGCCGTCGTGAGATTGGAAGAGGTGTGGATGTGAATCAAGCAATCTTACGGACAAGTGGATTTGGAGACACAGCTTTGCTGATTCTTGCACTTTGTTTCCACTCTGTCTTTGAGGGAATCGCCATTGGTGTCTCAGGTACCAAATATTACAAACCCTAATTGCTTCTTTGTTGAACTGATAACCAAGTATATATGTAGCTAAGCTAGATAGATACTAGGAGACGTACATGATAGCAGATTAATATGAACTTTGACCTAATAACGGATGTATATAAATAGAAAGGGAGTGTGATACCTAAACCCTCAAATTTTTAACGTTCTCTAATGAACATATTGGCCAGATACTAAAAGTGACGCTTGGAGAAACCTATGGACAATCTCCATGCACAAGATCTTCGCGGCTGTAGCAATGGGAATAGCTCTCCTCAAGCTAATCCCTAAACGACCATTCTTCCTTACCGTAGTCTACTCCTTCGCATTTGGGATATCGAGTCCCTTAGGGGTCGGGATTGGCATTGGAATCAATGCCACCAGCCAAGGAGCTGCCGGTGATTGGACCTACGCAATCTCAATGAGCATTGCATGTGGAGTCTTCGTGTATGTTGCGGTTAACCACCTTATCGGAAAAGGGTATAAGCCTCGTGAGGAGTGTTACTTCGACAAGCCAATCTACAAGTTTCTTGCTGTCTTGCTTGGCGTTACTTTGCTCTCTATTGTTATGATTTGGGATTGATTTTGTTGACACCTTAGTTTCATTAATTTTATTCCATTTTCTTTTTGTTCTTCTTTTAAAATCAATTTTTGAGGAATTCAACAATTCAATGTAAATCTTTGACAAAGAAACTGTAAACATTTACACAATAATATGTAATGAAAAACCGCATAGGCCAGCTGGTAAATCTGCATCCTCTGATATTTTTGTGTAACATCTACATTTTTTGCTATGTATCTTTTTTTATAGATAACGATCAATAAAATAGAAATGAGCGAGATGACGCTAACTAAAGTAAATTCTTTCACAAAAAGAAAGAATTGACATCAAATTATGAAAAAAAAAAATAAACAGTAGGCTATGAACGGATTAAGTTGAATTCAGAGTGTCCAATATTCGCCACAAATGTTCACTATTCAGCAAACACAACTTGTTCGTCTTTCTCTATAACCGATGTTTACTTAATGGTTAATTACATAATTAATTCGGCCTATATATGTGAAGCCCAAACAATGCGAATTCAATTCAACTAGAAAGAAAAACAATGCGGTTTAGTTTGGCAATATTTGTTTAATACTAGATAAAACCCCGCGTGTACACGCGGTAATTTTTATATATATAATAGTTTAGTTTATCAGTAATATATATATATATATATATGCAAATTTAAATTTTCTAAATCATGATAGAATTATGTAATCGCAAATCATTTTCTATGGTTATCTCTTTAAATTATTATTAGACATATATCTGTCTGTTTATTACATATTTTCTGTTTTTTTACTAATGAAATAAAGTTAATAAATACGTATATTCATCGATACACAATAAAATACAAAATATTGTGTTTGTTTGTTTTAGCTTAGCTTTTAAATCTCATCTCAAATCCTTTGAGTTTTGCTTAGGGTAATAAATATTAAAAACAATAATTTCTTTCTAAATAATCCTTTTTTTGTTAAAAAAATATAAAGTTCGGACGTCAATAGAATAAATATGATAGAGTTTGGGCATTATATTCTCCTGATACATAAATAATTTTGTCTATGTGACAGAAAAATAATGCGCTACGTAAAAAAATTTTATAGCTAATTATTATATTGAGTTAAACATTCACTATATGTCAGTCTTATGTATCTACAAAAGATGTACGAAAACTATAAACAGAAATTAAACAGAAAACAAAATACCTCTAAAACTTCAACTTCGTTTGTTATATCATTTGCTCTAAACCTAATATTGTTAGGCACCAGAGCATTACAAATACAAAGATATCATAATTTTTCATGTATGCAATAAATAGAAACTATTTATGATTTTTTAAATGTTTTGCGAAAAAAAAAAACGTCGCATAAAACTCTATATTAATATGAAAACAAGAAATAATTATTTTAATGGTTCATAAAGTTTTTCTTATATATACATAAAATAGGAATATATATATATATATATTGTGTAATTACGCTACATACAGCTTGTTTCTAGTTCTCTTTCTATGAGGCAATGATTGTTTATCATTGTCTCCTCGTAGACACGTAGAGTGATTATATCCATGTATTTGATCGCATTTCTGATCCGAAACACCAAAAGCCACAATCACTAAAACAAAAGTAACACAAAAAATCTGTATTTTGGATATGTTATTTGAAGACCTTAATTCTTTCCCAATGTTGGTTTTGAACGTGACTGCAGTGGCGCTATATCTGATTTCTGGAGCTCTTTGAGCGTGTAAGAGAAAGCTGAAAAATAGGTGGAATGCCGCTCCATTTTATAATAACATATGATTATGGCTCTTGATTCTTCGAATTTATTTTAGTGTCGTTCAATTTTTTCGGGTGTGCTTTACGAAGTGGTAACACTACAAGTTCAATACATTTACTTTTTATTGTGAGAGAATGACTTTTCGAGATATAAACTACTTTTGTATTTGTGTCATGGCTGATGAATTAAATTTTTTTTTTGGGACTGAGAAAATTAATTTTTTCAAAAACTGATATGTCAAAATATATAGTGCTTATGTGTTAAGCTTGTGAGACTCAACTGAGTCTTTATATAATAGATGAGAAATCTTGGGGATAGTACTATATCACTTATTAAATCTGTAATGTGGACCGACATATATAAATGCAAACAGTAGAGCTGGAACACTGGTACAGTTTTGTTTATATGTATGTCTTTTAAATTCCCAAGTGTTTCAGAAGGAATCTCTCTCACTTCAATACAACTATACAACTATAAAAGAAAATGGTTGGAAAATAAGCCTGTGAAAATATAATTTTAGCATAACATTTAATTTGTATTACTGTTACATTACATCATGAGTTAGTATACCCTTTTTCGTTTCTGAAGTACGATGGTGTAACTTTTTCTCTTTACGTCCTATCGTAAAATTTAAATTTTTTAAAACACTATATTTTGTAAAAAAAATTAAGAAAAAAACATACATGTAATTTAAAACAGATGAAGTGCATCACTAATACAGAATTAAAAAGAAAAGAAAAGAAAAAAGAGAGAGAGAGAGAGAGACTAATGGATGGGTAAAAAATCGAGTAAGAAATGTAATTAATTAACCTAATCTTCTTTCTTCACAAATATTGAATCTCTCAGGCGTGTTTGTGCCAACAAACGAGCATCAAAACGCAGCGTTTCATGATGTAGAACCGGGACTTGTGCTCCTTGGCCTTAGTACGACACTTTCGGGTCACTGAAGCTCCTTTCTGAGACAAGCTCCGAGATATGGAACACTTGGAAGAAGAAGACGAAGCGTCATTTGGGCATTTCGTTGTCGTGGAACCGCTTCTTGACAGAAACGGAGATTTCGAAGGAGTTGGTTTTGCAGAGAAACTCCGTCTAAAGATGGGTTCTGATGACGAATACGAAGTGTGTTTTGTTGAGAAACTTCGTGTGAAAATGGGTTTTGAAGAGGAAGAAGAAGAAGAATTTTTTGTTGAGAAGCTTCGTGTGAAGACGACGGGTTTTGAAGAGAAATGGGCCGTTTCGAAGATGGAATCTTTCTTGGAAACTTTCCACAACTTTTGATCATCCATGTAATCAATAGTGGATGATGTTCTCAGTTCTATATATTGATCCAAATCAGTACATAGAAGCACATCAATATAGAATGTGTGTTTTGTATGTGTGTGTGTTTCTTTGATGTTTGAATTGAAGATGGAAAATTATAGAGAGCTTGGAAGTTGGAATGAAATAGGTCAAAGCTTTGAAGGCACTTCTTATAATATTTACATTTGTGTGTGTACACACATATCTAATAATAATTTTTTTAATAATAACAAAAAATTGTAGTTTTTACTCGATATTATTCTTTATAGAAGAAACAAACAACGGTAAGAAGAAAAAACTCGACAACTGATTTCGGCGCAACTACAACTTTGATCCCTTTCAAATCAATAAAAACCTGTATTTATATCGCTTATTATTTATTAACCTTTACTACATTGAGATTACACTGAGATTACATACCTTAATACATCTTCCATTTCATAAAAATGTCGTTCTTAAATTTTTTTTTCCCGTTTTATAAATAGTCTCGTTTTTAATGAGACTTTATGCATTCAATTCATGTTTAACCATTTTCAAATCTAATATAGTAACATTTTGAGTTTAACTTATTTACATTAAATTATTAATTTATTGAATATATTTGTAAATTGAATAGTTTCTTAATCTATGTTAAATGATTTTTTTTTGTTTTAAAAAAAAGAGAGTAATAACTAGCTAGAAAACTGAAAATTCTGAGTTAATTGATTTGGCTCGTAAATTTTTATATACAAAATGAAAATATTATGCGGACGCGATTGGAAACCCAAGACCCAGAAAAGCTATGATATGTACAGACTGATCATCAGATAATATCTATTCAGAAAACCTCACAAGCATGTGTGTGGACAAACCACATTAAACTACGTTCATGCACGCATAGCTTTAGTCTTTAGATGTACATATCATCATACATATATCATCATACGAGAAAACCCTTTAACAAAAAAAAAAAAAAGAATTCGACCAAAAAAAAAAAAAAAAAAGAATGCACATCATCATACCGTTCATACGTTAATCCAATGCAATTAAAAAAACGAAATACATAAGCGAGGATCTTTAGTTAGAATAAAAAAAAATATAAGCGAGGATCTGACATGTATATTTGATGATAATATATATATATATATAGGTTTTTGACTCAACGTAATTGTTTAGGATATTTTATGTTTTTCAACAATTTACACTATCAGATTCAAATTCACACTACGATAACTCATAACTGTATACTAGTATTAAATCGTTAGATACTTAGATTACATGTCTAGCTGCAAGCCTGCAAATCGTTAATAAGTCGTGAATAACTTCATAAGTCTAATAGTATGATATGAAGAGATTCGACATTCCCTAAATTCAAACATATTTTTTCCACAATTAGCAATTTAACATGGCATAAATCGAGAGATTATGGTTTATCGGGCTAGATCATCATATAAAAGTATAAATTACACAGGCGTATGTAAGTATTTGTTATCGACGTCATTACTTACTTTTATTCTTTGTCGTCGTTAATTAAACTTATTCAAAAGCTTACATATGTCAGACTAAATATATTTTTTAGGAGTTGGGACCATATAAGTGTACGATTTACCCAAAGAAAATTCATTAATTAATATGATTTAGAAATGCAAAACAAACAGCAAGTGAAAACTTGAATTTACTTTCACATTATTCCATTGCATGATCGACTGACCCACCAATTTTATGGAAGCTTTCAAAAAAACTTTGAAAATTATTTGTTACTTCAGTTTTCTGCACAAATTAATTTCTCCCGTAAGCAAAGTTTTTTTTTTAACAAGGAAAATGTGCCTCGAGAGATTCATATGATCCATGTGGAAAAATGTTTTATTTTTCTTTGTCGGGTCAAAGAAACTATATAAATACATAATAAACCTTGGGACCAAAGGCAAAGAATTGACCAAAGAACACTTATGGACCATTTTCACATGTGACCATGTGAGTTTCCACAAACCATAACCACAAGAGACTTCCCACTCCTGAGTTCTCACTATTCAAGTATTCATATTCATCTTAGAAACTTATCAAGATCCATTTATTTATATATAAATTGTCACAGTTATGTTTGGTTTTTTAAAGCATGTGTGGGATCCTTTGAAAGCTCTACACGTGAATGGTTTAGCCAATAACAACAGCAAAAAAAGAAGCACCATAAACTTAAAGATATTTCACAACATGTGCGTGATCAAGAAATAGTCAAGAGTCGGAATCAAGAAAAGAGACTTTACCTTCTGTTTTTGAGTCCTTGTAAGATCTCCAAGACATCTTTATTTTCTTCAATAGATAATGAAAAAAGTACGACAAGATCAGAGCCATGTATTTGCTGATGCAGCATCATCAAGATTCCCATTCGAAAGGAACCCTTTTTTTCAGACTGAGAGGCGAAAACAAAGGAAACCACATCGCTTGTGAATCTTAATGATACTGCATCTGCAACTACCGGCTGTTAGCAACTATCAGAGGCTAAATCTTTTGCCTTTTCATCAAGAACCCAAATACCCTTATCGGTTTGAGCTCTGAAGTTGAGAACTTTTATGGCAACCACCAAATGAACACGCAAAGAGGAAAGCAAGAGGATTCAGAAAGCAAATCCATCAGCAAAGATGAATTTGGGGAGAAGCAATCGAGAGATAGGTGCATGAATATATACACTACTATGAAGGACGCTATTTGGTCGATGTAAAATCACTTGGAAAGGGACAGAGATAGCATCAGGAGAAAACCTATCTGATAATTGACTTTTGAAAAGAGAGAGAGAGAGAAAGAGATCACATCAATATAACACAAGCCCACTTCACTGCACTAGTGTCAGGAACAGAGGCCAAAGCTAAAGAGTTTTATTCATATGAAATATCTGAAAATCTCAAGTGTTTTTATACACAAACCTCAAAACCTTTTATCTCCAAAGTACCATGAAGAAGTCATTAAAGAAACATTTCCAGGTGGAGATGGTTAATGGGTTGCAAATGCAAAGGACGATAAAATAAAATTTTATCAGGATAGAAGAATTTTATTAAACTAATCATGACTGATTAGTGTGGAACAAGTGGGATTAGGAAAATTATTAGATTAGCAATGGCCACTTTATTAAACTAATCATGATTAAGATTGTTCCCTGTGCGGTTCCTTACGTGTAAAGGCGAAAACACTCAAAAAGCAAACAACTTTATGTTTTAACTGGAGGTATACATATAATTTAAGTCAGGGAATCAGTTAAGATCAGGAGAATTAGAAAACTAGGGTAACATGTACCCCAATTGAATAGACCAAGAAAAAGAAAATGGATGCAGCAAATCACGGTTGGATTACGCAACAGCAAAATGGATCGTCATCAAAGGACAAAAGATAAGGCAATAATACTATAAAGCACTCAATCAAAATATGTGTTAGGAAATAACTTAACACTCATAAGCTACAGCTACAAGCAATCAAGATGATGTGAAAGTTTGGTTTTCATAACAGCCAATCAATTTTCAGATTCGTGCTAACCCAAAGTGTTGAACTTTAAACTAATATTAGTATATTACTAGTTGGAAACTGATGAGAAATATCTTGAATTAGAAATTAAGGGAAGCCCCAAATAGCATAAACGCATATCCTTTTCACAAGCCTAACATTCAAATACAAATGCCAGAAAAATTAACTCATCGTCATTCATACATCTTTGACTGATAGATACCAGATAATTCGACACATCACATGTTCCTCTAAAGGACTAGTAAACAAAAGGAATGAACTTGTGCCTAACCTTATCAGCATAATCCGTATAGCTTTGCCCGAAATTCTCCACCATCAATTCTTCCTCCTGCGTTGCCTTCTTGTTGTAGTAAACCAAACACACCGCCACAAGAAACAACAGACTCAAAGGCGCACGCAGGGCGGTGCAGTATGTCGCAAAAAGAAGCATCGTAGAAGCATATATCGGATGCCTGATCCATCTATAAGGACCAAATTGCACAACAGCTGTTGGAACAACGACCTTTTCGCTATATCTAGCAAGATATAGCGTTGAATCGTATTGCATAAGCATTGTAATCACAATCAGAACCCATATCCCTACATTGGCCCAACCTCCTGGTAAACGGTGAAGCTCAGGCCCTTCAAATGCCGCAAGCCAATGTCCAACCATAACGCCAACACCAAACAAAATCCGAGACCATAGAGGCGTGTTCACATCCCATTTGGGATCATGCGTACGAGCGTAATAATCTCCATAGAGCCGTTTCCTCACGCTCACATTGAAGAAGAAGAAGTAATGATAAGCCAAGAAGAACAAAAAAGGCCAGCCTTCAAGATAACCGTTGAAATAAGCAGGAGGCACAAGTGTAAGCCATGTGAAGACAGAAGTTACAATACCAAGCTGCTCAAAGGCATTGGCTTCGCCGAGCCAATGCTTACGAAAGCAGTAAATTCCGTAACCCGCAAGACCCACAGCGATAAACCAAGGCCAGAAGAGCCATGTCCAGCTGAAATACATCCAGAAGAATGGGTCGAAGACCAAATTCACTGTCTTTTTCGCAGCCACAGTCAAAATCGATAGCACAAGAGCTAATTTCACAAAATCCACGGGCTTCAATTTCAATTGACGAACTCTGTTCACCAGTGCACTAAACGAGAGGGACCGGAATTGGCTAAGGAAAGGGTTATCGGAATCGGAAACAGTCGAGCTAGAAATCGAGCATCTGGGAGGAACCCATGAACCTTTTCTCACTGAAAAAGGAGCACATCTCAAGCTATACGGACTCTTAATCGCTTCAAAGCTGCGGAGTAAAGGAGTGTTTCTGGAATCAGCACGAAGCGAGTGGCACTTAAGGTGTTTGTTCAAATGCCTAAACGAAAACTTTCTGTTGCCTTCCAACGGTGTCCCCCGAGGAACAACCTTCGAGCAGAGAAGCACAGCTTCCATGGCGAACAGAAATTCAAAACAAAATAAACGGATACAAAGACAAGATTCAGAACAAAACTTTTAGCTAATCATATTTGCTTCGTACCGAAACCGGAAAAACAGATAAACATGACACAGAGAGAAGTGAGCTGCGTTTACTTCTGTTTTCGGTAATTAAGAATTGGGCCTATGGGGCTATGATAAAATGGGCCAATGGGCTACTCTGAAAAATAGTTTAAGGTCTTTAAGAAAAAAATAATAATGGGCTCTGGAAAGTCATTTGATGTGGGGCAAAATTGTAAAATTGAGGAAGGTTCTATTTAATTGTCTCATTTAATTGTGGTGACTTAATGCCGGCGAGACTTTGCCGTTGAACACGACCGGTCGCACATGGGGCGCAGGTTCGTATAAGCCGGATGGAGAGAAGAAGTCGCTTCCAAGTGCTATTTTCCCACGAGAAAAATACCTGTATTTTTATTAAAAAGATAAAAATATAAATAAGTCAACTTTACCCAAGAAATCTCTACTATATCTTGAAATGGTACCATGTAAGCAAAATAAAAATTGAAAATTATGAAGATGCAAAATAAGAAGATAAATTTGCTCTATGTATGGTGTAAAATAATGGAGCGGAGATAAATATGGTTTGGCCAAAAACTTGAATTAAACAGGTAAATTATAAAAGGAAGTTTTTTTGTTTTTTAAATAGATAAAATGAACTTATAAAATGAAATATATAGTATATGAAAATTGTGAGTTAATTAGTTTAGTCAATTTTACAGTGGTTTGGTGATCGAAAGGTTCATCACTGTATTAGGTAAAGTACTGTTGTCCGAGTCTTCCCACTCACATAAAACCTAATATGGAATTCTCCAGTCCACTGATAAAAAGATAGTGTATAAAATGAAAACTAATCAGTTATGAGAAATAATACAATTGTTTACGCAACAATAACACAAATTATGCATTAACAAAAAAAAAGCACTATGAGCATGCATGTTTTTGTTTTGACATCTTGCTTAAAATTAAAGAATATTATATACCATTTCATAGTTGATACAATTACGTTACTATCTTTCAAAATTGTATAAAAATACTTTATCAAGAACTTTTTTTATCTAAAATAACTACTATACATTCAGAAATTTATGCTATTTATGTAAAATAAATCATTCGTAGTTGTTATAACATTTTTTCGTTAATGAATTAGTTCAAAATTTCCGTACATGAACACAGTTTATATTTTTGTTTTTCTCACGAATTATCATAGTTTAGTTTTCTCTGTGCTATTTTATGTTAAAAATCCTTCTGTGCTTGTGAGATATAAAGTCGTCTATAACTCTATAATATATATGGTCCATTATTTAAGACCAAATTAGGGTCTTTTATATATAGGGGTCCTAACTAAAAAGTAAAATATTTCGGTCTTTTTTTTTTCTAATGTGACACGGTTCGCATCAGCCTTCCTCTTATACAGAATGAAACCAAAAAAATCTTGGTCAAGAATATCTCACAAGTCTTTCTTATTTACTTTTGTCTGATTAATACAAATGGAAACGTGACATGATCAAGAGAACGATGTGTAATTATTGACGCGTGGACTTTGTAATGCTTAATGACTACGATTTATCTCATTAGTTTTTGAATTGCACATCAACAGGAATCATGAGAACCATTTCTAATATCATAAAAGTTACTCCTATTAAAAAATGGTTAGTGGATGTTGATTAATCAAAGAACATAAAGTAATTGGGGTCTATATTATTAATTAATACACTACAAAGCTGGTCATCATCACAGACTTTATTTCCACACGCGTTTAATGTTTCTTATATAAACACATATGTGTTCTCTTCTTTTCTTCATCAAATATTTTCTCTTCAATCATCGTTTCTCTCACGTCTGAAATTTTTTCTCGCTTCTTTTATTCGAGGTATATTGCTTCTTCTACACCCACCAGTTTTTTTTTTCTAACATATATCTGTCTTTTTAAATTGGGAATTTTGGAATGTTCTTTCTTTTGTTTCTATGATCGGTTTTAATGTTTACCCGAGCACATTAATTTGCAGTTTCTGAAGAAATGGAATTTGTGAACAGCTCTACACCAAGATACGATTGTCTCCTCTTTGGTAAGAAGTTCTGGCTAGTTTTAAAAAAAAAAATATATAGAAAATTGGAAGCAATTAACAAATTTTGATTGATCTATCTATCTTTATGTTTGTTTCCAATAGATTTGGATGATACTCTCTATCCTTTAAGCTCTGGTTTATCGGAAGCATGTACCAACAATATCATAGGTATAATTTCCTTGGAGAATTTTATCTTGATTAACATGTTTATTATATATTTCATATGGAGAAATAAATAAACCACGAAATTCACCAAGTTACCCTTGTGCCAGAATTCATGGTTGAGAAGCTTGGAATAGACGAAGACGGAGTCGTTGAACTAAACCAAATTCTCTATAAAAAATATGGAACATCAATGGCTGGTCTAAAGGTAATTTACCTTCATAAATATATTGACCAAACCCGGATCCTGATTATCACTAGATTCATATATAAACATATAACACTTGCGCCACCACATAATTGTTTACATGACAATGGTTTTTATATGGTTAATACAACGTTAATCAATCTGATAATTAATGCAGGCTGTAGGTTATGAATTCGACAATGATGAGTACCACAGCTTTGTTCATGGAAGATTACCTTATGAAAACCTTAAACCGGATCCGGTTCTGAGAAATCTCCTCCTTAGTCTACCTTTTCGAAAATTGGTATGTATATGTATATTACTATCTTTATTTTATTTTTTTGCTTAATTTCAGTCTATACATATAGATATTTATATATATATATTAAAAAGTATGGGTTCCGTATTCTTTTGTGAAGGTTTTCTCGAATGGAGATGAAGTTCATGTGACGAAGGCTTTAAAGAGGCTCGGCATCGAAGATTGTTTTGAGAGAATCATAAGTTTCGAGACTTTAAACCCTGAGATTAACGAGGCAGAGGTCTCTTTGGATTACAGTCCCGAGATTCCGGTTATCTGTAAACCATCCGAGATTGCTTTCGAGAAAGCCTTCGACATTGCACAGCTCAATCCTCAAACAACCGTAAGCGTCGAGAACATATAACTAAATATAAATTAGAGGGTTCTTGTTTATATTTTCTTCATTCATGGTTTTATAATTAATGTGATCATGTTTCTTGCGCAGTTGTTCTTCGACGATAGCATCCGGAACATCCAAACCGGAAAAGCCGTGGGTCTCAATACCGTCCTGGTAAGAACCGGTTTAACATTTTCAACCAAACTATTTATACCAATTTCTATAACAATTTTTTTTTTTCTCGTTGTAGCTAAGCTACCTGTATTTGTATGCTGAACCAAACTTTTTACACAATATATTTTCAATTGATTTTTAGGTTGGTAAATCAGAAAAAGTGGAAGGAAGTGATCACGCGTTAGAAAGCATTCACAACATGAAAGACGCATTCCCGGAATTGTGGACGGAATCCAACAACAAGGAATCTGAAAGAATTGGTTACGTCGCTGCACAAATCTCGATTGAAACTTCTGTTCAAGCTTAGTTCTTCATGCGTGTGTTATCTAGTTTGTGAAGATATTTACATATCTGATTAATGTTTACTAGATAAAACGGTTGTGTTGATACAACATGCATGTGTTATCTAGTTTGTCGGCATCATGCATGTGTTTACTCCATATGGATATGTTTGTTGTTGATACAACGGTTGATATATGGTTTCTATTACGTTTTATAAGTATATTGTATAACATAAGGTATGCTCTTTTGTACATATTAAAAAATGTTACAGAACATCGATGTTTTTATATACCTGGAACAATAAAAAATATGTATCTTGTTAATTAGACTAAAAACGGTTAACTTAATTGATTTAGTTCGATAGTGAATAAGAATTTTTCAGTTGATACATGAGTTAATTTTTTTAGGGTAATTAATATTAGATGCCTGAAAAAGATGTAGATATTCTGCACTGAAGTTAACAAAAAATTAGATAAAACATTTTGCTCATGTTGCCGATTGCTGATAATAAACCGGTCTGGTAGAGTTAACCGAATCGAATTTTTTCGGTTGTTTTGGTTTGGCCTAAACCGAATCGAATTAAATTGATGGAGGAATAAATTAAGGCGCACGTTACATTGTGACTTTTGAGAAAGTGTGGTTTGGTCGGCTCATAAATACGTGTGTCATTTGCTTATTCGATTAGCAAGTAAAGAAAAAGCGTAATTGCCACGTGGAGAAATCGCGGATGTCGACGTGAGTGCTTTGCTTTCTTCTCCAGATTTAACGACAACCAATGGATGAGTCATGAAAAACCATTGAGAACCATTGAGACGTTTGGCTTACATTTCCTCTTCTATTTATATAAAAAAAAAAAGTATTTCTTTTTAACATCTTCTCGATTTTTTTTTTTGTTTCATTTCCTCTCGAAGATTCATTGATCAGAAAAAAGGTTAGTCACTCGTTTTCCTCCGCCTCCATTGATTATCTGTTTGATTTCTTCTCTGCATTTTCTTGAATGTCTCGTTATCTTCACTGACAGTCTAATCTAAGTGTTTTCGATCTGGATAATTTTGCATTTTGACGTTGAGATTTATCTTTTGTTTTAAAATTTTCTCTCAGGTGTAACTTTGGAATCAAAATGGCGTACGAGGAAAACTTTCAGCAAAACTCCAAACCGAAGTATGATTGTCTTTTATTTGGTAAGGGAAATGAATACTTTTTGTTTTGAATAATATTAAGCATTTGGTGGTATTTGATGATTGAGAATTGGTTTAAAAGTTTAAACGCTTTCTCTGATTAAAATTGGACTTGGTTAAACAGACATAGATGACACTCTCTACCCTCTAAGTTCTGGTTTGGCCACACAAGTTAAAAACAACATTCAAGGTAAAGTCTGATTCGCATTCATTTGTTGTTCTTCTCTGGAACTTTGGTTGTTCATGTTAGTTATCGCTGAACCTGTCTTTGTTGTTGTTGTCATTTAGAGTATATGACTCAGAAACTTGGTATCGAAAAAGAGAAAGTCCAAGAACTTTGCCTTTCGCTTTATAAAATCTATGGAACAACTATGGCTGGTCTTAAGGTATCTTTTTCTTAACCACAATGTAACATCTATCTGTATTTTTCAATGTTGGTGATGCACATTCCCTTCGTTTTTGATGTTAATTCTTTCAGGCTGTGGGTTACGACTTCGACTACGACGATTTCCATCGGTACTTAACTTGTCTTTAATTATTGCTTATGTTTCTTTGAAATAAATGCTGTTTGGGACTTGAGATGACTCTTTTTGTTTTTACAGTTTTGTTCATGGGAGATTGCCATACTCAACACTGAAGCCTGATCCAGTTTTGAGGAATATTATTCTTAGCTTGCCTATTCGGAAAGTTGTATGTGTTTCACTCTTTGATGCTAAGCTCTTAAAATTTGGTTTACAATCAGTTTATTCTCTGATGTTCACTATGCTTTCTTATTTCTCCCCACAGGTTTTCACGAACGCTGACAAGGCTCATGCAGCCAAGATTATTGCCAGGCTAGGCCTAGAAGACTGCTTTGAAAGAATCATATCTTTCGAGACTCTGAACCCCAACACCAAAACTGAAACCCCTGCTGCTAAGGGAACCAGAGAAATCTTCGACATAAGCAGTTACATGGCAAATCCTGACCCAAGCATCGAAATCCCAAAGACTCCGGTTATATGCAAACCATCTGAAGGAGCATTCGAACAGGTTTTCAAGATGACCAACATCAATCCTCATAAGACTGTAAGAAACAACATATCAAATATTTATTTGCTTTTATTTTTCTACTTAAACCATTTCATCACCGAAGCTTATTAAGTTCCAAGTATCTTGGGTGGTGTTTTCAGTTGTTCTTTGATGACAGCATCCGCAACATTCAAACTGGGAAACGTGTGGGTCTCCACACCGTATGGGTGAGTAACCAAATCATGTGTGTAAAACAAAGCTTTTCAATTTCAAAGCTAACTTCTTTTTTTTGTATTATTAGGTTGGGACCTCGCACAAAGTGGAAGGAGTAGATATCGCTTTGGAGCATATTCACAACATTCGTGAAGCTCTTCCTGAACTTTGGGAAGCTGTTGGTGACATAGCCGAGGAGACTAGATCCAGGCAAAAGGTCGCCATTGAAACCATTGCTTAAGCTAATGTTTTCACTCACATTAGCAGCTGATAGTAACAAGATAGAGCTACTTAATTATTCACTCTTTTAAGAGAAAAATAATTGTAACTTTAACTTTTTGAGATTGCAGAATTGTGAGATGGAATTGTAATATATATATTTGTAATCCCCTATTACAAAGTTCAGAAAATGACTATCATGATATCTTTTTATCTTTCACAAGCGTTTCTTCTTTTTCTTTCGTACGATACAAGAGAATCTGGCTCATGATGATTCCATTGGTGAAGACTGCAAGAAGAATACCAAGAAGCATAGTAAACGGAGCATTCACCTGAATGCTGGTGAAAACTCTCGCCATTGATCCACCCAAGTTCATCAAACAAGTTAAGAAACTAAGCTGCCCAGTGCTCTTGTTCCTGAAATTCTTCCAAATCTGAGGGATCCTCGCAGAGAGAAATATCAAATGCTTTGAAGCATAAAGAGCTTCAAAAACCAAAGGATCAATCTGACCAGCAAACACAGTTGGTGCTAAAGCAAAGTAGAGGATCGCTCTGACCCAAGTCGTCACAGAGAGAGGCTGAGAGAAATAGTAGATACAAGCCACCAAGATCAAACCTTGGATCAAAAGAAAAGCAATTTCACCAAAAGCTGAGAAAGGAAGCTCTTTGTGTAAACAATACGCGAGAGAAATCGTGTAACCCACCACTTCTAGCTCAAATGCCGCAATACTCAAGCCTCTCACACTCTTATTGTCCACGATTTTCATTATCTACAATCAATTTACAGACTTTTTGTTAGCATATCAAATTTGGGAATTAGGGTGAGAAACCATAGTGATTGATTGATTGATTGATTGAATATAAACCTGAGGAAGCTTGACGGTCATTGAAGCAGCGACGAGGAAGTAACCGAGCAGCTTTGTGATGAGAGGAAGAAGACAATCTTTCGCCGGAAACTCGCCGTTACGGAGAGATCCAGTCGCGCAGCTCAGATCAATCCCAAGATAATCCATTTTTTTCTCCCAAGTCCTAACCGATCTCGGAAGTTGGATCCTTTGAAAACTAGTGGACGTTGCTTCGTTGTCTTTGTTGCCTTTCAAATGCCCAATAACTAAACCAATTATGATTTTGGTTACGTAATCAGTTTTCCAATTTGGTACGGTTTGAATCGGTTAGGTTTTACCATGTACCACACCTAAGGCGAAGTCAATTTTCTGTTTTTGGACGGGAACTTCAAATCGGAAATTAATTAAACCTAAAAGCAGACGAAAACAGTCGTCTTGTTCTTCCTCGCCGGTACAGGAAGTCTCGTGTTGGGGGAAAGTAAGTTGTAATTTGAGAGAAGCTATAATGGCGAAGAGAGAGATTAGTAGCACTCTGAGAAATCTAAAGGTACTTCTTTTAATTACAATTAGCTCACTAATTTGAAGTAAAATACCCAATGATTGGAAGGGTTTGGCCTTTATTTCGTGAAATTCGAGTTTGGAATTTCTTTTATCTTTTTTTTCTCTATTTAGCTGGATTTTGATTCCTTGAGGAATTAATTATCCCTTTGGAGTTGGTTTCTCATATGGGGATTGCTTTGCATCTAGAGTTTGAAAAAGATAACCTTTAGAGATATGGAACCAACGATTCTGAGCTACACCATTGGTTTGGGACTAAAAATTGCTATTTTCACTAAAAAGTTGCATTATCAATCATGTAGCTCTTAGATGATTATTAAGTTCAGTAATCTGTTTTGTGGGTGAGAGACAGGAACTTGTTATTTCTTCAATCCCATATGAGAATCAAGCTGGTTCATGAACTAATAATGATTGACGCTCTTCTGTCTATAGTTTATGCAACGGTCTGCTTCGAAGGAGGAGAAGAAGAAGATTGTTGAGGAGCCTAATGGGAATTTTCCTTCCCTTGGGACTGTTGCAAAGAAGTGGTACCGCTTCTTCTATTTAACTTGATGTTAATGTTTTACTAGCCGTACTTATTTCATCACATTACTAGAAGTGAGGACATTGTGTATGTGTTGTCTACCCTCTGTTCTTGTTCTTTTGGGCTCTTGGTTGGTTACTTTCAGTGTCTAGTCAATTTCAATGACTCTAGACTTCCCTTTGTTCATGAATCATAACAACAGTTTTGATAATTTGGTTGTTTTTCGGAATCCGGAATATTTTCTAACGCCTGATTTGAATTTCGATGCAGTGTGGTCATAACAGACTGGGATCCTCAGCCAAGACCATTGTTAGGACGCATGTCATTTCAGTCTTTCAATCCTTCTATCGAGGTTAGTGTGTGTGGTGCTAAGGTCTGAATTAGTTTGCGTTTGATGGTCTTCCCTTCCAGCTTTATGAATAAAACTCTTCTCCCCTTAGAAATTGCATGAAGAAGCAAAAACAGATGCTTCTCCCACAAGCTCTAGCAGTAATGGAGGAAGAATGTCATCTAGGTCTGTTCGTCCGCTTTTATATTCCTTTTGGTTCTTAACAATCACAAGCGAGTGTGCATTCATCAGAATATTGCTGGAGATTCATTGTCTAACCGATCATTTAAACTTTCGACAAATGAAGTCTTTATTGATAGCAATGGATTCTACCATTTGTTTCATTTCTGATTTTTTCGTCTCTTTACAATTTCAAACTGTAACTAGTCAAAATGCATGCTCTTTCAGTGAAGCGAAGGTTGAGACAACTCGGGAAACAAATGGCGACTTGAAAAGGAAACAGTCTGATGGAGTCTCTGAGGAAAAAAACCATCCAAACAAGTCCCCGAGGAACAATGACAAACCATCACCGAGCTATAAAAAAGGTTTCAAGAAACCGAAGAGCAAGAAAGTAGACTGGAGCGTTTTGAAGCCACCAAAACCTCAAACCAAAAAGGGTTTAAATTAGCCAACTGCAGCAAAACCTAAATGGCTATTTGCAATTAGTTCACGTCGGTTCATATGTGCTAGTAGATCATTCGATGCGCTGTCTGTATCATCATTCACGTGGTGCTAGTTGCAACCCCTCTGCTAAATTATAGCCAAAGTTTTGAAACTTTTCTATTTGGATGTTGTATCTTGTATGCTTGTGTTATAACTCCAGATCTATGATGAAACACTTTGTCTTTTCAATAAGGGTTGAATCCATGATTACTTTATGTACTTGCAGGAAAGAAGAGATTACATTCCATACATGCGATCAAACAGATTTTACAAAACCCATTGGCAAACAAAAATGAAGCAATCGAGAAGTAACAATTTTCAAACGATTACATTATTGTCTGTTAACTTCTATGCAGGTTTCCAGCAAGAAAAGGCATAGATGACTCTTCCTTTCCACCCCTGAAGCATCCAGTGGTTATCACTATCGATCAAAAAATCTTTATGGTAATTTTTCCTCACGATTTCCCTAGCCTCCTTCATGATCCGTTTGCTTATAGTTGCTGGCTTGAACCCGGCTCTCAAAATCCTAACTTGCCATTGCTTGTAGGTTTCAGGCCTCGCAAACCGCTCAGCGCCCTCGCTGGAAATCACGCTCATCGCGTCTCTCACAAGTAACTCTCTCTCCAACAGTGCCCTGTTCTTGTACTCATCCTCTGCTTGTATTGTGGTGTCGAACATGTCGAAGAGCGAAGAGAAATGGAAGAGCGCTTCTCGGAACCTCGTCATGAAGAAAGGAGAGTTGTACGTTCCGTTAATCTCTGCAAACACGAAGAGGTCAGGATTGATATCTCTGAACAGTTTAAGAACCGTGTCTCTCGGAGAGTTTAGCGACACAGTCTCATCTGGAGTGTATTGCAACCGATGAATGCAATTGACGACTGTTGTCTCTCCTGGATTGATTGTAATCTCATCAAGACTGATGCTTTCCCATTTTTTGGCTATGAAGTTGAACTCAAACGGGACATTGAACATATCACAGAACCTTTTCAGTCTCCGACCAGTCTCTTCGACCCTGTCTGAAGGTCGGAAACCAGACTGTGGCAGCTCGATACCAGTCACGCGAAGCATCGGTGGTCCGCCCGGTCGTTTAGACAGGGCTAGTAACAGACAAGGCCATTGAAAGCCATAGAGAACCCCGAAATCAATGATGTGAAGCTTAGTTGCTTTCAAGGCAAGCTCGTAGATTGATTTGTTTGCTGCAAAGTAATCAGCTACATAGATGGGACAAGCATGAACGAACAGCTTGTACGCTTTCAAGATGTCTACCATCGATGTCGTGCTTGAAGGAAACGCAGTAGAAACCGGCGGTGAGATGATTCCGGTGATACGTGCCTCGAGCGCCTCTGCGAAGTAAAAAGCCATCCTTTGAATTCCATCGCCGCTGCTTGAAGAGTTTGACCTTATCTCCTTGAGTTTCTCCGTAGCTCTTCTCTGGTCAAAGCTCGCTACAGCTTGTGCGCATTGCGTCAAGAGACTCCGCAGATCAACGGGGCTAGTTTTTTGCGCCTTGGATCTATTTGATGAGCCTTTGCCTCGTCCAGCTCTGTTTGGTTGACTCTGTTTCGTTGCCACTGATTTTTCTTCTTCTTGGTTCGCTTTGCATACCAACAACACATGCTCGAACTTTACTGCTAGCTCTTCCATCTCCGAGATGAAAATAGCAGGTTGTTTGTTTCTCCGACCGTTCTCAAGATCGTCTTCTTCGTCGTTTCGATGACGGTACCTTCTCTGCGATTCTCCGTTGGAAACCAACGCTGCAGAATCTGTTAAAGTCGTCGTTGTGCTGAAGGGGTCGCCGGAGTTTTGATGGGAGGAGCTTGTGTTGTGATCAGATTCAGGGGATTGTTGCTGGAGTATCTCGTAGAAGGATCTCTCGGCAGCTTGTAAGGCTAAATTGTCCTGCAAAAAACGAGATTCCTCTGCGAAATCTTCTTCGTCCATCAACATGTCATTGATGTATTTGAGAACAGGAGAGTTATCCAAACATATAGTCGGAGGAGAATCGTTCGGTGGAGAGTGGTTCTGAGGCTCTGGTTCGTTGAAATTGGGGAAGAGATTGTTATCAGAATCGAGATTGTTTCTGGGTTTGCAGCAAGACCCAGATCCAGATCCGTTCTGGAATCTGAAATCATCGACGGATACTTGAAGAAGAGCGTCCATGGTATCACGAAGGATGAGAATACTAAAAGAGTTTGAAAGTAAAGGAATCTTTTTTTTCAACGAGCAGATGAAGAAGACGAAGACGAGAAAGCGGTGCCAAAGTTATAATGTGAACACACTCGAGGGAGCTTAAATTTATATTTGAGGGATTATGTTTGAACTTAAAAAAAAAGTGGATTATGTTTTTTTTTCTTACATTTGTAGGGGAAAAAAATGGAACTTTCGAGGAAACACAGGCCGCCACAAAAAGTGGATCAAGTTATTAAACACATAATGATAAAAGGGTTAGTTGATTTGTGTCGGATCAGTCTGCAACTACTTATTTTTGTTGTTTTGCTCGTTACATTATTTATTTTTCTCTGAGCACTTCCACTTGCTTTGCTTGGTCACAAATAAAAGTCAAATACCCTTTACTTTAGTAAAGAGAATGTACTCAATTTTGTAAATAACTTGATATTAACACAATCTCACGCATTTTCTAAACAGCTTTGAACGATCATCCCGTAGATTTTCTTTTCCTATGGTGATTTTCATTGTTTAGATGTCCATACACGATCATCAAAGCAGCAATATACCAAAATTTTTGTATATACTGTATATATAGCAAAAGAGAGTAAGAATTTTTAAAACTAATCGCACTTAGAAAAGTTAGAATCCTAGGCAACCCGTCTAATAAGCGGCCTCAACACTAGATGACACTCGAACACCGATTAGTGCTTAACAATTTAATGAACGTTGGCATTTACAATCAAACTCTTTTTCTTTTTGTCTAACAATATACTCTAACATATTAAATAATCTAATAAAATAAATCTTGATCTCCAAGGAATTGGACAAATGTTTTGGGTGAAGGGAACGTGGCTGCCAAACCTATTTGTTTTTTATATTATTAGTTCGTCAGTAAGAAAATCATTTCATATCTTTGACTCTGTTTATATTTTCTTGAACAGTCAAAGTTCAAACGACGAGGCGATTGGGTTCCTTAATACGGTCGTGACATAAATAGAATTAATTTTTATTATAGAAAATGATTTATGATTAATAATTTTAGTCGGCATAAAGTCTTGTGTATACAGTAGTCATGGGGAAACAGAAAAAGGGGAAGTGAAGAAAGACGAACATTCAATATGATTGCGACTTGTTTGTCTATATTCAACTTATCTCCCAAATTATTTTTGTTTTTTAATATCATATGCTAAGGTTCTAACTAAAGTGTATATTTTCTTTTGCACACAAAAAAAACCGTACATTTCTTAATAATTTCGCTTTCCCTTTGAGAACTTCCAAGTATCCATCCGGTAAAACAAGCGATGTATGATGCATCATTGATGGTCATTTACACACATAGTTCATGGCTTATATATGTGTTTATTTTGTGGGGATTGTTTTCCTGGTTTAGTGTTAAGCTGGATCAAGGGAAGATATAATAGGTGTTGCAAAGATTTTGGTATGTGGGGCATCTAAATTGATGATTATATCCATTTATCTATGTTAAACGATGTTACAATATGGTGGCATTGGCACATATTTCAGTCAAACAAGAACCTATATGTACTTTTGGTCCTATTTAAGTTGTAATTTCATGCTATCATAGTTAATAAACTCTTTGTATTAAGAGTTACGACTTTGTAACTTCTCAAGTTTAATAAATTTTTGGATGTTTCTCTATAAGGTAGTAGTCTAGTAGATACTTATTTGCCATGAAGTATGAACACATTATTTAATCATTCGATTGGGTTGACCTGAAGACATATATATATAATATTGTACCAATCAAAAAGCTGATCTCATAGATATTTCTCCCCATCCGCAAAAATATACGCGTGTGATCGACACGAACCAATCACAACTTCGTTATTATGGCCTCGTGGGGATCTCACGGCCGAGAGAGCGTGATTTACTACTTCCTCTCACATCGTATGTTGCTTTTATTTGAAGATATCATTAATGATTAATCTACTGATACTATTGTTAATTACTGATTTTCTTCAACTTGTGTTTAGTTAACCTGATGCTGTATCGTTTAATGATTTGTTCTTTCTCTAATGTCGCTAGATTAGTTTTACACGAAAACAATTGCTTAAAAGTCGTCATGACTGACGATTGCAAATAAAATTTGGGCCTGTCAACGAGCTTGTACGGCCCAAATAGTATATGATTCTAAAACTTTTTTAAGATTTTCAATCTCTTCTCTCTCTTCAATATTGTTCCTTCAAAATCACACAAACTTTGTAATAGCTATGAGATTTAATGACAACCATCAAGATGATGACCAGAGGAGTGAAAGAGGCTTTCCACTAGTACACTCTTTGACTTGATCTAATACCACTTGTTGAATCTTCTTCTCTACTTCCTCCATGGTTTCACCAGCATCGATTATCTGCATCGTCCACAAACATTTCAAGGTTTAGATTTTTCTGTTAAATCTAAAATATAATCTGACTCTACAGAGCAACAAAAAAGGAAAGAGTCTTAATCAATTCACCTTCCACGAAGAATCACGTAGAGTTTGATAAAAGTCTGCAACTTTACTCTGAAACTCCACTCGCTCGTATCTCTCATCTCCATATCCACCTCTCTCAGCAGCTCTTTCAGGTGAAATGTCAAGGTAAAGCACAGAATCCGGAGCAAGTAAACCGATTTCCGGCGCCTTGCACCAATCAACACCTAGACCTTTAGCTGAAGAGAAAGCTACACCAGAATACGAATAACGATCAACGATAAGCGTGGTTCCTGTTTTAAGCTTTTCCTCCATCAATGACCTGCAAAATGTCAACACTTTCTCAGTCATAATATCACTAAAAGAGCATAGGATTGAAGAAAGGGAATCAATTTAGACAGCTAAAGAAATGCAAGAAACCTCTTCTCCCATCGATTGGCACTGAAAAGGAGATGAATGGTATGATCATCGAGCTGCGATTTATTAGATAGATACGCCGATATCATCTGACCGACACTAGTCTCTCTGTCGGGAAATCTCCAGAGCTCGGTCGGATGTCCTAAACCCTCCAAGAAAGAGAGAAGCTTTGCGCACTGCGTTGATTTCCCGCTCCGATCAAGACCTTCTACAACTATCAATGCGCCTCTTGGCTCTGCACCACTGAGTCCAGAAGAGAGCATGCTTTTTTTCTCCATCCGAACTGATGAAAGCTTAAGCGACTGGACAGGATAGTTCAAGGATCGTGGCTTTGCTAAAGCTCTGAAACTTCTAGAAACTAATAGACACAGGTCAGACAGAGGAATCTAAACTTGTAATCGAGTATGGGAGCAAAAATTTGTTCAGATTCACGAAATTTCGAAACTTTTTGACGATTCATTAGTCTGTTAATCAAATTTCCAAAATTGAAGAAATGTCAAAATCTTCATTCGGCATTCGTACCCTTTTCAAGTTCACTGAGCAAGAAAAATCCTCATATTCAAGAGCAAAACGCGAAATGGAAGGGAAGTGTGAGTTTACTTTACTTACAAAACTGAACACTTGAAAACGAGCAGATCCGTTTCATGCCCTTACAAGCTAAAACCTGCGTGGTGAAATCAATATTCAGATACACACAGTGAAACCCTTCTTTTAAACCGTAAATTCATGGTAAGGAAGTATACCGAATCGCGTTCCGTGGTATCGGAGAAGAAGATGTCGACGGAAAGAGTCGTCGTGAAGAAGAATCGACTTAAAAGAGTCAGATACAAGCTTAGGTTTTTCTCACCTTTTTCCAACACTCTCAGAAACCTTCAAGTCCCTCAGAGGGTTTGTTTGGTCTGAATTACGTACCAGCCGGTTAGCTGATTTTCGGTTCAGTGAAGACATTGGGTTTTTACTAGATTTTTCAATTGGCTCTCGGATCGATCGATCAGCCCGCCGGTCCGATTCAGATCAAAAATGTAAACAGTGTAACAAGTCACAAGCAACATTTTTACATTTCTGATTTCTGTAACAGGTCGATGCGTTTATTTATTTTCTCTGCGTTGTTTTTTTTCCCTCAAAAGTTTCACTGATTTTTTACAATCTTGTTATTCTAAACTCTTTTTGATTGCCAGTAAGCACACTAGATTTTATATATACATGTGGTAGCGCTTATGATTGGACGATTTAGATATTACATTCTTGTGTAAACCTATATTAATTTACACATAAAACAATAATGATAAAGAGAGAGAGAACACAGTCTATGAAAGACATATAGAGATTGAAAATGTAACAAAAGATGTTGTACAAAAAAAAAAAACTGTACAAAAAAATCATCTCCCTAAATTGGTCAAGAACAATCTTTAGTAGCAATGCAAATATATGAGAAACAGAGTCATGCTGCGCACTAGCAAATAACAGTATCATACAAACTATCTTAACCCAATGGTCCCTAAATTAAAATTTTAAAATCTACTGCCCCAAGCAAATGGTTGATGTTGATGGGGTTCTACCCAGAACTGGGTCTGACCAGTAGCCATGAGCGTTCAAGACCCGGTTTAGAAGTTCCTGAGGCACTGGCTCTCCTCTCCTCTGTTGTGGAGATATCTTAGCCGTGTGGACCAGCGTTTTCCATTTGTCCTGCACAACACCAAACGCTAGATTCAGATCTAATCATGTGGATTTGGGTTCACCGGTAGTTAAGTATGGTACGGGTTAAAAAATGCAAACCTTGAGATCAACGTAAGTGCGGTGATCTGCATCTTCGAAAGCACGAAGCTTAACATCTCGCCACCTGCGGATTTCCACCAAACTTCAATCATCTTTCTTCTACTTGAGAATCACAATATAATAATGCTATTATGATCTGTAATTTGGATTTACCTTCCAGTACCGAGTTTCTCAACTGCTTGAACAAGTGCTTCTACTTCAGCAACTGAGAAAGGTCGACGAATTCTGCGTTGTGCAGCCTGCTGCTGCCGCTGCTCACTCCTTTTAGATTTATGACAAGGCGGTCGAGGAGAAAGTTCACTGAGCGCGAGAGGAACCAGAACTTTAGAATCATCTGTCGCAGTTTTCTTGCCAAACGACTCAGCTGGGAACAGTGCTGCGTCATGGTCAGATTTAAACACTTTGTCCATGCTAGAAGTATGGCACATAGGCAGTTCCTCGCAGATATGTCCCAACGGGTTACTGGAAAACAAAACAAGAACTTAAGTCACAAATTATTTGAGTTTTTAAAACAAATGTAGCGGATGTAATTTGTGAATAAAAGTATGAACCTAGTTAACAGTTGAGGCGTGTCTGAGCTTGGTTCAAGGCTGAAATCAAGACAGTTCAAGTGGGTGTTCTCCTGAGAGATCCCAGTCTGATGAAGGGTTTTGCTATCATCTCGGACTTTCTTTCCTTGAACCATCAGACCAACTCGGTGTCCATCACTCAATAAACTGTTCACTGCTTCCATCACCATTCTCTGCAGAAGCAAAAGGACCATCAGAACATAAGAAGCGAGTTAACAGGATCGAAAAGCAGGAGAAAGTGATGAGCTGGGTAATGCCATTACCTTCAAGGAGCCAACAGTAGCAGTTTCTGGAATTTCTACGAAAAGCTCAGGTACCCTGAACGACTTGATCCGCAATCTCACTGAGATAGAAACAAATACAGCAAATACATTCTCTCGTAAGATTCTTCATTCTAATAAACAGGTAAGAGTAAAAAAAAAAGACTTTAAACGAGACTCGTTTGTTACCATGAGAGCCGCTTGACACAAAGGACGCACCTTGACCTTTCATCGAAGAAACTGTTCTGCTGCCTGCAAATAAAAATTGCAGAATCTCACTGCAACAAAAGGAAAAGCTACGAGATCCAGACAGAAGGTTTAAAACTAAAAAGAAAGTCTCTTTACCTCTCTGCATCTTACTGCGCATACGATAATCTTCAGAGATTGAATCAGAAATGTGGTCAAAGTGTCTCTTTCTCTTGATAGGATAGCTCCTCTGATGGTGCAAGTAATAATTTCTCCATGGTTTCGCATCTGCAACACCAAAAGCAATCTTCAAAACAAAACCCAAGATGTGAAAATAGACATGAACCCTTAGGCGGGCTAGTACCTGAATGTCTTGAACCTCCTTTCCAGTGTCTAGAAGCCAATATCTTCCTGATTCTTCTGTCCCCAATACGCGGCACAGACCTAGGTGACTTTTTGGTCACACGAGGGCAAATATACCCAGAAAAGTTTTCGTCATCATCTCTACTAAACAAATTTACATCATCCTGAGCGCCACGGGAAGCACAAGTCCCCATTGAAGGCACTTTGGTTCTACTACTACTACCTAAACTAACTACGACATTAGGTCTCGCGTCCAGAACTACTGCATCGCCATCTATACCCGGTTTTAAATCCTCACCAAAGTTCTCGACTTGACAAGAATCACTACCACCAGAGTTGCTAAAACCCTCTGCCTCATTCTCTACTTTGCCATTTATCACAGAGCTGAATCCGAAAGTGCTCATTGATCCATGATAAGGATTGTCCACGGGCAAAGTTACTGGGTTTAAGGGTTTTTCTTCCATCGAGATTTCCTCCTTTACACTGGTTCGTGTAACGACACGATCATCTTCGATCCCATTAACCGGTTTGTCGATAGACATGAGAGAACCTTCGTTCTCAAACAGCATGTTTTGAGCTACGGTGGCCAATAAATCAATGGCACACATTTGGTCATCTTCACTTATCTTCTTCTCGAAGCTGCGCCTCTTCTGGCCAAAAAAAAAACAAAGTGAAACGCGAGTAATCATATAATGCACTTCTTACAAAACCAAACCAAAAGAGTAAATGGTAATATGAACAATACCCGCGCTGATCTTGGTGCTCTTGCATTGGGAGGTAACTGGTAGCCTTTGTATTCAAATTCTTCTACACACTTGTGCGACACCATTTCTCAGAATGCATAACACGATAATGTGATTGCCACACGAAATAAGCTTTTGTTTCAATGGCTCCTGTAAAGTAACTCGCAAGCTGCAGATTAAAAATTGGAGAAATCATATTAAAAAGAGCCGTGGAAATCAATAAAACGATAATATATTAGCTAACCACGCTCAGGAAGATATAAAGTGAATCTAGATTAAATGAAACTTGTGTGTCATCCCAATTTGAGAAAATGAAAGTACAGAGCAACACGATTTTCTCTCTGGTATTTTTGCATGAAGGAAAAAAAAGTAAGGATTTTGAACGTCCTGGGAAATTAGCTTAAACCACCCTAAAACCCTAATCGATATGAGATCGAAAATCGAGAGTCAAACCGTAGATTCAAACGATTTACGCACAGCAAAACCCTAAACCCTGACAATAATTAAATCAAAAGTTTGACTCATGAACCAAAAACTTCGATCTCAGGATCAAAGGGCCAAGAGATCACAGGTGTGCAAAGAAACCCATTTCTAAATCTCAGATCGGATTTCACAGATCGACAAATACGATTGTCGTCATATAAAAGCCACAAAAAAAAAAAATTCGAAGAAAAACTATGCTAATTACGAAAGAGGAAGAAATCACGTTTCAAAGAAAAAAAAAGGGTTTACCCAGAAATTTTCAGGCCAAATTCCTTTGAAAACGAAAATTCACAAGAGTATTTTTGAACCTTCCAAACAAAAACGACAAAATCGAGAAGATAAATCAATGAAAAGCTCTAAATCATCTCACCTTTATAACCCCCAATCTTCAGTTTCTAGACGATTATCCCCTCAAAAGAAATAAATTACGGTAAATTTCCCGGCGAATAAACCGGTAATTGCGAGATCGGAAAGAAAAAAAACAAACGCAAAAAAGAATGGCTCACACCAAAACCTCTTCTCACAAATTTTCCTTCTTAACACATGCGTTTTCCCGAGAAAGTGACAGAAACTTTTTTTTTTACTTGTTTGAAACGCTACCCACACGATGCGATCTTCTCTCACCACAAGCAAAATCAATCTCTTTTCTCTCTCTCTCTCCGAAACGCCCAAAAACAAAAACCCTTAAGAAAGACGACCACGTTTTTTTGCTTAAACCCTTTTTAGCCTACATTGACCTTTTCCACCGGACGTACCGGTTTTATTCCTCTGTAGTAACCGGCTGTTATCGGTGGACACATTCACCTATAAACCAGGTTCCCCGCCACGCTCGACATGGCTTGTAACCCCTCTAGATCTCACCACGTGGCGAAGATGTATCATCACATGACTCTCGAAATCTAGCCAATCAGAAATATTCATGACAAAACAAAAACTACATCTATGTTTTGTCAACATTAAATAAGATGTAATTAATTAAATGAGATGCATTGAAGAGCAATACTATATTTGAAAAACATATGCAATTATTTACTTGCACATTTCTTTTGCTAATCGCATTCAGTAAAAAATTTACTAAACTTAATTATATTCCAACTCTGTATCCTAAGGAAATTTAAGGTTTCAAACGAATTAATATATTCAAAGGGCTTCGTTAGTATTAGACGAAAAGTTCAACTATAATAATGGAATACATATTATAAAAAATAATATTTAGGTTAGTGGAGATAACCTGTAAGCTGTAACTATACGACATTCGGTTCGGTCACGTGGCAGGTGGATCTACCTCTAGACTACAGAGCTTATATTCATATATTAACATAATTCTTAACAAAAACCGTCGAAATTTAACGCCGTTGGAAGGATAATCAAATTTAGAACAATTTTAGAATTTTTTAACTCCCGATATATCCACGTCGAAGTCACGGCATCGAGAGTTCGGTGTGTGACGGCGTTAAGTTCGGAGATAAGAAACTTTGGGTTGCTAGTCGGGTCCACAAACCTAACTGGTAGTCCCCGTTATATGACAGTGATAATTATCGGCTAGTGCCAAAGCATATAATATTCATAATATTATTTTAACCATCAACCATTTTTTAAAAACGATCAACCAGTTTTTAAAACGCTAATTTACTATCTAGTCAATGTTCTCTTCGAAAAAAAAATTTGAAACATCCTTTTGGTGAACGATTTGCTTCAGTTTTATACTTCAGTTTTTGGAGTATCATATAATATATATTCTTTTGCTGAATTGTGAATTTGTGATGTGTTGTACGATAAAAATCCGAAACCACCAACCCTTTATCCTTAGAAAGGATAAGATGAAATAAATTATATTTTTAATGTTTTTTGAAGTAAATAAAAGTTGAAATAATTAAGTGCTTTATCATGTTCGACGGAAATCCATTGGCCCATCTATTTAAATAACAATTGTTCTCGTGAGGATAAATGCATTTTTTAATTAATTTTGATTGGTTCTGATCTAAACCGGCATAGATCGGAAATCCAATACTAGGAATATTGTTTGGATGTGTGCTATATTATCCGAACTTTCTTGATATTTGTAGTATTTGAATCTATCTAACATTTTGGCCAAATAACGAAAAGGCAATATAAAGCTGGAAACCAAACTCGTGTGGATTACAAAAACGTATCATAAAGTTTGCATGACGTCTTGAAACTAAAGACTTGTTGAAAATACATGGGATTATCATTGTACCTAATATGAACTTGTCATTGCTACTACTTTTTGTATATATATTTTATTCATACATATGAATTTTAATTAACAGTAGATATCCTAAGTTTTGGTGGCTAAAATACAAAAATGATGTGAATTTTTTGTTTGAACAATAAAATGACGTGAATATCACACCAGTAAAAGCTGTTAGATGTAAGTAGGTAGCAACAGTAAAGCAGATCGAAACCGTTTAAAAACTGGATTAAATTTGTCTTAATTTTATTTAAGAATTGTAATTTAGCATGCGTGTGAAAATTGATATATAGTAACATTAGCTTTCACTGAAAAATGTATAAATATTATAATAAATTAAACAAAAATAATGGTTATATGTACTAAGTTATATTATGAAATTTGATTATGCTTACATGAATTTAGACTATGAAAAATTAGGATAAGTACATTTGACGCATGAAAAAAATTGAGATCGAGGGAAGAGTATAAAGGTTAGATGAAACTTTAGGAGACATGGTTGACGTAGAAGAGATGATTCTCAAATCTTCAATTCTTATTTTTTACGTGATTTGACTTATCAAAGATAGTATGCTTCACAAGGCGGCTCGTAATACTACTTTTTTCCTCCAATTAAATACACATGAGTACATGACATGACCATTGTTAATATGAAGACACGGAAAAAACTTTTTTTTTTTTGTTTTTAGATGAACACGGATCATTGTTTAATCGACTTCAATATGATTATATTCTTGTATTTTCGTCTAATACTTCATAGAATCATTGTTCATGTTTCATTTCCATCATTGCTTAAGTTAAATGAGCTCCTCAAGTTTTACATATACTATTTGTCATCTATATAAATATGAATAAGCAAAGCAACCACGGATCAGTATACAACTCTATATGTTGAAAGCTCTTAAAGTCGCACCTAAAGTGAAGGTGCTTAAATATGGCATAAAACACTATACAAACACTAGACTAAAAGCATCTCGACAATTTTTTAGAAATTATATATTAAAGAAAATTATATTTTGTTTCACATGTTTCAAAACTAGACCTCCAAAAATGAGCATCTATCAAACAATTGCATGAATTTTTATATACAACTAAAAACAAAAACCAAAACTGAGGAGATAAGTTTATCATTCCTTCTTGAAATGGAAACTAAAATGGTAAGTAAAGACCACATACATATGATATCTCTTAAAACAAAACAAACATAATTACTTCTGATCGAAATGGAACAAAGATACAATAAGACATAAACACAATCTTATGTTTCATCACTACGTAATCAGACTGAAATAAAATTAAAAACAACATGGAACTCATTTTCAAGAGCATTTTGTATGTCGAGGTCATATAATTTAAGTATGAAACGTTACCTCATTCAGTTGATATGTTACCATATTGCCAAGGATTAAACTCGATCGATTTGAGGTCCGCTTCATTGGAAGCACTGCTCGAGCTCTCTGCTGTGTCTCGGTGTTCCGTGTACTTCCCGTTGAATTGGTATATTTCAAGATCTCCCCATGGCGTAGATGTGATCTCATCCGTTAGATCGAACCATCTTGGAGTGAACTTCTGGCCCTTTGTCTCTCGGGTCCTCTTTTCGGCCCTTTGCCTCTCCTCAAGGCTGCGATAAAAAAGACAGCACGAAGAACCTCATGAGCATAACAGTGTTGCTTCATGTGATCTAACAGGTAATCATTGAGGATGTTTATTTTAGACCGATTCTCAAAAATATATTTCCTAGTTCAAAAAAACTTTCTAACAAACAAGTGAGTAAGAAAGAAAGAAAAGATGAAGAACCTGTGCTTCTCGGCACCAGCTTTAGAAAGGTCACCCTGCTCAAGGGCATATCTATCAGGACGGAGACGTGAGTCTGAAGCCAAGAGCTTAGCAGGAGCTGTGTCGAAACTGTTGATTTTGTGAGCAAAGTGGGTGTACTGAAATTTGTCATTTTTGGGGACATCAGCCACGTGCCACACCTGAAGGCAGCAAAAAAAAAAAAAAAACACAGAAAATGATAAGCAAACACTAAAGAGCAAAACACTGTTGTTCAAATTCCCAGGGTTGCAAATCATTATCACACATAACCTAGCAAAGTCCAGTAAACCTATTTGAAAGGAAAATAAACGACAGACCTCTTTAAGCTCTGTGCCTGGAAGGGGTTCTCCTTCAGTATCACAAGGTTGGTAGCTTATTTTTTCATTCCATTTTCCTGTCATCATGATTTTAGGTTCTTCGTCTGCGCTGTAGACGTATCCATCCACTTCATAGCGACCAGAACTGAGATTAAGAAAGTAAACATTTATCAATAAGCATGTCGGGATCACAGGACAAGACTAAATCCTGGAAGCAGGGAAAATAAACAGAGTATCAAAAACAGTAAAACAAAGAAATGTGTTGTCATTTACCCGAACCAACCACATGGCTGGAAATAAAGTACAACTTTGTCTCCAGTGGTTAAATTCGTCATGACCATTTCCCCGGGTGAGTCAACCCACGTTCGTCCAAATATTAGATTGTGAACCTTAGTGAGAGGCGGCACCAAATCCAGAACCACGCCATCTTTTTTTAAGGTTACACGCGTTCTGCAAGCCAATAAACAAGCTGCATGAGCTTAGATGAAAACAGAAACAGAACAGATACTAGCACAGTAGTATGTTTTTACTAGCACGTCACAATCTTTTGTGTTTCCCACGTAAAATCATAAGACATAAAAAATGGTCTGGTTCCTTCGTTTCACCTCAAACAGAAGTTAGAGAACTATTGAAAGGGAAGAGTACATGCAGCAAGAAGTTTCTTCCTTAATAAAGAGAGCTTTTAACAAAGTTCGAGAGAAGCGGATCATAAATAGGAAGAAAATTACCTTCCAACAGGGTAAACATCAACAGAGTTACCCAAAAGCTTAGTTTTCAACTTTGATGTGACGTCGTAAGTGAAGTGCTCATTCTCGGCGTGACCAGCACTCATTGGGGGATGATGGCTAACCTAAAATAAAACAAAGGAACTAATTATCAGAATGAATCACAATAGACAGCTTATTGTAAACTAGTGTTTTTATCTACGATGCGAATGACAATAAAGTGTATAGCTGCACCTGCTCAGAAAGAAACGAAATCCCACCATGGTTGGCCATCTCATATGTCTCTCCAAGAATAGGATTGAAAGGCTTCCAAGTTCGTTGGTAGGCAAAGTAAACAGATATAGCCCATGATGCTGAACAAATATTCACATTCAACCTCAGAGAAAAAGAACTCTTAAAGTCTAACAAAGTCAATACAAGTTTTCGAGTATTTACTTACAAGCATATACTAAACGCATGTACGGATCCTCGCATTCATCTGCTTGATCCAACAAGTGAGAATACTCCATTAACTGTGAAAAATGTTGCAAGATATGTTATACCGTGCAAACAAATAAACCAACAAACTTTCAAACACACAAGTATAATAAGCTATAACACTAACCTCCGCCATCTTCTGGAGCATAGTCATCGGCTCAAATATAACAACAGGAAGAGTCACCATTGACGTGATATCCGAACCTATATATTTCTGCATCATCTTCCAGTAACTATCTCGTTCCTATTAAGCACAAAAGATAAGTTTCTGCGTGTAAGTAAAAAGTTGTTATCAAGAACAAAAAAAAAACGTAAATTTAAGGAGAAGTATCAATACACCATCGTAGAACCAGGGGATTAGTTACCTCGTCCTTCCACCTTCCTCGCTGAGCTTCCTCTTCTGCATCTTCCTTGCCACCTTCTGGATTTATGACCTCAACTCCTTCATAACTTAGCAAACTGAAATGAAATGTATCGAACAGGAATTAACAAAAAGCTACATGGCTTCTCATGAATTGAGCACCCGATCAAAAGGACCTCCAGTACCATACAGCACTAATCAATTTAAGTGATTGAAAACTAGATCAAGATGATTCTGAGACAACAAAAAAATTGACAAAATATTGACTTGTGAAGAAATAATAATAGAATTATCAATTATCCACCCATGTTTCTAATATAAAACTCAACAAAATGAAACACCTGAAGAATCAAAATAGTTATAGCAGACAATAATCTTTAGCCATCACACACACACACAAAGATTCATATAACACAACATATCATGGGAAACGAGAAACACAGAGTCTCTATCACCCTGTAAACCAATCACAGCGATTCAGGACGCAAAAGCTTAACCTCGAGTGTTTTAAAGACACACACAATTACAAATAGAATTGCTATGTAAACTTATGAAACGAGATTTCTAAATGAAACTGACCCGTTGACGGATCTCGACATGGCGCTGCCGAACATGGAGAAGCCAGAAGTCATGGCGGCGAAGAAGCCCTTGTTCTCGTTCTTCTTTGGACTCCCCATCTTTTTTATTTTTTCTCAGAGCCGATCTCTGTGTGATCTCACCTCTGTAAAACCCTGATTCAGAAATCCAACGCGTTTTGAATTTTCTACAGAATTCGATCAAACGTATTCAATTTTGGAGAAGAAGCCTTGGAAGCTTTACAGGGAGGGAGACTAAAAAAAGAAGGAGAAATGGGCTCGATCTGTAAAATACGTAAATATGAGGGACTTCAACTGTAAATTCTTGGAGTCGTTAATCCCTTGGTTTAAGCCTTTTAAATTATTTAATCAAAGGAGAGAAGGATCATTATTTTAGGTTATCTGAGTCTGAGCTGACAAATCACAATGGATAAAAACATTTTTTACACAAAAACTTATTACAATAGTCATGAATTGTACTAGAATCACAAGGTTTTTTTTTTTTTTTCTTATAGACAAAATAGAAAAAGCAAGTAGACAAGAAACACAAGTACGGAGAAATTTGAATTTTCTATACAAGTGTACATATTAAAACACAATATTTTGGGGCATCAGATCCGAAATGTCTTCAAAGCTTATTCCAACATTAGTAGTTAACTAAAAATTTATGGATTTATAATTTTATATCATATTTTTTTTGTCGACATTGGATAATTTTCATTTAATGAAAAAGATTAATACGGATCACAGTTTCTCTTTTTCGATCCAAATCCAATACATGAACAGCACTCAGAGTTAAATAATCTCACAACTCGGCCACTATTTCTGCAATTGCTGGTACTGAATTTTAAGAGACCAAATTCAAATACTCGGATCATCCTCTCGACGAAGGGGGTTTTCTTCTTCCAAGGCTTCAGATTCTCGATATCCAAAGAATCGAGGATGAAAGAATCGAAATCGGCAAAGTTGAATCAGCAGCAACATCAATATAATCATCAGAACAGCGTTCACTTGTCTCCATCGAAACTGGCGAATTTGTTCGATCCCGATGCTTCTTGGGACAAGGTACTACTCACTTGTTGTCTTTTCTCCGTCGTTTTCAGCAATATCGAAGCTCCTTTGACTTTTTTCTTTTCCCTTTGCTTATGGGGATTGGAGATTTGTTGTTCCTCGAAACTGTGTGTAGTAATTGATTTGTACTCGATCTTACTGAATCAAATCCAATTTGCTCCGTTCAAGTTGTTCCCTGGAGTTGAAAAATTTGTGAATTTGCATGAGCTACTACAGGATAGGTTAGATTTCTAGAAACAGATTTTGTAATTTGTTGATGATGCAGGATCAATTGGGAGACGTGTTGCATTGGATCCGACAAGTGGTGGGATTGATCTGTGGATTGTTATGGGGCTCAATTCCACTTGTTGGAGGCATTTGGATCATCCTGTAAGCTGAAAACTTATAGCTACAATTTGTTTATTTGCTTTGTTTCCTATGTTATAATGATTTGATGGTAACGCAAACGCAAAAGAAACAGTCTTCTTCTCAAAATCCTGTTCCAGCTTTGGCTCTTGGTATTTCTAGTTTTATCTTCTTGATAAAGTAATAATGTCTTTGATTCATTTTCACCCGGCTAGAACACAATTCTGATTAGAGCAAATGAGAGAAGAAGACATATTGGGATCTTCTTTTTGACAACATTGCTTTAAAAATCTCGAGGATTAGCAAAACATAATGATGAAGATTTTTTGCAGGTTTTTGGCGATATCGTCAGGGATAGTTTATGGTTACTATGCAATGATTCTCAAGGTTGATGAAGAAGACTTCGGAGGCCACGCAGCTTTACTCCAAGAGGGTCTCTTCGCGTCAGTTACTCTCTTTTTGGTAAGTTTGTTTTCCATCTCAACTATTTAAACTCTTTCCTCCTTAACAACAGTAATTAAAATCTATTTCATATCTTGTCTTCAGCTCGCATGGATTCTTGTCTATAGTTTGGCACACTTCTGAGAAAAAGCTGAGAAACATTCTTTTTTACTCAGCAGCTAATGCCAGTTTTGCAATACCTGGGAGTCCCGGAACGAATCTCTGTTTTTCTTCTTTTCCTTTTTGTAAACTGTGGGAAGAAAAAGGCTACAAGAGACAAAACGTTACATAGTAAAACTTTTATGAATATTTTGAATGATACAAACACCTTTCTAGTTTCTAATATCCTTCTTTCTTTTAAATAAAAAGATACACAATTGAGTAGAAACCAAAAAATTCTATTTGTCTTTGTCAGAATTATGTATACTTGGAACGCCGGTTCCTCCTTGGCCGTGAAACAAGGTATATCCTGCCGTAAACCCATTTTCTACCCAATGGTGACACAGATTTCTGTAGCAGAAAGACAAAACCAAACAACATTCATTGTTGTTAGAAAGCTACAGAGGACTATCTACTGCAGTGATTTATTCAGAATTGAACCATAACAATCGGCGTTCTAAATGTAAACGCAGCATGGCGAAGATGAGCAATATAAGGGTACCTCCACTTTGGTACGGAACTCCAGGGTGCACTCACAGACATGACAGTCGGCTTTGTGAGCTGATCGGTTTGATTGATCGGATCTCACGAATGCAAAAACCTACACAAGTTCATCAAACTCAAATGTGACGAGAACTGAAAAACAAAACAATGTTCCAGCAAAAGAGTGAACAAACAAAAGATTTGACCTCTTCCCCGCAATTTGGGCAGTCTCCTTTTAGAGCCGTTAAGTCATTTCTCCATAGGCCTTCAAGTACTCTCACTGCAAACAGCATTCTTTATCTCAGTACAAGTAAATGATAGCAACTGCAAAGTTTATAGGTAGAAATAGTGTTTGCATTCGGGTATACTTGCAGAAGATGCAATCGGATATCCAAAAGCAGGTCCTAGCACGGTGAGGAGGATGCCGTTAAACTTTGACAAAAGAGGCACAGAAGATGACAATTGGCCTGTATAGACAAGCCCTGAGTCAAACGGATCTCCTCCATAGACTAAGCCGAGGCCATACATCGCGGGCAAAACGCATGCTGAGCTACCAAACAAGAGAATCAAGATCCATATGGTAGCTAACAGGAGAACTTGAGATGCATCATCCTGTCCTAAAAGGATTTTAACTCAATATCAACCCTTGACAAAAGCATTGTTCACCAGCAAAAACAATGATCATAATACTAATCTACAAAAACAGATGTCAAGTGATATGCCTTTTTCCGACTATAACAAGTGGTAAGTGGTAGAGGGACACAAATGAAAAACAAACAGATAGTGATATAAACTTGTTGATTAGAGCAAGATGAATGTGAAATCTTATATCTATGTAGCCACTACCTACCACAAGATGACCATCTCAAATTCTGAAAAGCTATGATGAAACGAATCCAAAATCTCAAGGAGTTACAAAAAGAAGTGAATTTGACTCCCAAATTGTACCTCTGCATCAGCATAAGTTGACTGTCGCAGGAGGCTGCACCGAGGGTACTTGACAACCGATTTCGAACCATACCACCGAAGCTTTAGCTGAAAGAGATAGAAATGACACAATCACAGAGAGCAGAGTTCCAGAATCAAAACCAATCTCTTGCTAGAAACTCCATCTACCTAAAGTAAATCATTAGAAGCATATACTAAGTGTTATCTTTACCTCAACTCTGTCAAACATGTCATCAACTATCAAAGGCTTGCCGTTGTAATACGCATCCCTCGCCTATACATTTTAAATCAAAATTTCGACATAGCAGACTTCAATACCCAGAAATTTTAAGCCACCGAGATCAAAATCGAAATACAAAGATATTAAATTAGGCGTTACTTGGCGGTAGAGAGCTTCTAAGGTTTCTTTCCGGGCGGAATCAATCGGACCGACGAAGATGCAAGAAGGACCTTCCTCACGTAAGGTCCGTGCCGTGAAACCACCTCCGTGGCCTCGGGTTCTGGACCTTCTGGTGGAGATCCGAACAGAGAAAGGAACTCCGGCTCGATTGATCAACCTGGAGAGCTCAGCAATCGAACAAGAGCCTAAGAGGCGAGGCCTAATCGACGTACAAGTGCCCGCCATGAACCAAAAAAGAAGAAGAAGAAGAAGAAGAAGAAGAAGAAGAAGAAGTAGTAATCGTCTTCTGATTTCTTCTCTCTCTCACTCGCCGGAACAAGAGAAGAAGGCGTGTGGTGGAGGCGGTTGGGTCCGAGAAATGGTGACCACACGATACGATTCGGCGCGTGCACGCAACATGCGTTTTAAGATTATTAAACATATATGCGGCCTGTAAGTATTATACGATGGATAAAATATCTGATTGGACGAAAATGCTCTAAACAAGACGTAATTCGGATTTGGCGGGTTATGTTAATATCTTAATGAAAATGAAAAAATAAATTTGACTCTGCCGGGAGTCGAACCGGGTCTATTGCTTGGAAGGCAATTATCCTAACCGTTGGACTACAGACGCTTTTTGCTCTCCCATTATCAATCTATTTTTTAGATTATTATTACTGGTCAAAATTCCATTTTCGAAAAAACCTCTCTCACTCAGTTACCAAGTGTTTCTTGTGCTCTAAGTTATACAAAAAAAAACAACAGATACGTTTTCTGGAGAAAAACCATAGTCCAAAGAAGAAACTTAAACTTAAACGGCAAAAACATTCACAGTTATTGCAAATTAAATTAAACCAATTTCTAAAAGGTAAAAACTCTTAATAGTTCTCTCGCCATTGTATCTTCTTTTGTTCCTTTCGAAGTAGAGACATCAACGCCTCTTTCGTTTGTTCTTCTTAGGCACAAGCTCATTCCTTATCTTCAACATCACATCCGTCACTTCCTCCATTGTTGCCTTTCGGTTTTGCTCATAGTTCCAAAGCTCTAAAATCACATAGCTACCACTTGCATTGTGATTCTCTATCTCTAGCTTTGCTCTCACCACTTCATTGTAAACTTCCTCACCATATTCATTCTTCAGCTTTAGCAGCTTCTCGTCCTTTTTATCCACCACTCTCTGCAATTTTGCATTTGAAATAAAGCTTGAGATATACTATACAAAGGAAAGATCCCATATTTGAGATTTCAAAGTAGGGAAGTCCAAACCTTTGGGGTTCCATCAGATTCATCGACTTTAAATGGATACCAATTCACATCTCCAATTTCTCTTTCCCACAATGAACACAACTCCATAGCTTTCATCTCTGCTTTTGCTTGTGAGCCTTTATGTTTCCTCTTCACTGCTGGCAAAAATGGCTCGGGGTTTAGTTGCCCCATTCTCTTCACTCTTATCTTCTCTCCTCTCACCAATTCTTCGTTCCCATTCCAGAACTTCTCATCAAAGTAATATCCCAAGTTCAAAGATGATAGACTATTCCTTAACTCAAAGAAATATAGTTTGGAACAGGCAGATTTAGATATTTTTTCTTTGTACCTGAATCATCTCTTTACGAGAGTCTTGATACTCGTCGTTGGTCACACGTTCTTTTTGTGTCAGAGCCATCATTTTATCTTGTAGATCCATTTCTCTAGCCTCGAGCTCCATCTGAGTCTTGGCCATCTTCTCTATAAACTCTGCATCTCCATCACTACCCACCATATGCTTCATAACATTGGTGTTACCTTTCAGCTTCTCTATCTCTAACTCCAGCTCTTCCAACTCCTTCTCTTGCGTTTCATTTAGTTTCGCTTCCATTTCCATTATCTTTTCATGAAGCTTCTCCTTCTCTTTCTGCAAAAGTTGTCAAGTTTCAAAGACTCAAAAGTTGAAAGAAAGCTTCAATTTTGTCTTTGTTCATGAATATACATACAGTCCAACTAAAGAACTACTTGCCTGGTGCTTTTCTGCAAGCTTCATAGCTTCCTTATTCGCTTCATTCTGCTCCCACATAGCCTTTTGATTCTACAAAACCAACAAGGTAACGGATTTTATTGTCTTATGATCGTTTTTGTTCTAATTAATTTATCAAAAGAGTGTAATCACCATTTCTCTTTCACGTCTGGATTTTTCTATCTCAGCTTCATTTCTGTCTATCTGTCTTGCACGCTCCTCCAGCTTCTCCTTCTTTTTTTCCAGGTCAGACATAGATTTTTCATGTCCTCGCAGAATCTGCTGATACAGCTCTTGCACGTTCATCTGCATCTTCTCAACCTCTTCTCATCAAGAAGACACAACCAAAGAAGTATGTCAACAAAAAAAACAAACAGATTCTGTTTTAAAACTGATTCAAGTGTAAGTTTAAAACAAGTGTCCTTTACCTTCTTTGTAAGTTTTGTTTAACTGAAAGTTATGCAATTCCAAACTCTCTAAAACACGAGAATTCTCATCGACTTTGTGTTCGAGTTGTTGTTTGCTTATCTTCTTCATCTCAATCGTTTGAGACATGTTTTCAACAAGCTGACTCATTTTCCTCTCCTCTTCTTCTTGGATCTGTGCAACACTTTTCAAATCTCTCTTCTTCTTAACCTCCTTGCCAACGATTCCACTTCGATTGTAATCCTCTTCTCTTGCAACCCATCCGTAAAGCTTATCATCCCTCAAGTGAACACCTTTCCAAAGAAAGAGAATTCAGTGACAAGAAAACAAAATGACCTTAAAATCGGCATACTTGAATAACTCAGAAACAGCTTTTACCATTCTCCCAATCTCTCTTCCCATGACGGTCTGATTTGTAACTCCTTTCGAATTTCATGGCGTTTTCGAATCCTTTGAAATCTTTGGTGAATTCCACCAAAGCAAAGCCAGAATGTCCCTTGAAATTCCAAATGGGTTGGACTCTTGTTGGATTAAACCCTTTCTGGATTAGCTCATCACGTAAAGCTGCACCGCTTTTGCCAACTCTCCGACCAGATTTCTCAACCTCCGTTGGTACGTTAGCTACAAGACCAACCCATGGCCACACAAACTTTTCTTCAGAAGAGGCGTTTCTCTTCATCTCTGAAGTCCCCGCAGGCGAATCTTTGACTGGAAATTTCTGATTCTGTTCCGTCTCCATCTTAGAGCTTCACATAAAAGAGATTCGCAAATGAGTTTTCATTTCCACACACCATAACCAAACGCAGAAAATAAGATTAAACAGCAATATCTACTTTTTTTTCTTATTTCATATATTGCATGTCCAACACTAATAAGAATGACAAAATCATTTTTTTATTAAGACCACAGATTTTATTCTATATGAGGAAATTTCTTTGCTTATTCAGAGACAAACCTTATCAGGAAAAAGGTTGCAGAAACAGATGAGTCATGGATCTAACTAGTCAAAAATCAAGTATTTAGAACAACCAAAACGAAATGAGAAAAAGAAAAAAAAAATCATTTTGGGTTTAATCAGGACAAAAAATCTGGAGAAATGTATGATTCGCAGTCTTCACAAAAGGAAATCACTTTCTGTGAAGAAAACTCTAGAGAACTTCTATTCTCTCTTTTCTTCAGAGAATCCAGGAAAAAATCCTTTTGTTAGGGTTTAAAAAAAACTTGCAGAATGGAGAAGAGTTCATGGCTTTTATTAGTGAAAAAAATGCTTCTTCATAACATCCAGATACTAGAAATCGAAAAGAAAAAACAAAAAAAAAGGGGGGTTTGTTACCTACACCTGAAAGAATCGAAAAAAAAAGTTCAAGTCTTTGCAAGCAAAATGAGCCAAACTCGACCACACATTTTACCCAAAAAAACAAAGAGAGTAGAAGCCATACTCAATAAAAAGCAGAGACCTTTTGTTTCCCAATGTTCTTCTGGTGGGTGTAGTCACAAGAATAGCGTGTTAATTTTTCTCTTCCCCAACTCTTTAGTTTTCTTCCTCCCCCAAAATTGCTTTTTGACGACACAGAGCGTCGTAGATGATAGACAGAGCAACCTCAGTGGCAAAGCTGTAAATTTAGACAAACAGAGTGGGGAAAAGATAATAAAAAACAAACAAATCGTAAAAACATTTCCTTTTCCTTTTTCAAAAACTTGGGGCACAAGACAAAAATGGAAGCCTCGGGCTTACAGAGAAGACTAGAAGACCAATAAGAATTTCTAAATGGGGAAATCATTGCCTCATTGTCATTGGTCCTTGTACTTTTTTTTATTATTTTTTCGACAAACCTTGTTATTGTTAAGCTTACAAAAAATTAGGAGAAAAATTCAATGCGTCTGCCGGGAGTCGAACCCGGGTCTATTGCTTGGAAGGCAATTATCCTAACCGTTGGACTACAGACGCTTCATGTCTGTGAGTCACGTTTTGTTTTATCAATTATTTTGTTGATAGTCTTGCTTTTCTTGGCGATGAAATTTTTGGGCATTCATTGCTGGACAAAGAGTCGGAGAACACTGACGCTGGTGAGTGGTATATCCTATCTTCTCTGTGAAAAAAACGCAAGAAATTTTGAAGTAGGAAAAGCAAGCAAAAACATTCTCGTAAATCATAAGAGCAACTGCTGGATCTCAACACCTATTTCGTGTGTTATTCAACAATAAGCTTCATCATCAAGTCGTTTGCTTCCTCCATCTTCGCCTTTTTCTTTACCTCATTGTTCCATAGCTCTCCAACAACATAACCATCATTTATCTCTAGTCTTGCTCTTTACTATTTCCATGTAAAACTTCTTCACAGCAGTCTTTCTTCTCCTTAAACAATCTCTTATAATTTTGTCCACAATTTTCTGCATAAATGTCTAAGAACTGGAATCTTTTGTCCGAGCCTTGTCAAGCACTAGTTCTTGAAAAAGGGCAGTGATTCTAAACACAAAGTAAAAGACTTTGGAACAGAGAAAAAATTCCATCTCCAAGTATCCGAAAAAGAAGAGCTTTGTCGCTACACACAATCTTCGTTTTTTTTTAATCAGTAATGGGTCAAACGCAAACATATCCCATTATCACATTCCTCCAAAAAATAAAAGCTACAGTACAACTAACTTAAATCAGGTGAAGACTAAGCAAACATCGCCAAGATAATAACAGTAGATGCAACAACCCAAAAGTCGCCACCTCGTCCTCACAACAACAGTTTACTTGGGTTCTGGGTCGTGATAGCGGTAAAGGCAGTGCACCAATCTCGACTCACTGAATCTTGAACCTTGTCGTCCCCAAGAAAAGGTATCCAAGCTTCTTCTCCTGCGTTTGCCATAGACCAGCTTACCTTCTCTGGTGGATTCTCAAAATCAAATTTCAATGGCGGTGGTCTAGCTTTCCTGCTGGATCTATTGCTTACTTGGCCTTCAATATGCTGCAAAAATACAAGATTCCATTATGTATCAAGAGTTTGAGAAACGATGGTGAAAGGTTTAAACTTTAAAGCATGTTAACTCACGTCTGAATGGGAATCTGTGTTCTCAGCTTTCTTGCTGCTGCCTCCTCTTTTAGAGGTTCCATGTTCCAAGTAGTAGAGTACCTCGGTCCTGGACCGAAACTTACGGCCTGTAATTGGTTCGTAATAGTACTGCAATTAAACCGGACAAGACAATGTTAATTCGATCCAATAGATGAATCAAACTAATGGTAATCACCATACATCTAAAATCATTTCATTCTAAGCAATTTGTAATCTTTCTACTACAACAACACACTTCACAACTACGTAATTGCAAAAAGATTGTTGCTTTATCTAACAACAATGCATTGCAGCAGCGAGGAATCAAAATTCATAGCCAAAGACAACAAAAAGCAGCCAAAGAATCAAAGCCCCATTTCTTGTATGCTTCAGAGAGAAAGCAGTAATAGAGATGAGATTTTATACCTTATCCACCGAACCAGCTGTAGCACCGGAGGTTCGAACCTTATCTTCAACTCTCCAACCAGGAGGCAACCAATTGCTGTCTCCAGGCGCCGCACGCTTCCGCGACTTCGATTCCGCTTGATGAGCCGATCTATCCGGCGATGGATTCGTACCGTTCGACATACCGATTCGTACGCTCTCCCCCGAACCAGTAGCTCCGATTCCTCCCTGAACAGCTCGCCGCTTCGCACTACTGTCTAGGGTTACGTCACCGGCGGTGGTAGTCGAGGAGAGGAATGAACCGGAAGCGAGAAGGGGATCGGGTGGAAAATCGCCGGCGACAGATCCGGGTTGATTTCCGTTAGCCGACGGTGTGGAAGATGACATACGAATTAGGGGTTTTATCGTCACCAATGAGGAGATTTGCAGATTTTATCGGCATCGATCTCGAGCAAGTATCTTGCTTCAAAATTACTATTTCTGTTTCTGGATTTCTTATTCGGTTTAATGTAAACCGAAAATCGAATATAAAATTAGAATTTAGTTAACCATCAATTCCGCCAAACTATACCGAACGGTACTCATTTGACATCCACTTTTCGTCTCTTGTTCTTACCACACAAGCTAACTAACATAAACACTTGTATTAATTGTGCTACACCAACATTTAAAATTATGTCACAATTATCTACACCAACATTATGGAACATGTTTTGTCTTGGATACAATGTTTTTGTGTTTAATTGTTTTTTCACGCCAAAACGTTGCCGAATGACATGCCCTCGATGAGATTCCACTTTAACCCGAAGACACGTAGCTGAGCAGCTCATGCTTGCATCAAAATCGATCGTTCAGTAAAGTTGTCATATACATCAGTTAACCATAATATATAACTTTACACAATACAATTTAGTATCAAACTCGAATTTAACTATACGTATTCTCATTCCTAATGTAAACCAATCCATTTTAAAGAACACAAAGTATTGTCCAATAACTACCGGTTTATTGAATGAAAATAAATTTGATAAAATTAGCTACATATCCAAAATCAATTATATTAGCATTCTACAGTTCCTTCAGTTTTTTATTCCATCATAGTTGTGTTACATACAATATCAAACCCAAGAATTATGCAGAAAAAAAAAAATTTATCAAGAATCAAGCGCAAATTCATATAACCTTATTCAATCTTGACCTCCATTTTAACACTATAGAATCCTTTATCTGAGATCAAAATACTTATATAAATTTTAATATGTTTCTGAAAGTTCAATATATTTATATTGTTTCTTTTGTATCTCTTTGGTTGAAGTAAATATAACCAAATATGTATGAAAAACTCTATATTAAGCATTTAAAATCAACTAAGAAATTTCACATATAATTAGCAAATTAGAAAGAAAAGATATGAGTTCGCTGTAATATAAATAGCTAGTTTCATTGTATTGAGGAAAACAAAATCTGCACAATAGATGCACGTTGTTAGAATGTTATTCTTGAATTCACCCTAGATCCAGTTCTGATATAGCATAGGATTCTGACGTGAATGTTCTATTTTGTTACTGTTTCAGAAGAAGAAATTTGTTTTTGTTTTGAATTAGGTTGATGATGTGCATCTTACTAACTCCGAATCAGAAGACCTAGAATATGAAGACTTTGCTTTGCCAGATTGTCTTGGCAGTCTCCAATTTGCACATTAGGACTTCAAATGTTGATATGTAAATAACATTGTCTTTTTCTATTATATTTTGCATTTTTTGACTTGCGCGGGCCAAAAAGTTTCATTGAAACCTAAAATAAAATTTATGTCATAAATCAAAAAATAATTAGATCAAGAATTTGATACATACAAAATTAAAATAAACCTAATCTATGAAAGTAATCATTGTCTAATATTAAAATTTTTAAAATTAATACTAATAAGTGTATGAAATCAATAAACACAAACTAAAATAAGATTAATATGAATTATTCATCTTTTTCTTTTTTTATCTTTTAATTTTTTTTCTCTATCATTTTCTTCTTTCTTTCTTTTTTTTTTTGTTTTTTTGTTTTTTTTTCTTCTTTATTTTCTATGTCTTTTTTTTAATTTTTATTCTACTGGTTTTTTTTTCACGTCTTCTTCTTCTTCTCCACATCTTTTCCATTCTCCTCTCATACATCTTTTGATTTTCTTCTCTTCCAGGTTTTATTTCCTTTCTTCTTCTTCTTCTTCAATGTATTATTATTCTCTTTCTTCTTCTTTTTTTTCTTTTCTTTTTTCATTGCCATCGTCTTCTTTGTTATCACCGACTTCCTATTCTTCTGGTGTTTTTCGGCTTTTACATCATCTTCATATTTTTCTACTTTCTCCAATTTCTCATCTTTTAAGGTTTTCATCCAATTTTTTCTCTTCCCTATCTTCTTCTTCTTCTACTTTGTCTTCTATTTTATTTTATTTTTCTTCTTCAACAAATTCTTATTCTTCTTCTTCCAATTATTCTTACTCTCTCCAAATTCTTCATAATATTTTAAAGATCTTTGTCTTATCTGTTTTTTTACTCCTCTCATGGTTTATAATTTCCCTTTTTTAATT